>NC_036840.1:12954497-13063613 GCF_002910315.2 Salvelinus sp. IW2-2015 | reverse complement strand
AAAAACTAACAGGTCTGTGAGAGCCGGAATTCTTACTGGTTGGTAGGTGATCAAATACTTATGTCATGCAATAAAATGCTAATTAATTACTTACAAATCATACAATGTGATTTTCTGGATTTTTGTTTTAGATTCAGTCTCTCACAGTTGAAGTGTACCTATGATAAAAAAATTACAGACCTCTACATGCTTTGTAAGTAGAAAATCGGCACTGTATCAAATACTTGTTCTCCCCACTGTATATATATATATACACACACACAGTCGGCCAAAAGTTTTGATTATGACACAAATATTAATTTCCACAAAGATTGCTGCTTCAGTGTCTTTAGATATTTTTGTCAGATGTTACTATGGAATACTGAAGTATAATTACAAGCATTTCATAAGTGTCAAAGGCTTTTATTGACAATTACATGAAGTTGATGCAAAGAGTCAATATTTGCCGTGTTGACCGTTCTTTTTCAAGACCTCCGCAATCCGCACTGGCATGCTGTCAATTAACTTCTGGGCCACATCCTGACTGATGGCAGCCCATTCTTGCATAATCAATGCTTRGAGTTTGTCAGAATTTGTGGGTTTTTGTTTGTCCACCCGCCTCTTGAGGATTGACCACAAGTTCTCAATGGGATTAAGATCTGGGGAGTTTCCTGGCCATGGACCCAAAATATTAGTGTTTCGTTCCCCGAGCCACTTAGTTAACACTTTTGCCTTATGGCAAGGTGCTCCATCATGCTAGAAAAGGCATTGTTCATCACTAAACTGTTCCTGGATGGTTGGGAGAAGTTGCTCTCGGAGGATGTGTTGGTACCATTCTTTATTCATGGCTGTGTTCTTAGGCAAAATTGTGAGTGAGCCCACTCCCTTGGCTGAGAAGCAACCCCACACATGAATGGTCTCAGGATACTTTACTGCTGGCATGACACAGGACTGATGTTAGTGCTCACCTTGTCTTCTCCGGACAAGTTTTTTTCCGGATGCCCCAAACAATCGGAAAAGGGATTCATCAGAGAAAATGACTTCACCCCAGTCCAATCCCTGTACCTTTTGCAGAATATCAGTCTGTCCTTTGCTGTGGCTTCTTTGCTGCCCTTCTTGACACCAGGCCATCCTCCAAAAGTCTTCGCCTCACTGTGYGTGCAGATGCACTCACACCTGCCTGCTGCCATTCCTGAGCAAGCTCTGTATTGGTGGTGCCCCGATCCCGCAGCTTAATCAACTTTAGGGGACAGTCCTGGCGCTTGCTAGACTTTCTTGGGCGCCCTGAAGCCTTCGTCACAACAATTGAACTGCTCTCCTTGAAGTTCTTGACGATCCGATAAATGGTTGATTTAGGTGCAATCTTACTAGCAGAAATATCCTTGCCTGTGAAGCCTTTGTTGTGCAAAGCAATGATGACGGCATGTGTTTCCTTGCAGGTAACCATGGTTAACAGAGGAAGAACAATGATTCCAAGCACCACCCTCCTTTTGAAGCTTCCAGTCTGTTATTCAAACTCAATCAGCATGACAAAGTGATCTCCAGCATTGTTCTCGTCAATACTCACACCTGTGTTAACGAAAGAATCACTGACATGATGTCAGCTGGTCCTTTTGGGGCAGGGCTGAAATCCAGTGGAAATGTTTTTGGGGGATTCAGTTAATTTGCATGGCAAAGAGGGACTTTGCAATTAATTGCAATTCATCTGATCACTCTTCATAACATTCTGGAGTATATGCAAATTGCCAAAATAAAAACTGAGGCAGCAGACTTTGTGAAAATGAATATGTGTGTCATTGTCAAAACTTTCGGCCACGACTGTACATATATATTAGCCAAATACATTTATACTCAGTTTGACAATTCCTGACATTTAATCCTAGTAAAAATTCCCTTTCTTAGGTCAGTTAGGATCACCACTTTATTTTAAGAATGTGAAATGTCAGAATAATAGTAGAGAGAATGATTTATTTCAGCTTTTATTTCTTTCATCACATTCCCAGTGGGTCAGAAGTTTACATACACTCAATTAGTATTTGGTAGCATTGCCTTTAAATTGTTTAACTTGGGTCAAACGTTTTGGGTAGCCTTCCACAAGCTTCCCACAATAAGTTGGGTGAATTTTGTCCCAATCCTCCTGACAGAGCTGGTGTAACTAAGCCTCCTTGCTCGCACACGCTTTTTCAGTTCTGCCCACAAATGTTCTATAGGATTGAGGTCAGGGCTTTGTGATGGCCACTCCAATACCTTGACTTTGTTGTCCTTAAGCCATTTTGCCACAACTTTGGAAGTATGTTTGGGGTCATTGTCCATTTGGAAGACCCATTTGTGACAAAGCTTTAACTTCCTGACTGATGTCTTGAGATGTTGCTTCAATATATCCACATCATTTTCCATCCTCATGATGCCATCTATTTTGTGAAGTCCACCAGTCCCTCCTGCAGCAAAGCCCCCCCACAACAATGCTGCCATCCCCGTGCTTCACGGTTTGGATGGTGTTCTTTGGCTTGCAAGCCTCCCCCTTTTTCCTCCAAACATAACGATGGTCATTATGGTCAAACAGTTCCAATTTTTGTTTCATCAGACCAGAGGACATTTCTCCAAAAAGTACGATCTTTGTCCCCATTTGCAGTTGCAAACCGTAGTCTGGGTTTTTTATGGCGGTTTTGGAGCAGTGGCTTCTTCTTTGCTGAGCGGCCTTTCAGGTTATGTCGATATAGGACTCATTTTACTGTGGATATAGATACTTTGTACCCGTTTCCTCCAGCATCTTCACAAGGTCCTTTGCTGTTGTTCTGGGATTGATTTGCACTTTTCGCACCAAAGTACGTTTATCTCTAGGAGACAGAACACGTCTCCTTCCTGAGCGGTATGACGGCCGCGTGGTCCCATTTATACTTGCGTACTATTGTTTGTAAAGATTAACGTGGGACCTTCAGGTGTTTGGAAATTGCTCCCAAGGACGAACCAGACTTGTGGAGGTCTACAATTTTTTTTCCTGAGGTCTTGGCTGATTTCTTCTGATTTTCCCATGTCGTCAAGCAAAGAGGCACTGAGTTTGAAGGTAGTCCTTGAAATACATCCACAGGTACACCTCCAATTGACTCAAATGATGTCAATTAGCCTATCAGATGCTTCTAAAGCCATGACATTTTCTGGAATTTTCCAAGCTGTTTAAAGGCACAGTAACTTTGTGTATGTAAACTTCTGACCCACTGGAATTGTGATACAGTGAATTATAAGTGAAATAATCTGTCTGTAAACAATTGTTGGAAAAATTACTTGTGTCATGCACAAAGTAGATGTCCTAACCAACTTGCCAACACTATAGTTTGTTAACAAGAAATTTGTGGAGTGGTTGAAAATGAGTTAACGACTCCAACCTAAGTGTATGTAAACTTCTGACTTCAACTGTACATAAGACAAAAACATATTTCCCCCAGTGATAATATATACCCCAATTAAGGTGAAGTCTCCTCTCTAAACATTACATCTTCTTTATTGCTAGGCGTTAAGTGATACGGGCAATAAACTGTTTCTTCTCCCCTAATGTGGCCTGATCTGACCTCGACACCCTTCCTCACTAATCCACAGCTCTCCACCCTTATCAGTGCCTGCCAACATGTGATCGTCTTCCCTGCACTCAGTACATTCTAAGCTTAATAATTGCATCCACCATATACATTCCTCTCAGTGACTTTCAATGTGGCACCATCATAGGATGCCACTTTTCTAACAAGTCAGTTCATCAAATTTCTGCCCTGCTTAGTGGTGCCCCGGTCAACTGTAAGTGCTGTTATTGTGAAGTGGAAACATCTAGGAGCAACAACGGCTCAGCCACGTAGTTGTAGGCCACACAAGCTCACAGAATGGGACCCCCCTCATTAATACTCTTGTGGCTGAATGGAAGCAAGTCCCCACAGCAATGTTCCAACATCTAGTGGAAAGCCTTCCCAGAAGAGGAGGCTGATATGTCAGCAAAAGGGGAACCAACTCCATATAAATGCCCATGATTTTGGAATGAGATGTTCGACGAGCAGGTATGCACATACTTTTGGTCATGCGCACA
Source organism: Salvelinus sp. IW2-2015 (assembly GCF_002910315.2). Taxonomy (NCBI): domain Eukaryota; kingdom Metazoa; phylum Chordata; class Actinopteri; order Salmoniformes; family Salmonidae; genus Salvelinus; species Salvelinus sp. IW2-2015. The sequence goes on along the minus strand of NC_036840.1, from coordinate 13,059,565 downwards.
GTACTAAATAGAGCCATGGCAACTGATGCAAGTAGTAGAATCAGATTTAAAAGACAGATAAAATACACCTTATGGAAGAGCAGGGACTGTAAAGAGACACATGGATGTTGTATTGTAAATATGTGAGAGTGGAGTAGTGGCCTGAGGGAACAAACTAAATGTATTGGGTAAAGTGTTATGAAATGTAATGTAATATTTTAAATTGTATATAACTGCCTTAATGTTGCTGGACCCCAGAAAGAGTAGCTGGTGCCTTGGCAGGAGCGAATGGGGGATCCTTAATAAATACACAAATGTAATGTGTGTGTGTGAGAGATATCACACACACACACACACGTTCAAAAGTTTGGGGTCACTTAGAATGTCCTTGTTTTTAAAAGAAAAGCACATTTTTGGTCCATTAAAATAACATCAAATTGATCAGAAATACAGTGTAGACATTGTTAATGTTGTAAATTACTATTGTGGCTGGAAACAGCTGATTATTAATGGAATATCTACATAGGTGTACTGAGGACCATTATCAGCAACCATCACTCCTGTGTTCCAATGGCACGTTGTGTTAGCTAATCCAAGTTTATCATTTTAAAAGGCTAATTGATCAGTAGAAAACCCTTTTGCAATTATGTTAGCACAGCTGAAAACTGTTGTTCTGATTAAAGAAGCAATAAACCTGGCCTTCTTTAGACTAGTTGAGTATCTGGAGCATCAACATTTGTGGGTTCGATTACAGGCTCAAAATGGCCAGAAACAAAGACCTTTCTTCTGAAACTCGTCAGTCTATTCTTGTTCTGAGAAATGAAGGCTATTCCATGCGAGAAATTGCCAAGAAACTGAAGATCACGTACAACGCTGTGTACTATTCCCTTCACAGAACAGTGCAAACTGGCTCTAACCAGAATTAGAAAGAGGAGTGGGAGGCCCCGATGCACAACTGAGCAAGAGGACAAGTACATCAGAGTGTCTAGTTTGAGAAACTGACACCTCACAAGTCCTCAACTGACAGCTTCATTAAATAGTACCCGCAAAACACCAGTCTCAACGTCAACAGTGAAGAGGCGACTATGGGATGCTGGCTTTCTAGGCAGAGTTCCCCTGTCCAGTGTCTGTGATCTTTTGCCCATCTTAAGCTTTTCTTTTTATTGGCCAGTCTGAGATATGGCTTTTTCTTTGCAACTCTTTGAACACAGGAGTGATGGTTGATGATAATGGGCCTCTGTACGCCTATGTAGATATTCCATTTGAAAAAATCTGCCGTTTCCAGCTACAATAGTAATTTACAACATCAACAATGTCTACACTGTATTTCTGATCAATTTGATGTTATTTTAAATGGACCAAAAAAATAGCTATTCTTTCAAAAACAAGGACATTTCTAAGTGACCCTAAACTTTTGAATGGTTGTGTACACACACACACACTGTACAAAACATTAGGAACACCTGCTCTTTCCATGACATACACTAGGGATGTTAAGGTTACTCAGTTAGCCAATGCTTCTCAGTCTATAGGTTAATTAGCATAATTTGGTGGAATTAAATTGGCACATGTATATTTTCGTTAGTCGTCATACATTTTATTTATCACACGTGCACAGTATACAGAGCCTAGTTTGAGGAGCAGAATAGCCTACCACCTGTCAGAAAGAGTTGCACCTCAAAATGCATGTAGGCTACTGGAGTGAAACCTGCTTTTGTAAACCCAGTCATTGCGCAACAAATAATTCTAAATGCAATCATTGGTGGCCACGATTAAAAAAGGAGCTATTTTTATTTCTCAATCAACTCATAAAGCATGCCTCCCATTCGGATGCATACTTTAGGCTATAGCATGCCAACCATTGACTATCAGCGCGTCACCCACCACTTTGCAATGTGAGCTTGAGGCAGATAATTGTTTGAAACCTGAACGTTTTACTTTTCTTCGCATTAGTTGCGTACTTTAGAACAGTGTTTTCCGCTAATTGCATTTGGGCAAATGTTTGAAAATGTGGTTTTATTAGCTGCTTCATTACAGGAGTTGCATGTTAAATCGCCTTTTGACTGTAAAACAATAGACTGGTTATTGTTGCATGTTTCCATTTAGCTCTTAATGAAAAGTGTCCAGTCCTTGTATGCATGCATAGTATCAGATAGGAAGAGCCGACGAAGCAAGAGGTTTCACTCTCGCCAAAATCTGTCCAAAATTGATATGGGGTTATTTTGGGCCTAAACTTGTCGCCTGCCTCCCCGCCTTGGGACGACTCCCATTGTTAGGGCGGAAACACAAGTATCTCATCATTATATACAGATCTCTGATTGTATTTTCTGTTGGTCACGTTATTTTACTGTTTGGATTTTTTATTAGTTTGTCAACCGGTTAATGAGGGTCAGTTAGCCGGCAGCAAAATTGACCAAAATTTGCATCCCTAACATAGACTGACCAGGTGAATCCAGGTAAACGCTATCATCTCTTATTGATGTCACTTGTTAAATCCACTTCAAACATTGTAGATGAAGGGGAGTAGACAGGTTAAAGAAGGATTTTTAAACCTTGAGACAATTGAGGCATGGATAGTGTATGTGTGCCATTCAGAGGGTGAATGTTAGTAGATGCCAGGCACACCGGTTTGAGTGTGTCAAGAAATGCAACGCTGCTGGGTTTTTCACACTCAAGTTTCCCGTGTGTATCAAGATTGGTCCACCAACCAAAGGACATTCAGAAAACTTGACAACATTCGCCAGCATCCCTGTTGAATGCTTTAGACACCTTACAGAGTCCATGCCCTGACAATTTGAGGCTGTTCTGAGGGCAAAAGTGCAACTCAATATTAGGAAGGTGTTCTTAATGTTTTCTACACTCAGTGTATATTATACGCATGTGCCACATCCTATACATTATAGCCTCTACTATACCATCATTCTCATAGCGCAGCAGCTCCTGCTTGGTCATTGCAGGTCCAGATCCAGAGCCTGAGGAGGATCCAGAGGGCTGGGCGGAGTCACATGCCTCCTCCAGCTTGCGGAGCAGCCGTTTCCTCCTGGAGGTCAGGCTAGCCTGCTTCTCCAGCAGCTCAGCTATCTGCAGCTCTACCACCTCCAGCTCTGCCTCCACAGAGTCCAGCTCTGCCTGCACATCTGGGGAGGAGAATATTAACAAAAAAATAAAACCATAATTATTTAACAAAGATTTTTTTATATGCTTACGACGGAGCAATAATGTAACACACATGCCCCTCTGGTAGGGAGGAGAACAACACGCTAATCATCATTTTATCTTTTAATAACTTTTTCCATCAACTGCAGTCAAAGTTCTCTACGGTATCTAGGCCCTACATATAAATAATATAGAATATGCATTGAACACACATGCGCAAAGACAAGAGTGGTACCATGAATCAGAAACGGAAAACAGCAAGCGCACCTCTCTTTTAAATGCTGTGCTAAATCCTTGTAGATAAACACCGTAAATATATGTTTGCCAGGGCCTAAAATCAATCCATTTCAAAGTTTGGCACAATCTGCCCTGGTTAGCCTTCCTCTGGGACCAATGTCATGTGATCCTACACAAGGAGACTATCAAGTCTGACACCTCCAAGTCACGACCTATGTTTCACAGGTAGGGCGCTAATGATGTCAGACACATCAGTCTCTCACAGTCACCACTACACCCCCTGGGGGAGGATAGAGTAGCACTTGTCCCTGTGGACTCAGCTGCTCAGCTCAGTTCTCAAAAACAATAACATATCCAATACCTTGGATGATGAGATCCAAGCTCAGCTCTGTCTGTTTCTCTGTGGGGTTTGTACCATACTTTTGAGAAAGGGGGATAGAAATGTGAGATCACAGTCACTTACCATTGGCACTGTCACTGTCCATTTCCAAGGCAAATCTGCAATCAACCACCTTGCAGACTTATCACTCTGTTGAATAAGAGGGAAAAATGTCAGTGTTATGCAATGTAGCTAGCAAGATAGTGCCTTCAGAAAGAATTCCCACCCCTTAATTTTTCCTGATTTTGTTGTGTTACAGGCAGCCTGAATTTAAAATGGATTAAAATGAGATTGGGTGTCACTGTCCTACACACAATACCCTAGAATGTCAAAGTGGAATTATGTTTTTAGAAATGTTTACAAATTAAAAGCTGAAATGTCTTGTCAATAATTATTCAAACCCTTTGCAATGGAAAGCCTAAATAAGTTCAGAAGTAAAAATGTGTTTATCAAGTCACATAATAAGTTGCATGGACTCACTGTGTGCAATTATAGTGTTTAACATGATCTTTTGAATGACTACCTCATCTCTGTACCCCACACAAACAATTATCTGTAAGGTCCCTGCAGTCGAGGAGTGAATTTCAAAAACAGATTCAACCCCAAAGACCAGGGAGGTTTTCCAATGCCTCTCAAAGAAGGGCACCTATCAGTAGATGGTCTCATCTGCTTCGTTCCTCTGTGCACCTTCCCATTTACACCACAGATCTGTATATAATGATGAGATGCACATCTTCGCCCTAACAATGGGAGTCATTGTTCCAAAAGCGGGAAGGCAGTACACAAGATTAGGTCCAAAATAAGCCCATAGAAACACATTGGCCTTATTTTTTGACAGATTTTAGCGAAAGTCAAACATCTCGCTTCATCTCTTCCTCTATGGTTTACTGCCCTGCCTCTCACGCCAACAAAGTTGAGAGATCACATCTTCCTCTCTGACAAGCGGTTTCAACTCACTATTTGTATTTGAGGTTTGGTCCAGCAGAATAAGACATATGGACACAAACACATTGAGACATCTTTAGAAGACCCCCAAAATCTATTTTAACCCTATAGTAGATATTACAGTATTTTGTGTAGACATTTGACAAAAAATGACAATTAAAATCAATTTTAATCTCACCTTGTAACACAACAAAATGTGGAAAAGGTCAAGGGGTGTTAATAGTTTCTGAAGGCACAGAGAACGCATAGCCCCTCGTTGATTATCCCTTACGTATGCAATGTTATTTACATGTTATTTACAGTGCCTTCAGAAAGTATAACGAGTCCCGGGTTGAATATCCCTTTTATACAATGGCTATAATTTAACACATTTTCCGCTAGAAATGTGTTCAACATTCACTGAAGTAGCTAGCAAGCTTACTAGATAGCTACAGTAGCTGCTATGGTTACCAAACAAACAGACCTGCTAGTTTAGCTAACCAACCCATCAGTCCTAGCTTTCCATTAAGAAAATGGAATTCAACAATGCCAATAATGTTTTCAATTCGACTATTGGTTTCAAAAGCAGCTCAAACATAGAACATGTAATAATGAACTATTGCCATTGAATTCTAGCGTGTAAATATACTGTGCATTATTTAAGCAATAAGGCCCGAAAAGGTGTAGTATATGGCCAATATACCACGGCTAAAGGCTGTTCTTAAGCATGACTAAGGTATGTTTTTACCACAGCACGACGCAACGCGGAGTAGCCTTGGTATATTGGCCATATATCACAAACCCCCGAGGAGCCTTATTGCTATTATAAACTAGTTAGTTAGTTACCAATGTAATTAGAGTAGAAAAACTAAATGGGTTGTCATACCCGTGGTATATGGTCTGATATACCATATACCATGCATAAAATACACTTGGAATCTATCCATACATGGACAAGCTGTTTCCTTGAGCTTTGACAAGCAGGCCGGAATGTAAACATTTATTGTGTAAAGTAAACCAACATTTGTGTGAACCGGGAAAGCCCCCACCCGTCATCTTCCTCCATGTGGCTTTACTCTTTGTCTTATAATTTTCTTCATCACATTAGATAGCTAGCCAATGATAGTTAGATAGTTAATAGATTACCAATAATCAACCACCCTAGCAGTACGTTAACAAGCCTCCATCGGGAATCAGCCACCTGCTCCAAACAACTAACGTTAATGTTAGCCAACCTAGCTGACCAGCTAGCAAATTATACTTCAACTTTTTGACAGCTACATATTTGGCTAGCCATTAATGATACTAACGTGTGTAACGAAATTATGGAAAAGGAAGGAAAGAGAAATTGAAAGAACAAAGCAAAGCAACACTCACCGTTGACCATTCACTCGCCCCACTTCTTGAGTTTGCACTGTTTATTTGCAGTCCCTTTTTTCTTGATGGTTGCTAGACAGCTCCCGCCAGTGAAAAAAATAATGTTGTGGAGACCAATCAAATTGCGGTTGCTTTCACTTTCTCCACGGTATGGGGTACATTCAACAAACAAACTGCAATCAATGCTGAATCAATGTTTTATTTTATTTAACCTTTATTTTACAATACAACCTAGAAAACATTTTCCATCCAGAAAATGGACAAGTGTATGTAGGCAGGGCAGACATTTTCCAACAACTACCTAGTTATATTCAGCAGAGAAGTGCTCTCCTTAACCTTTTCACCAACGTTTTGATACAACCCTTTAGAATGTTGAATGCACCCCTGGTTTTGTCCGGAAGAATAATATTTCTAACGTAACCAAGAAGGCGTGTTTCCGGAAGACGTGGCTAGTGCTACAGTGGCAGCTGTTGTAATAGTACTTGGATTTTAGTACAATACAATTAATTAACAGTGTCAACTTGTAAATTTTACAAGTTGTTGATTCATTGCCAAAATGATCTCTCTAACGGACTCACAGAGTAAGGCGATTTCTATTTTATCTAACGGTTGTTGCTGCTGGCCAACTTGTTCCAGCTCTCTAGCTAACGTTAGCAAGCTAGCCTCTCTCAGCTACATTACTAGCTAAATTAAGCTAGGCTATTCTTTTATGTGAGGAAACCAACTAGAAATAGCTAGCTAGTTAGCTAAATAGTATGTTTTGCTAGATAGTGACCATTGACAGCTAACGTTAGCTAGCTAATTAATGACATTCATTCTGAGCCAGATGGCTGGCTAGGGAGCGAGGACGTCAATGGAACCACAGGAGGTTGGTGGAACCTAATTGGGGAGGACAGGCTTGTGGAATGGTATGTTGGATGCCATCCATTCGCTCCGTTCCGGCCATTATTATGAGCCGTCCTCCCCTCAGCAGCCTCCAGTGATTGAAACGTATTAACGTAAGTGTGCTTGGATACTTGAAATAATGTGATTCCTCTTTCTTGCAGAGATCGGAATGGGACTTACAGGCTTCGGCGTGTTTTTCCTCTTTTTTGGAATGATCCTGTTTTTTGACAAAGCCCTCCTTGCAATAGGAAATGTGAGTGATTTCATCATCACCATCCACAGTTCATATTCAGAATGTTTGCCTACCTTCTGCAGCTACATACATGAGGCTTACGTTATGCTATATTTATTGGATGTTGGTGTGATCTGCAGTTCCATTATCTCTGAGTGACACTGAGAAACACACAGCTGCAGAGTCAGAGCTTCTTGCTTGAGGGTGATTGGTTGTTCACCCTCTATCAGTGTGTGCCTTTCTGTCTCTCTCTCTCTCTCTCTCTCTCTCAACTGAGAACAATCACCACCTTATAGAGTAGTGAAGTACTCTGTCATTGTCAATAAACATTGACATTGTCCGTTGCCTGTCCCTTCTATCTCTCTCTATAGATCTTGTTTGTGGCTGGCCTGTCGTTTGTGATCGGTCTGGAGAGGACGTTCCGCTTCTTCTTCCAGAAACACAAGATGAAGGCCACCAGCTTCTTCCTGGGAGGAGTGTTGATTGTTCTTATAGGCTGGCCCATTGTGGGAGTGGTCCTGGAGGTCTATGGCTTTTTCCTTTTATTCAGGTGGGTACAGTACAGGCACCAGGCTCAGTTCGCTAAGCTTATCTTTAGAATAAGATCTAGTCTGGAGGGAATCAAGCCAAACTTTGTTTTTTCCTCTCAACTGTGTCTCGCCCCCACACCTTGTTGAGTGCAGCCCCCATTTAATGCAAGGGCTTACTGCGTGTAAAGAGCCGTAGTCCGTCATCATGTGCTTGCTGTTGTCAACTAACTCTCTCTTTCTCTGCCCCCTCTCTCTCTCTCTTTATCTTCTCCAGGGGTTTCTTCCCAGTGGCAGTAGGCTTCATCAGAAGGATACCCATCCTGGGCTCCCTGCTAAACCTCCCATTCATCAGTGGGGTGAGTACAGTGATGTAGTGGTAAAAGAAAATTGTTGGGTAAATTCTGATCGCCGGTCGTGGCGAAAGAGTAACGCTCCTATAGTTTCAATGTATTTTTCCCGGTGGGTAAACTGGGTTTACTTGCGTTTACCCTCCACTACACCACTGGGTGAGTAAGGGTATGGGAACAGGAGCTGCAATGCAGTGGGTGCTGTGTGGGCTGAGGTGGTTACACTAAAGACAACACAGGGTCCAATTGGTCTCTGACATTGGTTCTGGAAGGCTGTAGTGTCTCATACTGTGTCACTCAATCTTCTATCATATAAGTGTGTGTGTGTGTGTGTGTGTGTGTGTGTGTGTGTGTGTGTGTGTGTGTGTGTGTGTGTGTGTGTGTGTTGTGTGTATGTGTGTGTGTGTGGTGTGTGTTGTGTTGTGTGTGTGTGTGTGTGTGTGTGTGTTTTGAGGTGTATGTTCGTGGAGTCACTTGTTTTGAGGAGAATGTGTCTCTGTCTCTTTAAAGCCTTCGTAGTTAACTCTGAGGACAATCCGCAGTCTTGGTCAGTCACTGCAGATTTTCCCTTGCATGTGAGCATGATTCACATCTGTTTATAATGTATGTTATACTGTAATGTTGCCTTATGCCTGACCAGAGTAGGGAACCATTGGAAATAATTTATACTAGGACACCAGCAACAGCATTTATCCTTCACACCGTTTTGTATAGTCTACTCAGTCACGTCAAGCAAACATCTCATTGCCCGTGTACAACTATGCACTAAACATTTTAGTGAAGCTTGTATATGTCATCTATTTTGCTCTACTTTGCAAAGGGGACGGTAGACTGTTGACTTATATATCTTTTTTCTCTCTCTCTCTTTCAGTTTGTGGACAAAGTGGGAGAGAGCAACACCATGGTATAACAGTGCCTTTTTGTTTATGAAGAAAATAAATCTCTATTATATTTATGATACAGTAGTTCTGATAAAGCCACTTAACCCCCATTGGTCAATTGCTTACTTCCAACAGTTAGCTAGGTCATTTTCATGAGACTTTGTATATGAAGACCTCTTCCCATTTTAAAGGGAAAACGGTCTGCTTTTTGTATATTGATTCTGCAATTTTAAGGTCCGTACCAGTCCTGGTTGCTACGGGCAACTGTTACTAATGAATCTGGAGTTGGTTACGATGGCTACCCCAGAATGTTTTACATGTCGTTGTTGAATGCTGCTCTCCTCTACTGGAGAACTCCCCACGAGGAGGAGAGTCCCTCTAATGGACTGAAGAGAACCATTGTGTCTCTCTTACTCTACTATTGAATGTGCAGACAAACTCACCATGTCATCGCCTCTGAAGATAGCCTCTGGACAACCTCAGAAGAGGTGTGGAGTAGGAGAGCTGGTCCCATTGTTACATTGTAGATGGGGCCAGGGGGTTTTCCTAGTGCTGTGCTGTCTTGCCAAAAATGAACTAGGAGTTAGCAAGATGGCACAAACAGATCTTAGACCATGTTAGGGTTTCCTGACCATATGACCAGGGAAAGCTCGAAGCCATAGTTATAGGTGGTTTCCTGGTCAGGTATTGGAAAGGCTCCTGGTCCTACTTATGGTGCCTGTGCTTTCTCTCACTGGACTAAAACTTGAGTCCTGTGGAAGAAAATAGCTTTACTTTCCTTTTCTCTCACGCCTGTTATGAGTACCAGATCTGGCAGTTGCATATTTTCCCCTTATATTTCTGTAATTTCTGTGTATGACTGGATGAGAACTTCTGTAGATTATTTTTTTTTTTAATTAAAGCAACATTTGAGTTGGAATTGTATCAATCTAAACTATAGGAATGGAGGGAACTGAATGGTTACATGTGAAATGACAATGGTTTGACAATGTTTTGTCTGACACTTTTGTAATTACACTTTTTTTTTTTTTACTTGCGTTGTGCCGTTGTCTGTCATTCATTGTGTTTTGATTGTGACAAATTGCAAATATACTGAACAAAAACATAAATGCAACATCTTAAGTGTTGGTACCATGTTTCATGAGCTGAAATAAAAGATCCCAGAAATGTTCCATACGAGCACAAATCTTATTTCTCTCAAATGATGTGCACACATTTGTTTACATCCCTGTTAGTCAATATTTCTAATTTGCCAAGATAATCCATCCACCTGACAGATGTGGCATATCAACAAACTAATTAAACAGCATGATCATTACACAGGTGCACCTTGTGCGGGGGACAATAAAAGACCACTTTAAAATGTGCAGTTTTGTCACACAACACAATGCCACAGATGTCTCAAGTTTTGAGGGAGTATGCAATTGGTATGCTGACTGCAGGAATGTCCACCAGAGCTGTTGCCAGATAATTGAATGTTAATTTCCCTACCATAAGCCGCCTCCAATGTCGTTTTAATGAATTTGGCAGTACGTCCAACCGGCCTCACAACCGCAAACCAACCCTAACCCTAACTCAGACCACGCCAGCCTAGGACCTCCCCGTCCGGCTTCTTCACCTGCGGGATCGTCTGAGACCAGCCACCCGAACAGCTGATAAAACTGAGTATTTCTGTCTCTAATAAATCCCTTTTGTGGGGCAAAACTCATTCTGATTGGCTGGGGCTGGCTCCCCAGTGAGTGTAGTCTCACCTAGTCTCACAGGGTCAAAAACATGACATCACTACTCACATGAATGGACTTTTTTATTTAACCTTTACTTAACTAGGCAAGTCAGTTAAGAGCAAATTCTTATTTTTCAATAGCGGCCTACACCGGCAAACCTGGACGACGCTGGGCCAATTGTGCGCCGCCCTATGGGACTCCCAATCATGGCCTGGATTCGAACAAGAGTGTGTGGATTCGAACCAGAGCGCCACTTGGGACCCCCAAAAATGAAAATGGAACACATTATAATGGCAGGCCTTTTTATCCCAACATTTATCCACATAAATTGTAAGATTGTAGTGCTTTTCTTTGTATTGTTTGATTTAACTTTTATTTAACTATCACAAGTCCAGATGGTCCTATTATCATTTTGTTCATTTTTAATGTATGAATAACTTTTGGAAGAATGTATTCTTTGTCTCAATACACATTACACTGTAGGCATATGCTAGGCCTACTGCTCCACTTCTCTCCAATTGTTTAGTTTTAGTTGTGGATTGTTTACCAGCATTAGGCTAGATATAATAATTGATGGTAATGTCAATGAGAATCCCAGGGAACCCATCACCTCCAGCTTCCCTGAGTCTATCCCAATCAAACACTCCTACATTCATTGGGAGACTGTCAGCTGTTCATTCATAAAAACGACCAGGCAGCTATCCATGAACCGCTTCACTGCACAAGAAGTAAACATATCAATATTTCCAAAGCAATTACTTTCATTTTTTACAACAGTAAGAATACTGATAGTGTCTCAGCATTTTTCATTAAATGGCTTCTTTCTTTACTTTTGATAAAATATTACCTTATACAGTGCCTTTAGAAAATAGTCACACCCCTTGACTTTTTCCAAATGTTGTTGTGTTACAGCCTGAATTTAAAAGTTATTAAATAGAGATTTTTTTTGTCAGTGGACTACATACAATACCCAATCATGTCAAATTGGAATTACAGTACCAGTCAAAAGTTTGGACACACCGACTCATTCAAGGGTTTTTCTTTATTTTTACTATTCTACATTCTAGAATAATAATGAAGAAATCAAAACTATGAAATAACACATATGGAATCATGTAGTAACCAAAAAAGTGTTAAACAAATCAAAATATTTTATATTTGAGATTCTTCAAATTAGCCACCCTTTGCACACTCTTGGCATTCTCTCAACCAGCTTCATGAGGAATGCTTTTCCAACCGTTTTGAAGGAGTTCCCACATATGCTGAGCACTTGTTAGCTGCATTTCCTTCACTCTGCAGTCCAACTCATCCCAAACCATCTCACTTGGGTTGAGGTTGGGTTATTGTGGGGGCCAGGTCATCTAATGCAGCACTCCATCACTCTCCTTCTTGGTCAAATAGCCCTTATACAGCCTGGAGGTGTGTTTTCGGTCATTGTCCTGTTGAAAAACAAATGATAGTCCTACTAAGCGCAAACCAGATGGGATCGCATATAGCTTCAGAATGCTGTAGTAGCCATGCTGATTAAGTGTAGCTTCAATTCCAAATAAATCACAGACAGTGTAACCAACAAAGCACTCCCATACCTCCTCTTCCATGCTTCACAGTGGGTACCACACATACGGAGATCATCGGTTCACCTACTCTGCGTCTCACAAAGACATGGCGGTTGGAACCAAAAATCTCAAATTTTGACTCATCAGACCAAAGGACAGATTTCCACCGGTCTAATGTCCATTGTGCGTGTTCATTGGCCCAAGCAAGTCTCTTCTTCTTACTGGTGTCCTTTAGTAGTGGTTTCTTTGCAGCAATTTGACCATGAAGGCATGAACAGTTGATGTTGAGATGTGTTACTTGAACTCCGTGAATCATTTATTTGGGTTGCAATCTGAGGTGCAGTTAACTCTAATGAACTTATCCTCTGCAGCAGAGGTAACTCTGGGTCTTCCTTTACTGTGGCGGTCCCCATGACAGCCAGTTTCATCATAGCGCTTGCCATAATATGGACTTCGTCTTTTCCCAAATAGTGCTATCTTCTTTATACCACCCCTACCTTGTCACAACACAACTGATTGGCTCAAACACATTAAGAAGGAAAGAAATTCCACAAATGATCTTTTAATAAGGCACACCCATTAATTGAAATGCATTCCAGGTGACTACCTCATGAAGCTGGTTGAGAGAATGCCAAGAGTGTGCAAAGCTGTCATCAAGGCAAAGGGTGGCTACTTTAAAGAATCTCAAATCTCAAATATATGTTTATTTGTTTAACACTTTATTGGTTACTACATGATTCCATATGTGTTATTTCATAGGTTTGATGTCTTCACTATTATTCTACAATGTAGAAAATAGTAAAAATATAGAAAAACCCTTCAATGAGTAGGTGTGTCCAAACTTTGACTGGTGCTGTATATTTTTTGACATTTTTACAAATTAATTAAAAAAGAAAAGCTGAAATGTCTTGAGTCAATAAGTATTCAACCTCTTTGTTATGGCAAGCCTAATTAAGTTCAGGAGTAAAAATGTGCCTAACAAGTCACATATTAAGTTGCATGGACTCACTCTGTTTGCAATAATAGATTTTGTACATTATTTTTGAATGAGTACCTCATCTCTGTAGCCCACACATACAACTCATTATCTGTAAGGTCCCTCAGTCGAGCAGTGAATTTTAAACACAGATACAACCACAAAGACCAGGAAGGTTTCTCTAAGAAGGGCACCTATTGGTAGATGGGATTTTTTTTCTCATAAAAGCAGACATTGAATATCCCTTTGAGCATGGTGAAGTTATTCATTACACTTTGAATGGTGGATCAATATACCCAATCACTACAAAGATTAAGGCGTCCTTCCTAACTCACTGAGTACCACTATTCATATTTTCAAGCACGGTGGTGGCTGAATGTTATGGGTATCCTTGTCATCGGCAAGGACTAGGTTTTTTGGGGGGACAAAAATATATGTAATAGAGCTAAGCACCAGCAAAATCCTAGAGGAAAACCTGGTTCAGTCTGCTTTCCAACAGACACTGTAAGACAAATTCACCTTTCAGCAAGAAAATAACCTAAAACACAAGGCCAAATATACACTGGAGTTGCTTACCAAGACAACATCTAATGTTCCTACAGTTTTGACTTAAATCGTCTTGAAAATATATGGCAAGACTTGAAAATGGCTGTCTAACAAAGATCAACAACCAACTTGACAGAGCTTGAAGAATTTAAAGATGTTAATATGCAAATATTGTACAATCCAGGTATTGAAAGCTCTTAGAGACCCAGAAAGACTCACAGCTGTAATTACTAACACGTATTGACTCAGTGGGTCGAATACTTATGTAATGAAGATATACTGTATTACTGTTTAATTTTTCATACATTTTTTACAAACTTTAGATTTTTTTTCAACTTTGTCATTACAGGGTATTTTGTGTAGATCATTAACAAAAAATGACAATTAAATCCATTGTAATCCCACCTTGTAACACAATAAATGTGTAAAAATTCAAGGGGTGTGAATACTTTCTGAAGGCACTGTAGATCTATGATTGCATTGGTAGCTAATTATATACATAAAATGTGTAATGTGTACATTAAAATGTGAGTAATTGATTTGATTGGTTCCTCTCTGCATTCCCTCTCTGCGCTTGGAGTCCACCTCTCTTTCATCAAATTGACATGACCTATTGCTGTTGACATCCATAACGCATTGCGCTGTGGGCTACGAGGTCTCACTCACCAGTCCAATATAAATACAGGGATCACATTTGCCAAGGCACACAACTTCTGCCCGGATCTCTACTGGCATCACAGGGATCTAATATCCTCCGTCGCAATGAAGGTAAGTCGCCTGTTGAGGTACATTTTGATCTTTTCGTTTTTATGAATGGAGATGAGCATGGCACATGCAAATGATTAACTTCTTGTCATTTATTTTGAACGCATATTTTTTTTTACATTGTCTGCTTGTTCATACAGCATAACTCTACTTTTAACTGTTTCAGGGTGTGAGGACTATTACAGCTTATGCACTTGCTCTTTTACTTCTGGTAACGCTCGTCTCCCATTCGTGGAGTGCACCGAAGGGCAGTTTCCAGAGGAGAAATTGGTCACCTCAGGCAATGCTGTACCTCAAGGGCACTCGTATGTCTACTACCTACATTAGCCTAATCATACTTTGCATTCCTTTGACATACCTTTTAAATGTATTTCTGCATTTATGTCCTCCACAGAGAATAATTGGAAATAATATGCAATGTAAAGGAATTAACATTATCATTTAAATCTGAAGTTGTCAATTATTTCCTTATCATGTATGTTTATTTATGAATGCAATTCAAATATATTGCATTTCATAACTGTGTGTGTTGCTATTACAGAGGGACGGCGGTTTATCAGCGAGGACAGAAAAGAGGGAGACGTATATGACACATTACATTTAGGTAAATACAATACACTTGTATTTGGCAGTATGCACATATTCTTATTTTGTATGGCTCTGCTATTGTATGGCTCTGTAAAGTAGTGCACTGTATGGGGAATAGGGTGATTTGAGATTTTAACATCATCTTTTACTTTGACCTATCATTACTCTGTTATGACATCCTCTTTTCAGAGACTCGGAGTCAAAACACAGAGAAACTCAGTGTGAACCAGGCAGCCACAGTCCTGCTCAATTTCCTGCAGCAAGCCAAGGAGGATGGTGAGTTGGGTCATATTGCAGCCTACAGTAATGGTTAAGGATACATCCAAGCTAGCCAGGAAGCCCACCTCAATAGGCGCTAATTCAGGCATCGGGTTCCCTTAACTACATCCAAGCTATAGGTTTGAAATTGCCATAAAGTTAATTGCACTTATCTTTTTTCGTTTCAGGAGAAGAAAATCCTGAACAGCTGTACTTTCAAGACTTGCCGGCATGGAAAAGAGAGTACTTCTGATGTATTTTTATAATGTATTTATTATTGTTGATAACATTCTAATCTATTGCATCTGTTGATCTCTTGTTGTTGGATGTAGACTATTTAATGCAATGTGAGAAAAACACTGGACTCTAAGTACGGCTACACTGAAAATGTTTGAACGTATTATTTAATACAATGTTTAATAAAAATTATTTTGAATTCATAGCAACACTTGTCTAAGGGTATCTGATCATAGAAGTAATGTATTCAGGACTAGGGTTGGCCATCCCAGGCTATAGAGAGAGAGAGACCTCTCAATGCAATTCCTGATTGATTAAACTATTCATGTCTCATTTCCTATGGGCGTGAGGGGACTTTTATCATCAAAATAATAGGTATTTTCTCTTAGAAATTATACATAGGTAGTATGTGTAACAGCTGCTTAAGGCTCAGTGTCCCTACAACAGATCTAATATTGTACGTTCTGGGCTGGAACAAAACACTGCACATACTGCAGCTCTCAAGGACCAGGGTTGGCCATACCAGGCTAGTAGTGAGAGATCTCTCAGTTGGCAGTCTCTCCTGGGTGTGTCTTCTTGCCCTCGGGCGTGACACCCAGAGTGAAGCGGGCTTTGATGTTCTGCCTGTCCCGCTCTGACTCCTTATCTTCATCATATGGTTCTTCATCATCATCATCCTCATCACTGTGGTGGGGGTAGAGTGCACTGACGCCAAGGGGGAGGGGGGCACAGAGAGAGAGAGGAGACAAATTATTCACGTCTCTGGAAAAACCACAGTGCAACTGCACCTGTACAATACATACAACATACAAACCGTGAACACATGAGCAGAGAGAGAGAGAAACAGGGAGATGTTGTTTTACTCAAGAAGGAAGTGCTCAGAAAAGAGTAGTAACAGATTGGACAAATACAAAAGGATGTCTTGTCATTTACTAAAATGTTAGGTTGTCAATTCAAGCTCAGGGAATGGATGAACTCTGAATCTCTGACGCATCTATAGTGTCAATCAATAGAGCCAGAGGAAGACAGACTCTCCTCTCACCTGTTGAGGGGCCAGCGGCTCCATCTTGTCAGGGAAAGCCCTGCTGAGAGCCAGGCTCCGGGTGTGCATGAAGAACTGCAAACATAAATCAACTGAATCAATTGAACCCCACTAAAACACAGCTGAACTAATCCGAATCAACTGAACTAGTCTGAACAAGACAATAAAATAATTCTCCAAAGAAAGAAGGGACATTGTTTACATTACATGTTACAAAAGAAATCGTACAAATAACAAAAATAACAATGAAGTTAGCACCAAAAGCACGCAATTCGTGGAATTAGTTTCAGTATGCTGCAATGGTGGTCATAGTATTTTGTTTTTCAAACTTTGTTGCATTGTGAGATCCACCTGCCTTTCAAACCATTAGGTAAACAGGGCATGGACCCATAGCGACTCACCCGTCCCAGTCCAGCAGGTCCGACAACCTCTCTGTGCGGTTCCTCTGGATATGCGCTGTCGTCTGGACTGCTGGCAGAACCCGAACTGAACTGGGTCAGCTGGTTACACGAGTCATCTGCCGAATGGAACTGCCGGTCCACTATGTAGATCTCTGAGAGGAGCGGGACAGATACGGACCAGTGAGACGCAGGAATAAAGTATTCCATTCTATTATAAATAGAGATTTATTCTATTCTAAACTGCTGACTGAAGTAGGGTCTTGAATTTCACTGATAAAAAGAGAGTCACTCTGTTCTTCTGGGTTTCGGGAACTCCCAAAGTATATGACACATGTTCCAGCCGAAGCCAACAGGTTGATGGTCCAACTGCGTATCCCCATCACAGTACACTCAAATCAAATCAAAGTGTATTTGTCACGTGCGCCGAATACAACGGGTGTAGAAAAAAAGGTGTGTGTGTGTGTGTGTGTGTGTGTGTGTGTGTGTGTGTGTGTGTGTGTGTGTGGTGTGTGTGTGTGTGTGTGTGTGTGTGTGGTGTGTGTGTGTGGTGGTGTGTGTGGTGTGTGTGTGTGTGTGTGTGTAGGTAAGTAAAGAAATAAAACAACAGTAAAAAGACATTTGAAAATAACAGTAGCAAGGCTATATACAAGACACTGGTTAGTTAGGCTTATTGAGGTAGTATGTACATGTAGGTATGGTTAAAGTGACTATGCATATATGATGAACAGAGAGTACAGTAGCGTAAAAAGAGGGGTTGGCGGGTGGTGGGACACATTGCAGATAGCCCGGTTAGCCAATGTGCGGGAGCACTGGTTGGTCGGACAAATTGAGGTAGTATGTACATGAATGTATAGTTAAAGTGACTATGCATATAAGATAAACTGAGAGTAGCAGCAGCGTAAAAGAGGGGTTGGGGGGGGGGGCACACAATGCAAATAGTCCAGGTAGCCATTTGGTTACCTGTTCAGGAGTCTTATCGCTTGGGGGTAAAAACTGTTGAGAAGCCTTTTTGTCCTAGACTTGGCACTCCGGTACCGCTTGCCATGCGGTAGTAGAGAGAACAGTCTATGACTGGGGTGGCTAGGGTCTTTGACAAATTTTAGGGCCTTCCTCTGACCCCGCCTGGTATAGAGGTCCTGGATGGCAGGCAGCTTTGCCCCAGTGATGTACTGGGCCATACATACTACCCTCTGAAGTGCCTTGAGGTCGAAGGCCGAGCAATTGCAGTACCAGGCAGTGATGCAACCGGTCAGGATGCTCTCGGTGTTGCAGCTGTAGAACCTTTTGAGGATCTCAGGACCCATGCCCAATCTTTTTAGTTTCCTGAGGGGGGAATAGGCTTTGTCGTGCCCTCTTCACGACTGTCTTGGTGTGTTTGGACCATTCTAGTTTGTAGTTGATGTGGACACCAAGGAACTTGAAGCTCTCAACATGCCCCACTACAGCCCTGTCGATGAGAATGGGGGCGTGCTCGGTGCTCCTTTTCCTGTAGTCCACAATCATCTCCTTAGCCTTGGTTACGTTGAGGGATAGGTTGTTATTCTGGCACCACCCGGCCAGGTCTCTGACCTCCTCACCATAGGCTGTCTCGTCGTTGTCAGTGATCAGGCCTGCCACTGTTGTGTCGTCTGCAAACTTAATGATGGTGTTGGAGTCGTGCCTGGCCATGCAGTCGTGGGTGAACAGTGTGTACAGGAGGGGACTGAGCACGCACCCCTAGGGAGCTCCAGTGTTGAAGATCAGCATGGCAGATGTGTTGCTACCTACCCTCACCACCTGGGGGAGGCCCATCAGGAAGTCCAGGATCCAGTTGCAGAGGGAGGTGTTTAGTCCCAGGCTCCGTAGCTTTGTGATGAGCTTTGAGGGTACTATGGTGTTGAACGCTGAGCTGTAGTCAATGAATAGCATTCTCACATAGGTGTTCCTTTTGTCCAGGCCAGTGTGGAGTGCAATAGAGATTGCATCATCTGTGGATCTGTTTGGGCGGTATGCAAATTGGAGTGGGTCTAGTGTTTCTGGAATAATGGTATTGATGTGAGCCATTACCAGCCTTTCAAAGCACTTCATGGCTACGGACGTGAGTGCTACGGTTCTGTAGTCATTTAGGCAGGTTTCCTTTGTGTTCTTGGGCACAGGGACTATGGTGGTCTGCTTGAAACATGTTGGTATTACAGACTCAATCAGGGACATGTTGAAAATGTCAGTGAAGACACCTGCCAGTTGGTCAGCACATGCCCGGAGCACATGTCCTGGTAATCCATCTGGCACCGCAGCCTTGTGTATGTTGACCTGTTTAAAGGTCTTACTCACGTCGGCTACGGAGAGCGTGATCACAGTCATCCAGAACAGCTGATGCTCTCATGCATGCCTCAGTTTTGCTTGCCTCGAAGCGAGCATAGAAGTGATTTAGCTCGTCTGGTAGGCTCATGTCACTGGGCAGCTCAAGGCTGTGCTTCCCTTTGTAGTCTGTAATAGTTTGCAAGCCCTGCCACATCCGATGAGTGTCGGAGCCGGTGTAGTATGATTAAATTTTAGCCCTGTATTGATGCTTTGCCTGTTTGATGGTTCATAAGAGGGCATAGCGGGATTTCTTATAAGCTTCCGGGTTAGAGTCCCGCACCTTGAAAGCAGCAGCTCTACCCTTTAGCTCAGTGCGAATGTTGCCTGTAATCCATGGCTTCTGGTTGGGGTATGTACGTACAGTCACTGTGGGGACGACGTCCTCGATGCAGTTATTGATAAAGCCAGTGACTGATGTGGTGTATTCCTCAATGTCATTGGAAGAATCCCAGAACATGTTCCAGTCTGTGATAGCAAAACAGTCCTGTAGTTTAGCATTTGCTTCATCTGACCACTTTTTTATAGACCGAGTCACTGGTGCTTCCTGCTTTAATTTTTGCTTGTAAGCAGGAATCAGGAGGATAGAGTTGTGGTCGGATTTACCAAATGGAGGGCGAGGGAGAGCTTTGTACGCGTCTCTGTGTGTGGAGTACAGGTGATCTAGAATTTTTCTCCCTCTGGTTGCACATTTAACATGTTGATAGAGATTTGGTAGAACTGATTTAAGTTTCCCTGCATTAAAGTCTCCTGCCACTAGGATCGCCGCCTCTGGGTGAGTGGTTTCCTGTTTGCTTATTTCCTTATACAGCTGACTGACTCAGCTGGGGAACAATAACAACTACAACATAATAGTGCACCCACACATCATATAACACTCCACACACATGAAGGAATACACAAAAACAGTGATATAAACATTTGCCAGAGAAAACCAAAGTGATGGAGTTTATGTTTGCAGGCTGTGTAAGTGTGACAGGTCACCTGGTGTGTATCCCCAGGGCTCGTAGTAAGAAGGAAAGACCCACAGGCGACAGCCTCGTACAAACTCCTCATTGTCAATAGGAAGCAGGGGGCTGGTACTCTGGGTGGAACACTATCTGATAGTATCAAGAAACATGTCTGTTAGTACCATTTAGAATAAAATATAGAGATCAGCACTACACTGGCTATACTGTATGCTCTAAGGGTCCTCTGTAGCTCAGTTAGTAGGACATGGCACTGGCAACACGAGGATAGTGGGCTCGATTTCCAGGACCAACCGTACGTAAAATCTATGCACGCATAACTGTAAGTCACTTAGGATAAAAGTGTCTGCTAAATGGCATATACTGTATACTCTAATGCAGGGGTTCCCAAACTTTTTTTGTTTGTGACCCACCAATTGAACTGTCTTTTGAGCCACAACCCACCATAAGTGTTGTGCGGTGAAAAGACATACACAGACCAAAGAATAAGTCAAATATATTATCGTGGCAGCGGAGAGAAAATTTCAAAGCTAATCTCCTGCAATTCCACACATCCTGCCATGGAGCTGAAAGAAAATGTTGCAATTTTAAAGCCAATTTCCTGAAATTCTATACAGTTTGCCATGGAGGTTAGAGAACATTTAGTAGTTATAAAGCTAATTTCCTACAATTCTACGCATTTTGACATGGCTAATGCTGTGTTCTTATGCTCAGACATTATAACAAAATCAATGGGGGCCTAATTGTCTAGCTTTTATTTTGTTGATTGTAAATTCTCAACAATTATAAGTTATTATAGAAAAATGTATAAGTCCATTATCTTTTCCACATATTTTCTATTTGATTTTAGTACTTTAAGTACAATGAAAGCGTTTTTCTATACGGGGGGGGGGGTCAATGTCATCCCGACCAACAGTTTGGGAACCACCGCTCTAATGGAAAAAATATCACTTTGATAGTACTTTACATAAAAGCAACAGGTATTACTTATCATATGCACATATGAGCCTTTATGATATCTTTTATATTGTCAACGTCTCGGCTGCCAGACCTTCTCCAGACAATTCTTCAACTGGTTTAACACAATAAACGAGGCAAAACATTATCATAAACAAACATGAACATCAAACGAACATCCTGCATACCTTGACTCGGTCAGTGCAAGCGCTGAAGAGGCCGACGCGTCTCACGTTGGCCAGGATAGGGTCAGAGGTGTCATCCCGCATGCTGTGAGTGGTCACTGGAGGAAGGGTGTGTCTCTGCAGAGAGAGAGACAGACAGAGTACAGTGTGTGTGTCTGTGTACTTGCATGCATGTGCATGTGTTGTGACTGCGTCATCACTGTGCACGTGCCTTGAGCAGTAAACATGGCGCGTATCAACATCTATAAGTCACTGATCCATGACTAATCACCTTTACGTGTAGACATCAGGAATATGGATCTGAAGAAGAATATCTATCCATTGGCCTAATGATATTTAATGATTCTCTTCTCTTGGGATTACCCTCAAAAGAAACACAAGCCTTTCTCCCAAGAAGATATGAACTTGCATGTAAAAGAGTTGCTGAACAGACAGCGATGCTAAAAACATGTCACAAGTGAACAGGCTGCTACATCTCACGTCAGCTTTGAGGCGTAGGAACTTAGCATACATGCAAAGCCATTTGTCACCCTAACCACTGTGTGAATGCAGCAAAAGTGCAGACAAACAAGTCATTCTGTACTGGTACATCCCAGGGTCAACACAAATGGCAGTGAGAGTAACGACGGCCACAATCTGTCCGCCAATCAAACACCTGTGTCGTCCTTTTACGCCTAAACACATGTGACATGAATAAATCTAAGTGACAACGCCATTGTTATTGGCACTTTGCTATTAAATACTGCAACACCATCCAATCTATTGACCCATGGCCTGGTGTTATGGAGGTTCAATGATTCACACTGGGCTGTATAACTGCAGGGTCCATTCATTCATGGTTTTAGCACCAGGTATCCCCCAGTCCCATTCTGAATTGATCACCTTACAGGGTCATACCTCATATTGACCCTATAGGCCCATTCTACCATGTCAATGTTTAGTTACTCCATTCATATAACATCAGGGTACAATGTATGGGGATTCTCTGCACCATATTACCTTGTTGTCCAGTTTTCTCGGTCTTTCTACCACTCTGGTTGTCTCACACCCCAACTCTGTTTTATTTGATGTTCATCATACAAATGTCTATACGCCGGTCTTTTAATCATAACATAGACCTGACCCAATCTACAATATGGAGACTGTCAGCATTCTCAACAACCTAACACTTATTGGCTTTATTATTGTGTATAATGCACTTCTTACAACTATTCTATTCTATAACCTTTACCTCAGTATATTTCATACATTATCTGTCTCTTCAACAACCTACCTGTGTGGCATAGATGGCTCTCGTCATGATGGTGAAGTCGTCTCTGTCCAGGATGGTGTCCATATCAGGGATGTCTCCTCTGAAGACATCATGAGGTCATCAGCAGGTCAGAAAAGCAACACTCAAGTAATCACATTAGAACCCGCATGGACAAGCCCTTCATTAACACGGAAGCTCGTTCCACACGTTGGTAACGTGGAAGACCCAAAGGTCACACACCATCCGCATGAATTGACCCCCCCCCCCCCCCCCCCCCATTTGTTTTTACACTGCTGCTACTCACTGTTTATTATCTATGCATAGTTACTTCACCCCTACCTACATGTACAAATTACCTCAACTAACCTGTACCCCCACACACTGACTCGGTACCGGTACCCCCTGTATATAGACTCATTATTGTTATGTTATTGTGTTACTTTTTATTATTTTTTATTTTAGTTTATTTGTTAAATATTTTATTAACTCTTCTTGAACTGCACTGTTGGTTAAGGGCTTGTAAGTAAGCATTTCACGGTAAGGTCTACACTTGTTGTATTCGGCGCATGTGACAAATAGCATTTGATGTGATTTGATTTGAAGTGCAGACTTAGTTCATTCATAACAAACGCCTGCTAAGGATTTCCTGGCTAAATGGCAGGGTTGTCAAATAGAGGGGTGTTACACTGATATGACATACAGTACAGGTCTGGTGAATACACTGTTTTTAATTGACTTACTTTAACAAAGCCTCGTAAAGCCTCTTGCCAAACTTATCTTTCACAGCGTCCCTGTCAGAGAGAGATACATACAGTAGATAATGAGCAAACTGTTTTAGATTTAACATGTTAATAGGAACCATTCTGGCAACACGAGTTCCAAGGCAAAATTCAAAGAAGAATGCAAATTAGAATGTTCTTTTCATGAAATGTTTGGTGCTAATATTGCAGACATTTTGCAGAACTCCATGAGGTGCACCATTGTGGGTTACAGAGACGTACCAGAGCTGTTTGCGCACCGCCTGTCCCTTCAGCATCTCCACGTTAAAGTTGTTGGTCTTGGCTGGCATGATGAAGAAAATCCCCACTGTGACGTTATTCTTATGCACCTGGGAGAGAAGGAAAAAAGCTTAAATGAGATGAAGAATTAAGGATTAAACTGTCATTTTCTTTTGAGAGAGACCAGTAGATGTGCAGTATTGATTAGAGGCCCATTATTTTTACATTTTTTTACATTGTAGAATAATAGTGAGCACATCAAAACTAGGAAATAACACATATGGGATCATGCAGTAACCAAAAAAGTGTTAAACAAATCAAAATATATGTTATATTTGAGATTCTTCAAAGTAGCCACCCTTTGCCTTGATGACAGCTTTGCACACTCTTGGCATTCTCTCATCCAGCTTCATGAGGTAGTCATCCGGAATGCATTTCAATTAACAGGTGTTAAAAGTAAAAAGTTAATTTGTGGAATTTATTTTCTTCTTAATGCTTGAGCCAATCAGTTGTGTTGTGACAAGGTAGGGGTGATATACAGAAAATAGATTTGCTAAAAGACCAAGTCCATATTATGGCAAGAACAACTCAAATAAGCAAAGAGAAATGACAGTCCATCATTACTTTGACATGAAGGTCATTCAATACGGAAAATGTCAAGAACTTTGAACGTTTCTTCAAGTGCAGTCGCAAAAACCATCAAGCGTTATGATGAAAGTGGCTCTCATGAGGACCGCCACAGGAAAGGAAGACCCAGTGTTACCTCTGCTGCAGAGGATAAGTGCATTAGAGTTACAACCCAAGTAAATGCTTCACAGAGTGAAAGTAACAGACACATGTCAACATCAAGTGTTCAGAGGAGAATGTGTGAATCAGGCCTTCATTTTACTAGGCAAGTCAGTTAAGAACAAATTCTTATTTTCAATGACAGCCTAGGAACAGTGGGTTAACTGCCTTGTTCAGGGGCAGAACGACCGTTTTTTTTACCGTGTCAGCTCGGGGATTCAATCTTACAACCTTTCGGTTACTAGTCCAACGCTCTAACCACTAGGCTACCTGCCGCCCAAGAATCTCACGGACAAATTTCTGCAAAGAAACCACGACTAAAGGACACCAATAAGAAGAAGAAACTTGCTTGGGCCAAGAAACACGAGCAATGGACATTAGACCGGTGTAAATCTGTCCTTTGGTCTGATGAGTCCAAATTTGAGAGTTTTGGTTCCAACCGCCGTGTCTTTGTGAGATGCAGAGTAGGATGACCTCTGCATGTGTAGTTCCCACAATGAAGCATGGAGGAGGAGGTGTTAACGTGTGGGGTTGCTTTGCTGGTGACACTGTCAGTTATTTATTTAGAATTCAAGGCACACTTAACCAGCATGGCTACTGCAGCATTCTGCAGCAATACGTCAACAGGACAATGACCCAAAACACACATCCAGGCTGTGTAAGGGCTATTTCACCAAGAAGGAGTGATGGAGTGCTGCATCGGATGACCTGGCCTCCAAAATCACCTGACTTCAACCCAATTGAGATGGTTTGGGATGAGTTAATGGCAGAGTGAAGGAAAAGCAGCCAACAAGTGCTCAGCATATGTGGGAACTCCTTAAAGACTGTTGGAAAAGCATTGCAGGTGAAGCTGGTTGAGAGAATGCCGAGAGTGTGCAAGCTATCATCAAGACAAAGGGTGGCTACTTGAAAGAATCTCAAATAAAACATATATTTTGATTTGTTTAACACTTTTTTGGTTACTACATGATTCCATATGCGTTATTTCATAGTTTTGATGTCTTCACTATTATTCTACAATGTAGAAAATAGTAAAAATAAAGAAAAACCCTTGAATGAGTAGGTGTGTCTAAACTTTTGACTGGTACTGTAGTTAGCAGTATATTGGATAACAAACTTGAAAACATAATAAGGACTTAATTCTTACCCATAGAAGTGTCCCCTGATAAATTCCTGAATCCGACCCTGGTTAGTGGAGTGATCATTCTGGGAACTCGTGCATGGCTGAGAACTTCTTGATGTTCGATCCGTTCGGCATCACCATATCTGTACAGTAGACAGAGAGAAACCCAGCCTACTTCAATATCAAATATCCCCGCTCTGTCACTTTATGTTCAATAGGAGTACAGTTGTAAAGTACAGTTGGAAAGACATGGGCACAGTGGACAGCAGCTCTCTCCAGACAGTAGCAATGGTAGATCTGCCTCTCACCAGCCTCCTGGTCTATGTTGAACTGACAGGGGCACATCAGAAATCAACACAAGAGTCATTAATAGATCATTATTAAAAGATAACTATTGTGTAATTACCAATTGTCATGCACATTCTAAGTAAATATCAGTTAAATAGTGAATGAAACCTGTGAATAAAACTCTTTCAAATGTTCTACACTAACTATTATTGGGGCTATGGGGTTCATTTTGAGTTTGACAAATGTTTGAAGTAGGATCTCCCTTGAGTCTCCTGTCTGCCAGCGAGGAGGAGGCTTCCTCTTCCTCTTCATAATGAGAAGCTGCTGTCAATTACCCAGCCTGCCCAGTGAATGACCTTTAGGCCCACAATGACCTTTTTACACTTAGCCTGAGAGCCAATTACAGTACCATACACCAGCACAAACACAACACAGACCCATAGCTTACTGACACACAGGGGAGACACTGAGAGAAACTCTAAATCTAACAAAAACACCTGAATCTGTGATGAGCAAAATGTTTTGTGAGGCATTTGAATAACAAAGCCACAGACCTATAGCTCACTGACGCACTGGAGAGATACTGGGAAAAACAAAACTCAAACTAACTCAAACAATGCTTAATGTATTATTACCCCAACATTGTTAAAGCTGAAAAAGTTAGTGAGGAATTTCAATAACGAATGTTTATAGGTTTGTGTGTGTGTGTGTGGCCTCTTTACCTTGTCCAATTTGTTGTAGAAGTCCACATTTCCGGCACAGAGGTATTGTCCCAACAGAGTGGAATGGGTTGTGAAGATGGTTGCCATGGGAATCTTCCGCGAGCGACAGAGAATAAGTCCTCCCCCTGCCTGCCACTCATGGAAATGGTCGAGGACATTGGGCGAGTCTCCAAGCTGTTCGGTTAACTAGGAATGAAAGCAACGAATTACTGATGATTAGCTCTATAATCTCATATTACCCAAGAGGGTGAATATGTTTTGAGTAAAAAGAAGTAGGCTACTGTATCATTTATTTTTTAAAGGTATCTGACATTAAGGTATTCACATCAAGCAGATATTCTTGACTTCAAAAAACAAACCCATATACAGCAATCTTTAAACCTCTTTCAGAGTATTTTTCACAGCATCCTTAACAAGCTGACAAATGACCTCTTTAAAGAACCAGGCAACCATGGATCCAAAAACGTTTGCCTCACTGTAATGGGCGGGCATTCCGATACCACAGGTGTCCCACAGATCCCCCTTCCACCGGTCCAGGTTCCAGGCTGCTGACCCCGTGTCAAATAGGATCACATAGGGACTGCCCAAAGTACACCTAAAACATACAGTATAATCCCAACATAAGGGAAAGATAGATATGTGTGGTTCTAGAAGACAGTACCAACCAACACGAGACCCACAATCACAGTATCAAACACATGGGGCAAAGCTGAAATACTACAAAAGAATAGTTTCTGAAGCTGCTGATGTATTTGTTTGTCTCTGATCCTGGAGATGGTGTTTGTCTGCCAACTTGTGGATTCATCATCTCTATCTAACTCCATTGGCGTTAACAGTGTAGGCCTACTTCTGTAGAAGTGCATGTCTGCCCTCTTCTGGACAGAAAGTACTACTACAGGATTGTGTATTCTCCACTTGCATGTCACACCTATAGAATAGAACATAAGATAATATAATACATCCGTAGTAGAGTGCCAGGTAGCCGTTGTCAATAAGGGCGCCCATAGCTTTCTTGATGGCTGGGTTTGGGGGCTCACACTGCTCCACCTGGGTCTTGAAATTGTGTTCGTAAAACGGCCCCATCATGAATAAGTCCCCCCCCCCCCATTTCATCCACTGTTATCTTGGCCTTGGTCTGGATCACTGTGTAGATCCCACCAACTGGAGGAAAAATATATAACATACATGAGATTCAAACTTTCTAACTTGTGACATGTTATGACACACATGAGGGGATGTGAGTGTGTCCACATATTAAGATATAGTTCTGCATGATATTGTGTATTTTGCACGATTAATAGTCTGGAATGAACAAAAACAAAGACCATGATAATAAATAACAAAAGAAATGTGAAAATGCTGCGTAAAAGATAAGCTACGGTCAAATATTTGTGAAGAGGACCATCAACAATCAGAAACCCCTGTATTACGTTTGCACACCATGATAGGCGCATAAGACGTTTCCCTGATGCCAAATACAGATACATGATAAGCAGTGTTGGGGAAGCTACTCTTGAAATATAGTTTACCAAGCTACCAATTACTTCACTCTGGAATAATTTAAGCTAGACAAAAGCAACCCTTAAGAACAATATACTTTACTTAACTAAAATTCACTTTGAAAAAACATTTCACTACGTCCAAACTACTTTTTAAGAAAATAGAGTTAAGAAAGTATTTACTAAATAAACTAAAGTAAAAAATAAAAAAAGTAACACAATAAAATAACAAGATTGAGGCTATATACAGGGGGTACCGGTACAGAGTCAGTGTGCGGGGGTACAGGTTAGTTGAGGTAATTTGTACATGTAGGAAGGGGTCAAGTGACTATGCATAGATAATAAACAGCGAGTAGCAGCAGTGTAAAAACAAAAGGGGGGTCAATTCAAATAGTCTGGGTGGCCATTCGAGTAATTGTTCAGCAGTCTTATGGCGTGGGGGTAGAAGCTGTTAAGGAGCCTTTTGGACCTAGACTTGGCGCTCTGGTATCGCTTGCCATGCGGTAGCAGAGAGAACAGTCTATGACTAGGGTGACTGAAGTCTTTGACAATGTTTTGGGCCTTTCTCTGACACCGCCTAGTATATAGGTCCTGGATGCAGGAAGCTTGGCCCCAGTGATGTACTGGGCTGTACTCACTACACTCTGTAGCACCTTACGGTCGGATGCCGAGCAGTTGCTATACCAGGCAGTGGCGCAACTGGTCAGGATGCTCTCGATGGTGCAGCTGTAGGTCTTTTTGAGGATCTGGGGACCCATGCCAAACCTTTTCAGTCTCCTGAAGGGGAAAAGGCGTTGTCGTGCCCTCTTCATAACTTTCTTGGTGTGTTTGGACCATGATAGTTTGTTGGTGATGTGGAAACCAAGGAACTTGAGACTCTCGACCCGCTCAACTACAGCCCTGTCGATGTGAATGGGGTGTGTTCGGCACTCCTTTTCCTGTAGTCCACAATCTTCTCCTTTGTCTTGCTCACATTGAGGGAGATGTTGTTGTCACCACACTGCCAGGTCTCTGGCCTCCTCCCTATAAGCTGTCTCACCACGCAGTCGTGGGTAAACAGGGAGTACAGGAGGGGATTAAGCACCACCCCTGGGTGGCCCTGTGTTGAGGATCAGCGTGGCAGATGTGTTGTTGCCTACCCTTACCACCTGGGGGCGGCCGGTCAGGAAGTCCCGGATCCAGTTGCAGAGGGAGGTGTTTAGTCCCAAGGTACTTAGCTTAGTGATGAGCTTTGTGGGTTGAATTAGTTGACTACATAAACAGTAGTTCACTAATCCCCAACACTGCATAAGTGATGACCTCTGAACTCTTCACAACAACATCAGGATAGACTCAGACAACAGATCCGTCCATATACAGTACACAGAACTGAAGAGCCCTATACTACAAAAAGTACATTGTTTCTATGATCATTGGGACTCATGTTTAGTTCAGTCTATTTTCCAGGAACGCACGATTCTTTGGCCAGTAAGGTTAAGGTTCATATAGTTTATAGAACCATAGTTCATATGGTTCACACATCCTGTTACACAAACAACATCAAGACATATGTATTTGACAGAGATTGTGTATTTGTCTTCAATTAAATGTCTAACAGTTCAGACAGTGAGACAGTTAATATTCTCCAATCACACTGTATTTTCAATGTATTTCAATATTTGCTCTTTTGGGACCAAAGATTCAAAGATGACCATATTTAGCAAAAAGAAGATGACAGGTGACACTGGCATTAGGCTAAACTGTCACAGCTCCAGAGGAATTTTAAGATGATCCTCTCAATCATGATAGTATCCCATATCTGACCACTCTGGACCAATAATCCAGGGGTCATGAACTCTTTAAGAGTTGCTCCATATTTGTACACTTCATTGCAACCCATCTTTACACAAAAGTAGTAACATTGCCTAAAATAAGTGATGTACTATTAAAATTGCATGATCATCAATGGCATCTGTAGACAATGCATACAACATTGCATCCACTGTCACTATAACATTTACTGAGGAGGGACACAAAACAGTTATACTCCAAGAACCAAGACCAAGACTTTACAGAGAATTGTCTATCTCCATGCAGATCATTCTCGGTCAAGTAATACAAACATTTATTAGTAACCTCCCAGGCTACCTCAAACAAGAGCAGGTCGTCTACAGGTAGAACTTCCTCATCCCACAGAGGCAGACCGCTCAGTGACGTCATGGATAAGGAACGGGTCAGGGGCAAGAAAAGGTAAGTGCCACTGATGCTCTCTCAGTTTGTTGGTCCTCTCCTCTGTAGGTTCAACTGTAAACTGTCTATCTTCTCACATCCGAAAATCCCACTGGAGTTCACTTGGACTCAGAAGAGGATGCAACACACATCCCATGGTCCCAGTTCGTCACTCCTAGAAGTCCACTGTCCAGGCCGCCTACATTTTGTGATTGAATCTGACCCTCGTCTTTGAACAGAAAGTCAACATTCCCTGGCTGCATGCACGGGACTGAAGTCCACACAGACATCAAGGGTAATGTTTTGACAAAGCCAATAGTGAGCAAAAGTGGAGAAAATACAGATATAGGATCTTAATTTGAGCCAGTTTGCTACAGCAGGAAAATAATCCTGCAGCAACAGGAAATGTGAATTATTATGTGGATTATAATGAATGGACATTTTTATGGGGGTTGATATGTTTTTCGTTACTGGAAATTACAAACTTTAGAAGCCTTTTTAAAACTCAAATACACCACAAGTTTGCATTTCCTGCTGTGCAGGACAATTCTCAGCAACAAAAGAGTGATCAAATGAAGATCCTACATAAATTATAAATCAAAGTTTTACAGTCATTATTCTGTGGTTTCCCTAGCCTTAAACAGTACGCCAAATTCATGGTATAAAAAATACTCATTCACGTTTAGATATTGTATTTTTTACATAAAAAATGCAAATGTTTATTATTTATATTATGAATTTGACCCTACTATTTATAGGGCTACGGTTCCTTTTTTAGGCAATGTAGACTATATTAGGCCTACTGGAGTTTTATTATCATGCATATCATATGTCTGCAATTGAGGGACCTCGACATTAATTACAATAGCCTAAATAATTACACAAATTACACTTTTGTTTTGAAACAATAGTTTATGTTAGGGAAAAAACTGTCATTGCGACAAAAACAAAACCTAGGTAGACTACAGTTCCTTTCTGCTGATGATCACGCAGAAGACTATACGTGACGCAATGTTTGCTTGAACTTTGCTCCTCCTCATTCAGTGTCAGCCAAGTGTTAGGGCTGTGTAGTGTATCCACACATTGAAACCTGACCTCGCTCTTAATCCATGTTCAGTCCATGTAGCCTTTTCAAGCG
The DNA here is from genome assembly GCF_002910315.2 of Salvelinus sp. IW2-2015. Classification (NCBI taxonomy): domain Eukaryota; kingdom Metazoa; phylum Chordata; class Actinopteri; order Salmoniformes; family Salmonidae; genus Salvelinus; species Salvelinus sp. IW2-2015. The sequence goes on along the minus strand of NC_036840.1, from coordinate 13,028,084 downwards.
CATCAAAATCAAATCCAATCAAATTGTATTTGTCACATGCGCCGAATACAACAGGTGGAGACCTTACAGTGAAATGCTTACTTACAAGCCCTTAACCAACAACGCAGTTTTAAGAAAGTCCCTAAAAAAAGTAAGAGATCATAACAAATAATAAAAGAGCAGTAGTAAATAACAATAGTGGGGCTATATACATGGGGTACCGGTACAGAGTCAATGTGTCAATGTGTGGGGGGCACCGGTGTCGAGGTAATTGAGGTAATTATGTACATATAGGTAGAGTAATTAAAGTGGCTATGCATAGATAATAACAGAGAGTAGCAGCAGCGTAAGGGGGGGGGGGGGGGCAATGCAAATAGTGTGGGTAACCATTTGATTAGCTGTTCAGGAGTCTTATGGCTTGGGGTAGAAGCTGTTTAGAAGCCTCTTGGACCTAGACTTGGCGCTCTGGCACCGCTTTCCGTGCGGTAGCAGAGAGAACAGTCTATGACTAGAGTGGCTGGAGTCTTTGACAATTTTTAGGGCCTTCCTCTGACACCGCCTGGTATAGAGGTCCTGGATGGCAGGAAGCTTGGCCCCGGTGATGTACTGGGCCGTACGCACTACCCTCTGTAGTGCCTTGCGGTCGGAGGCAGAGCAGTTGCCATACCAGGCAGTGATGCAACCAGTCAGGATGCTCTCGATGGTGCAGCTGTAAAACCTTTGAGGATCTGAGGACCCATGCCAAATATTTTCAGTCTCCTGAGGTGGAATAGGTTTTGTCGTGCCCTCTTCACAACTGTCTTGGTGTGCTTGGACCATGATAGTTTGTTGGTGATTTGGACGCCAAGAAACTTGAAGCTCTCAACCTGCTCCACTACAGCCCCGTCAATGAGAATGGGGGCATGCTCGGTCCTCCTTTTCCTGTTGTCCACAATCATCTCCTTTGTCTTGATCACGTTGAGGGAGAGGTTGTTGTCCTGGCACCACATGGTCAGGTCTCTGACCTCCACCCTATAGGCTGTCACATTGTTGTTGGTGATCAGGCCTACCACTGTTGTGTCATCAGCAAACTTAACGATAGTGTTGGAGTCGTACCTGGCCGTACAGTCATAAGTGAACAGGGAGTACAGGAGGAGACTGAGCACGCACCCCTGAGGGACCCCCATGTTGAGTTTTAGCGTGGCGGATGTGTTGTTACCTACACTTACCACTTGGGGGCAGCCTGTCAGGAAGTCCAGGATATAGTTGCAGAGGGAGGTGTTTAGTCACAGGGTCCTTAGCTTTGTGATGAGCTTTGAGGGAACTATGGTGTTGAACGCTGAGCTGCAGTCAATGAATAGCATTCTCACATAGGTGTTCCTTTTGTCCAGGTGGGAAAGGGCAGTGTGCCATGTAATAGAGATTGCATCATCTGTGGATCTGTTGGTGCGGTACGCAAATTGGAGTGGGTCTAGGGTTTCTGGGATAATGATGTGAGCAATGACCAGCTTTTCAAAGCATTTCATGGCTACAGACTTGAGTGCTTCGGGTCGGTAGTCATTTAGGCAGGATACCTTAGTGTTCTTGGGAACAGGGACTATGGTGGTCTGCTTGAAACATGTTGGTATTACAGACTCAGACAGGGAAAGGTTGAAACTGTCAGTGAAGACACTTGCCAGTTGGTCAGCGCATGCTTGGAGTACACGTCCTGGTAAACCGTCTGGCCCAGCGACCTTGTGAATGTTGACCTGTTTAAAGGTCTTACTCACATCGGCTGCTGCGAGCTTGTTCACACAGTCGCCAGGAACATTTGATGCTCTCATGCATATTTCAGTGTTACTTGCCTCGAAGCGAGCATCAAAGTTATTTAGCTCGTCGTGTCACTGGGCAGCTCTCGGCTGTGCTTCCCTTTGTAGTCTGTAATAGTTTGCAAGCCCTGTTTGATGGTTCGTCGGAAGGCATAGCGGGATTTCTTATAAGCTTCTGGGTTAGAGTACCTCTCCTTGAAAGCGGCAGCTCTACCCTTTAGCTCAGTGCGAATGTTGCCTGTAATCCATGGGTTCTGGTTGGGGTATGTACGTACAGTCACTGTGGGGACAATGTCCTCAATGCATTTATTGATAAAGCCAGTGACTGATGTGGTATACTCCTCAATGCCATCGGATGAATCGCGGAATATATTCCAGTCTGTGCTAGCAAAACAGTCCTGTAGTTTAGCATCTGCTTCATCTGATCACTTTTTTATAGACCGAGTCACTGGTGCTTCCTGCTTTGATTTTTGCTTGGCACTCCATAGTCCTATTTCTCAATATTGCCTAGCCTATAGGTGGTTTAGCCTATAGGTAGGCATATTGGTGGTATATGGCATAATTTCTCATTAAATAATCTGGGTTTCACTCCCAGAAATAGGGGGCATATGTTGTGTTGGCTATGCAAACACTTGGCACCCCCCATGCATCCTAAATGAGTTGTGTTTTAAGCATGGGGTTGAATGTTGGTCAAATAAAATGCATCCACTTCTGATGGCCCAATATTACAAGAATCAATCATGGGTGAAGTAATTTATATGGATGTCAACCAAACGCATAATTGATATTTGGCTAGTGTCTGCTGCCCAAAATCTTCCCATATCCCTCAAACCTCTCATGCACTCTAGCAAACTGCATCAATTCAACAATGACCACATCTGACAGTCAAATTTTCAGAGAAAAGTTATCCCTTGGCGCGGATTGTCAACATTTCCTAGAATATAATGAATTATTCATTTCAGCACCACTAAACAGTGGTCAGCGCCGCGAACGCAACTCACCCGCTGTCATCTCGCTCCTAACAATCCGGTGCATACAGACGGAAATATAAAAGGCAGAGAACACACGTCATGCATCAAAGAAAGAGCTTAGTGTAGATGACCACATTAGTTTCTTGCTGCATTGTTTGGATGCGAAGTGTGATCACTTGGATTTTGACAGAATGAGAATGCTGGCATTTTTCCTGGTTTGTGCGATAATTCGCCAGTATGGAACATGGGGGACTCCAACTCCAGGATTTGGGTGGACGGATATCCCAGGTAATTTCTTGCTTTGATATATTCTAATGACTTTTTCATTTCTTATAGGTTCATTTCCTTCTCATAATGTCCTGAGCCAAACTTTTTAATATCCAAAAGTAATAAAAGAAAATTCGATTTTATAATTCGATGCTCTCTTTTCTCAGGACATACACCTGCTAAGGCGCAAGAGGGGCACTCTGTTGTGATGAGAAGCAAGGTTGTCAATCCGAATTTACCTGACGATGCGAACCGTTGTTACCTTTTGAAAGAGGGTGATGAAGACCAGCAACAAATTATCTGCAAACATCGTTTAACTCGGACCAGCAAATTCAACATCAACCCGTTTGGGCTCCGATTTGGAAAGCGCAACATATTTAACCCATCCAAGGCCAACCTCATAAGATCCAGGACAAGCAAACTGTTGCCTATTCTACTCTACTTCAGAGAACTAGATGTTCCTGCCTAAATTGCCAAGAAGGAACCAATGTTTAAACAATAGAGATGGTCAATTGCTTATGTTATAGCAGTTAGAGCAGCATCTTTATAACCATTCACTCATGAGGTAAAGAGTTTGTGTGTCATATTGTCTACTTATAAGGTGGGTTTGGGAAATGCAAGTCTGCTGAATAAAAGTTTTGTACATGTCTTGTATGATGTAATTATTATTATTATTACACCTTGTAATGACAATAAGGAAAATACACTCAATCGCCAAAAGTACACTACATGACCAAAAGTATGTGCATACCTGCTCGTCGAACATCTCATTCCAAAGTCATGGGCATTGATATGTATTTGGTCCCTCCTTTGATGCTATAACAGCCTCCACTCTTCTGGGAAGGCTTTCCACTAGATGTTGGAACATTGCTGCAGGGACTTGCTTCCATTCAGCCACAAGAGCATTAGTGAGGTTAGGCACTGATGTTGGGCGATTAGGCCTGGCGTTCCTATTCATCCCAAAGGTGTCTTATGGGGTTGAGGTCAGAGCTCTGTGCAGGCCAGTAAAGTTCTTCCACACCGATCTCAACAAACCATTTCTGTATGGACCTCGCATTGTCATGCTGAAAGAGGAAAGAGCCTTCCCAAAACTGTTGCCACAAAGTTGGAAGCACAGAATTGTCTAGAATGCTGTAGCATTAAGATTTCCCTTCACTGGAACTAAGGGGCCTAGCCCGAACCATGAAAACCACCCCAGACCATTATTTTTCCATCACCAAACTTTAGTTGGCACTATGCAGTAGGGCAGGTAGCATTCTCCTGGCATCCCCCATACCCAGATTCGTCCTTCGGACTGCCAGATGGTGAAGCGGGATTCATCACTCCAGAGAACTCATTTCCACTGCTCCAGAGTCCAGTGGCGGCGAGCTTTACACCACTCCAGCCGACACTTGGCATTGAGCATGGGGATCTTAGGCTTGTGTGCGGCTGCTCGGCCATGGAAACCCATTTCACGAAGCTCCCGACGAACAGTTATTGTGCTGACGTTGCCTCCAAAGGCAGTTTGGAACTCGGTAGTGAGTATAGCAACCGAAGACAGACAGCTTTGTTGACAGGTGTAGCTGAAATAGCCGAAGCCACTAATTTGAAGGGGTGTCCACATACATTTGGCCATGTAGTGTAAATGTCTTGAATCAGCTAGACTAATTTCAGCAACCACTAAACAGTGGACAGGGCCTTAATTTGTTGGTTGGGGAAGTAAAGCGATGTTAACATGCAGCACTTTTGGCTACGTAACAGAATGTTCCTTTACTGAAAATATTGTCCAAATTAATTTGACGGTGTATGTGAATAAAAGTATGACAAGGGACCTGGATTTCCTTCTACATGTCACTCATCATTTTTTAAATGTCAGATTACTTAGTAGCAATATCTAACAGCAGGGAGGCATTGTGTAGCCTAGTTTATTGAGGAACGTTTATGTCATTGGACACAATAACATGCTTCATAAGGTTAAAGTATTTATTAAGTTACTCATTGGTTGTCGTCATTCATTACACAAACATGGGTGTTACAGTAAGTAAAAAATATCACTAAAGTAGCCCGTTCCGATTGATTCCACCTCTGCCCCCCCCCCCTTTTGTTTCTTTCTGGCAATCAATGTCAGACTGAACATCTCACACAATAACCAACACCACTGCTCCCCGACAGGAGGAGACCCAGTTATAGGGTCTTTGTTTCTGCGCTCCCGACAGGAAGTGAACAGTGCTTCAAGAAGGTGCAAATGGAGGATAAAGCCAACACTTTTTGATCGTAGTACAACAGCTTCAACACATGAATCCAATGAGGGTACATAGTCATACTGGTTCACACAGTACCTAGCACGGAAACACAGTAACCTCATCCTACAAAAGGAAAGTGGGGGGGGGTGTGAAAGGAAGAATGTATACCAGTAGATTAAGGTGGATACAGTAGATCGGAGGACGGGTGAAACTAGGTCTGGGATTGACTGCATCGGAAACGGAGGGAGGAAGGGTAGATGCGTGTCTCTAGATGTCCTTGAGGTCCTTCTGGATGCCCCAGAGTGTGTCTGCACTTTTCTTCAGCTGGCCCACCTCAGCGTCAGTCAGGGTCATGTTGATCACACTGCCCACTCCATTGCTGTTCAGCACGCATGGCAGGGACAGGAACACCTCCTCGCCAATACCATACATGTCCTGGGGAAAACAAAGCACAGCTGTCAGTCATTATCACATAGAAATGTGTGTGTTTGATTCCCTCTCTCGCTCTTTGTGTGTGTGTGTGTTTACATGCACATAATGTGCGTGTAACTGTGCGCATGTCTGCACGCATGCGTCTGTGTGTTATCCCGTCACCTTGACCATGGTGGAGACAGGGTGTATCCTGCTCATGTTCTTGATGATGCTCTCAGTGAGATCAGCCACACTCAGGCCGATGGCCCAGTTGGTATACCCCTTCAGCTTGATCACCTCATAGGCACTGGAGGAGCACACAAAACAATCACTGTCAGTCAGCATCTACGTCCAACTGTTGCCATCTTGAACAGGTAAAACTCTCTCAATGAGGTGAACCTGCATGAACGTTAACTCAAATAAAAGGTTAATGCAAAATAAAATGTGAGGGCGGGCTTTGATACTTATTCTAGTATACAATGTCAGTAGAACTAGTTATATTAATGATACCAAATATTAGCCCAGCCTGATCTCATCCTTATTTTAGCCCTTACACCTTGACAGCTCCAGTAGATATGAATGAATCAGAAGGTGGTGACCAGTACGGTGTAAACTCTAGCTGTACTACGAGCGCTAGGTGGAGTCAGAGGTACATATTTAGACTCTGGATGGAGCTGGGGATAGGTTTAGGCTATTTACCTGTCGACCACTTCCTTATGGGTGGCCTTCCAGTTCTCCTTGTCTCCGTCAAGGCCAAACTCTGGGTTCAGCTTCTGCAGGTTAACTCCAGCTACGCTGACACCGCTCCACACAGGGACTAACACACACAGATATTTATTATTTTACACAGAAAATATTCAGATTTCCTTCTTTAAAAAAAAAGCAGACTCAACTCACTCATAAAACAAGCAGACTCAACTCACTCATTATTTCTGACAGAGATAACTGGATGTGCAGAGTGATGTAACAATGCCAAAACAAGTACTTTTGTTTTAAAAGCTGTTAAAGCTGCCAACTGGGTGTGGCTTACTGGGTGTGACAAGAAGTTCACACATGCGCTCAGATTCCCACTAAAGTATGCACGCCACTGACATCATCCCCACCGATGGTGTCTCTGTGCTCTACCAGGACCAATCACCATCATCATCGTCACCCCTACCCACCGCTGGTATCGCCGTGTTCTCCCAGCACCCATCCGTTGAAGCTGGTGGCATGGATGCCCAGGCGCTCAGCCATCAGAAAACGGAAACGGGCGGAGTCCAGGTTGGTGCCGCTGCCGATGACACGGTGTTTGGGCAGGCCGCTCAACTTCCATGTCACATAGGTCAGCACATCCACTAGGGGTAGGGAGAGACAGGGATATGGTCAAACACACACACCCTTGACAACGTTAATGATTGACTGCCCATCCCTGCCACCCACTGTTGTCACAGTGCCCTCTCTCTTATCTTGAATTGTGGAGTGGTGTGATACTGTTGGTAAGGGTGGAATGTTGGAACTGGGTTGGCCAATGCAATCTAGGGGATAATGCCGGAAACAATTTACCTTGCGTCCAAGATTTAAATTGTCAGTGTGTGTGTACCTGGGTTGGACACCACGATAAGGGTGCAGTTGGGAGAGTGTTTGACGATCTGGGGGATGATGTGTTTGAAGATGTTGACGTTCCTCTGGACCAGGTTGAGCCTGCTCTCTCCCTCCTGCTGACGCACGCCAGCGGTCACAACCACGATGCGGGAGTTTGCAGTCACGGCATAGTCTGGACAGAGATAGGGAAAGAGCAATTGAATTACGTAGACTTTTCCCCATTTAGCAGGGGGGGGAAAAAAGCCTAAATGGCAATCAATGAGACGCAATCAACCTTAAACTGGTTTCAAAACAAGCTGCATTACACTTTCAATGGCAAAACACATACATATTCCACCTTTTTTGCTCTGAACCACTCCAGTGAAATACACACAAGGGGGATTCTCTTACCTTTGTCAGCGACTATCTTAGATGTCTTTAGGAAGAGGCTGCCGTGCTGCAGGTCCATCATCTCTCCCTTCAGCTTATCCTCCATCACATCAACCAGAGCCAGCTCATCAGCCAAGTCCTACAGGAAGGAGGAGGAGAGAGAAGGTAGGGGTGGAAAGAAGGGCCAGAAGGATAGTTTGGTCATGAATACCTGGTATTTACTTAGAAATGATATGGTCAAATCCACATTTACAACCAGCCTACATAATAACTGAGTAGTAACTATTTGTTGGTATCACAATAGTAGTAGTAATTCAGAGGTAAAGTAAATTAGGACTAATGTACTTGTAAAGTACTAATAAGACAGTAGTAAGAGTAGTAATGCAGTTGTAAAGTAACAGTGAGACAGTGATATAGTCATACTTACCCTGAGGAGGATGCTGACGGCACAGGCCATGCCCACCATGCCCACCCCCACCACGGTCACCTTGTTCCTGGGGGGCTCAGCAGGGCCGCTGGCCATGGGGGTGATCAACTTCTGCATCACAGACGACATGATCCACAACGCTGGAGGAGGGAGAGAAGGAAGGAGATAGTTTAACCTTTAGTCTAGTTATCAAGGTTAGTCTAGTGAGAGAAAATAAATATTCAAAGGGAAACCTGGTCCAAGATCACAGTGTGTGAATTTTGTGTGAGGTAATCATGCTTTTGCCTCAACATTGAGCACGCTCTTTAGTCTAGGTATAGGCTTAATCTGTGTCTGGGGATCTAGCCCAAGGAATGCATTTCTTAAGCCATTTAAATAAACACGGCTGTATTTCATTGATTTACTCCAGACTGAGTCAAAACCAATATCCTAGTCAAACTTGGGTTCAAATAAATGGATATTTAATTTTTTTATGTGGTCAAATCAGCTACTTTTGAAATTTTTGAAAGTATTTTCAAATAAACTTCTGATAGATAGCCTAAACTACTGACTTCCTAATACATTATTTCAAATACACCTAGGACCAAACAGACCTGGGTTCAAATGCATAAAGTATTTCAATATTTGAAAATGCATTCTGAATATTCAACTACTTGTAGCCTATTTTCAAAGAAAACATATCCAAATACTTGCTTCGAAATGTCCTTGAAAGTAACTGAAATAGCCTACACTAAATAGTATCTTAACCTAGATCTGTCCCTAGTGTTTGAGGCCAAGGGCCAAAGGTCTTGTTTAGACACGCATTTCGTAACCATTTGGAAACCATTTTGCATAGTGGGTTAAAGGTCACATTTCTAAAATGTTCTGCTATTGTATTCCATAGCTACTCCAGTGCAGTTAGTGTATATTGATAGATATACTGTAGCCCAATTTAAGACTAGTAAACTGGCATTGCTTCAAACCATTATTTGTCAACTTAAGTCCTGCTACTTTGGCACGCAAAACTCACTAACCCGCAGCATGGAGGCCTACACCCACACACAGTTTAAACCCCAGCAGGAGACCAACAGTACAATACAGCTTCAAACATTTATAGGAGAGGATCTTGGAATCAAAAGCCTGGACATCCTACCATTACAACCTTCCTTACTGAGCAGTCCCTACCAAGTAAACACACGAGTAATAAGTTAACTATCAAAACCCAAGGACAATAATTATGTCCCTTCGTCCTTTCACTAGAATATCCTGGCTAGACATACGGAACAATATAAAGCAACAACTAAGCCAGGGTGATTTCATAAGGCAATCACAATGACCGGACATTGCCTGGTTATCAAACTAACAATCTTGATCAAACAGGATACTTGCTTTGTCTGGCAATGCAAGGCCTACCACAGATCAAAGGCAGCAGGGAGCCATCCTACTTCCACAGCCCCAGATTTCCCCCCCTTGTCCAACCAGAAGGTCCCCCTGAGGTCCTCCTGGACCAGAGAATACACAGTAACCTGCCCCCCCCCCACACAAAAAAGGGTCCAACAAACACGCACCTTTGAGGTCACCCTAATCCTCCCTCATCTATAGACCCGAGCCAAAATTATAATCCACAAAACAATCTGCTGCTGCGTGCAAAAACTTGCGCGATAAGTGGCGTCAGTGGGAGTTGCTCTGTTCACATAATCGCAAATCTCTAGCCTATTGCATGTCCATGTGAGAGGCAGTTACTACAGTTGGCAAACAATTCAAATATTAATTTGTCACATGCGTCTTAAACAACCATTTTGAATCCCTTTTCACATTCACTCTGTTGGTAATGCTTACAAATTGGATCATAACTAAAAGTATCCGAGATCCCACTCTGGAACCTTGATATGCCTGTAAATATTCCAACTTCAATTAAATTATTTCTCAATTATGCCTTAAGATACAAATGTTAAATATGTGTCAACATCCTTCCTCCAAAAGACCCTTCTATGAATTACATTTCGGACATTTAAAAAAAAAAAAAAAGTATTTTGTGAGGAATCACCCATTAACCATATCTGAACAAGGTCGACAGGACATGGAAGATAGAGGTCATGTCTACACTTGTCACTTGCATGCAACTTCTGCTATCAAAATACGAAGAACACATTGAAAAGATGGGTCTAGATACACAAACATCACTTCTAATCTGATTGTGTTCAGATCTGGTCTACTGCCATCAGCTGTTGTGTTATAATATTTTGCCTATTCCACCGTTTGTAGAATGCATACCGGCATTTGAACATAGCGTGCGAAAAGGGAATCCGGACACACTCTGGTCACAGTAGACATTTAAATGTAGGCGTAGACGCAAGACGCGGTCAGAATTCCATGATCAGAACTATGATCAGAATACTAAAGCTGCATGAACGGTCAAGTCTAGACACGGCGAGAGAGGGAATCAGAGGCTTGTCCATTAGGCGCAATGTGTTCACCTTGTCAGTCAATCACAGAACAATACTATAGAAATTGGATAACAAAATACTTGAAAAAAATGGGTGGATAACAGCACTATGGCTGATGTCAGAGACTATTCACAGTGGACTGTGAAGGGGCAATTCCAAGAGACATTGTGTTGTGTAGCTATAACATAGCATTTCAAATACGTGATGTTCTAGTAGCTTATCATAGAGGCCTATAGGGCGATTCCACACCAGGAAGACCCGAATAAAAATGTAGAGCTTAGTTTGTTCTGGCAATTATCACATAGAAAATTAATTGGGAGGAAGGTCGTTTAATATGCTTTAATTTTATCACAAGTCATTTTTTTGAAAATCACAATGAAAGTTTCCATTTTAGGCCCATACATGCCTCTTGTAAGATCCCATGATCCGTGAACCACACATAATACAGACAACATCTTGGTGTCATTATACTCCTTATAGAAACCTCTAAAATATGGAGTATTTCTAGATTCTGAAATAAAGATGTTCACATTAAACATGAGAATATTAATGAATCTCAAAATTACCCTTGATAATTTTGCTTATTTTTGTTAATATTTTTTGGAACAGTTAGCATTGCCATCAAAATGAACCCAAGATCACCAACATGTGAAGTTCATAGGAGCTTATCAAAAGTGGGTGTCAAATGACAGCTAAGTCTATATTTTGAGGGAAATGAAGGCATAAATACATTTTTTGACCACTTTCCATCTTGAGAATTTGGCATAAGTAAAGACTTTGATTTCTGGATAAAGAGATGGAAAAGGAGTCATAAAAGCGTCTACCATAAAAAGTATTACAATGTAACAGAAAAACACAATGTATGTTTAATTTGAGAAATGGTTTACCTTCTGTAAATGTAAGAAATATTACCTTGTGATTCCGTTACGCACATATCTAAGATACTTTCTCAATTCTGTCCCTCATGAGGGAGAATAATGAAAGTTTACAGAAGTAATAAGTAATGGTAGACCTACCAACTAGTTTGTGATTTTACTGATATCAATTGTGTTGATGATTTAAGTTGAAGGGAATTACGAGTTAACAAATTAGTAACGGAATTACCCAAAAATCTGTAACGGAATTACTGCAACTGAATTGGCTGCAATGGGAAATCATAACAGTCAAACCACAGTTGGGTCACCTGCTACTGTCCTCCCTTCCACTGGCAGTCGACGTTGAGACTGGTGTTTTGCGGGTTGTATTTAATGAAGCTGCCAGTTGAGGACTTGAGGCGTCTGTTTCTCAAACTAGACACTCTGATGTACTTGTCCTGTTGCTCAGTTGTGCACCGGGGCCTCCCACTCCTCTTTCTATTCTGTTAGAGCCAGTTTGCGCTGTTCTGTGAAGGGAGTAGTACACAGCGTTGTACAAGATCTTCAGTTTCTTGGAAATTTCTCACATGGAATAGCCTTCATTTCTCAGAACAAGAATAGACTGACGAGTTTCAGAAGAAAGTTCTGTTTCTGGCCATTTTGAGCCTGTAATCGAACCTACAAATGCTGACGCTCCAGATACTCAACTAGTCTAAATGCCAGTTTTATTGCTTCTTTAGATCGGAACAGTTTTCAGCTGTGCTAACATAATTACAAAAGTGTTTTCTACTGATCAATTAGCCTTTCAAAATTATAAACTTGGATTAGCTAACACAACGTGCCATTGGAACACAGGAGTGATGGTTGCTGATAATGGGCCTCTGTACACCTATGTAGATATTTCATTAAAAAAAAAATAAAAAAAATAAAAAAAAATAAGCTACAGTAGTCATTTACAACATTAACAAAGTCTGCACTGTATTTCTGATCAATTTGATGTTATTTTAAAATTGGACAAAAAAAAGAAATGCTGTTCTTTCAAAAACAAGGACATTTCTAACTGACCCCAAACTTTTAAACGATATTGCCACATTTCCAGAGTGGGTTCTACTTTTGAAGACATGACCCAATTTATACATAATATTTTCAATGTTATATGCCGCGTTCACGTGCTAGTCGGAACTAGGAAACTCAAATGTCCAACTTGCTAACTGGTTCTTAGTGCTGAGTGATTAGCATCATGGGCCTTAAAAAAAAAAAATGTTTTTAAACATTCAACGGACTATGCATTGTGGGTGGAATGCTGTAAAGTAACACAGAATAAAACAATAAAAAGGCCCATGATGGTAGTGACTGCCCATTACTGCTTATCACTTATTAATCATTTCACATTAATTTAATAACATTTTAATTGTTGTATATTACATTTGTTTTATTTGATAACTATTATTTCATTCCAAGTCATTATCTCATCTCTATAGAGAGCTGCCTATGCTGGTTGACAAATCACTATTTTCGTAGTTCTTCAAAGTAAATAAGGCATACTTTTATGACTACTGAATACCAACGATTAATTACTTAATGTATTTTCAGGTAGAGATACCTTGAAGCAACTGCTCGCTCGCAAACGGGCATTCTGTCTCTTATAGGTAGCAGGCATAAAAGAAACAGACCATACAAGTAGGCGTGCAATGGATTATGGTCATTCTAGTTAATTACCAAATTTTCTGCGTTAAACTATGTAGAATATTGGCCTTGTTGGAAACTACAACTCCCTACTACGTCGCACTGGTCGGGCTTGATCTGATTTATCTCTAGAGAAACTGTGCAATGTGCGCATTGAGCTCACAGAAAAACTAAATGGAATTAAAATTGAACGACTTCAATTCGTTGTTTAAAAACTGAAAAATAACTAAAATATCAGTTAATCGTTCTGCACAACTGGTTGTAGTTATACATGTGCCAGGTTCAACCAGTTAGTAAGTCAGACATTTTTGAGTTTCCTAGTTCCAACTAGCACATGAACAAGGCAATAGAGTGTTGATGTTTCTTAACGTCTTATGGCTGCGGGCGCTATTTTCACGTTCGGATGAAAAGCATGCCCAGAGTAAACTGCCTGCTACTCAGGCCCAGAAGCTAAGATATGCATAGTATTTGGATAGAAAACACTCTGAAGTTTCTAAAACTGTTTGAATTATGTCTGTGAGTATAACAGAACTCATATGGCAGGCAAAAACCTGAGAAAAAATCCAACCAGGAAGTGGGAAATCAGAGGTTGGTAGATTTAAGTAATTTCCTATCCAAGATAGTGTAAATTTGGTCTGATTGCACTTCCTAAGGCTTCCACTAGATGTCAACAGACTTTAGAACCTTGTTTCAGGCTTCTACTGTGAAGGGGGAGCAAAAAAGAGCTGTTTGACTAAGGGGTCTGGCAGAATGCCATGAGCTAAGTCACGTGTGCGGCCGTGAGAGCGAGCTGCGTTCCCTTTCATTTCTAAAGACAAAGGAATTGTCCGGTTGGAATATTATTGAAGATTTATCATAAAAACATCCTAAAGATTGATTCTATACATCGTTTGACATGTTTCTACGAACTGTAATGAAACTGTTTTGACTTTGTCTGGACTAAGTGCCTGCGCCTTGTGAATTTGGATTTGTGAACTAAACGGAGGTATTTGGACATAAATGATGGACTTTATCAAACAAAAACAAACATTTATTGTGGAACTGGGATTCCTGGGAGTGCATTCCGATGAAGATCATCAAAGGTAAGTGAATATTTATAATGCTATTTCTGACTTCTGTTGACTCCACAACATGGCGGGTATCTGTATGGCTTGTTTTGGTGGCTGAGCGCTGTACTCAGATGGTGTGCTTTCGCTGTAAAGCTTTTTTGAAATGTTTTGGAAGCAAAACATTACTGAACATAACACGCCAATGTAAACTGAGATTTTTGGATATAAATATGAACTTTATCAAAAACATACATGTATTATGAAGTCCTATGAGTGCCATCTGATGAAGATAAAAGGTTAGTGATTAATTTTCTCTATTTCTGATTTTTGTGACTCCTCTCTTTGGCTGGAAAAATGGCTGTGTTTTTTTGTGACTAGGCACTGACCTAGCATAATCGCATGGTATGCTTTCGTCGTAAAGCCTTTTTGAAATCGGACACTGTGGTGGGATTAACAACAAGTTTGTTTAAAATGGTGTATAACACTTGTATGTTTGAGGAATTTTAATGAGATTTCTGTTGTTTGAATTTGGTGCCCTGCACTTTCACTGGCTGTTGTCAAATCGATCCCGTTAAAGGACGTATTGGGGTGTTTTTGGAGCCTTTGTTCATGTTTTCTGTGCCCCTACAACTACTGCTGAACGAGCATGAGGAAGGATATCGCTGTTGGGGTAAGTTTTTCAAAAACAAGTGAAATAGCAACAACAACAACAAAAAAGTCTATAACATGCCGTTTACATCAAAAATAAGGATTTGGTTCAAAGAGTAAACTTCTCCTTTAAACAATCCCAGACCTCTTTTAGGAATGCACATTCAGCAAATCACAAGCAGAGGGAGTTCCCTTTAAATCAATTTGCCCATTCCCTGCGTTGGTGGTGCTCATAACATTTATCATAACTTAAAAGTTGAAGATCACCCACTCTGGAAATGTGATGTACTTGTACAGTACATTGTTTTAAACAATATGAACAAAATCAAGAAGGGTACTTGAGATAATGTGACAAAATGTATTTCAGAATCTAGACATCCATATTTTAGAGCACACTAAGGACCATAATGAGTTCCGTGTGGCTCAGTTGGTAGAGCATGGTGCGCTTTCAACGCCTGGGTTTGAGTCCCATAGGGGACTTGTAGCTACGGGAAAATGTATGCAGTCATTACTTATTTAGTCGCTCTGGATAAGTGTCTACTAAATTACTCAAAATGTAAATGTATAATGACACCAAGATGTCTGTATCATTCAGGGTCTTTCAAGAGGCATGTATATGAAGAAAAAAAAGAAGGGCCTAAAATGGCCTCATCATGATCTTCTCAAATGGTTTATGATACAAATGTAAAAAGAATATCAAACATTCTTCCTCCCAATTAAGTTTCTATGTGAGAATTGCCTGAACAGTCAGATACCAAAATATATATGTTTGGGCCTTGCTGTCATGGACTCGCCCTAAAGAAGCCTATTAATACTAATAGGCTTGATCATGTTAAAAATATTGAAGCTTCAAGATGTCGGACATGCAATAACTGATATCACAATAGGTAAATTATAATTCCCTAAAAAAAAACGTAGCTATATCCTTGTAGGAGGCCAATGTTTAATACCCTTTTGTAATCACATTGAGGCAATAGTCCTATCGTCCTTGATGGCCGGATGCTTTTTTGTGTTTTACACTGGTCGGCTGCAAGGTGGCAGAACATCTATAAAATTAGACAAACGTTAACAATCTGCACAGTTCAAACTAATATTCATGTCGTCAGTCAATCATTAACCACGTCTTCAAATGACATTTCGTAATACAAGAACTTTATCACGTTCAAGACGGAGTCGCTCACGAAGCTCAACGAGGAAAATGTCAATATCCTGTAAAATTAGCGACATCCACCCCGTTAACGACAACCGATCGACTATTATAGGGAGCTAGGCCACCTCGCTAAAACACAGCATGCTATGCTATTAGGCTTCGCGTAGCCTACATCGTCTATTCCAAATGTCAAATACCAAACCATGAAGGAATATCAAGACCATTATTTAGTCTATTGCAACCAGTTTCAAAGCTACAGAACGTATCCAAAAATGGTGTGTAGGCCTACGTGCATTTTTGAGCATACACCGAAGTGATGAGTCAGTCGTGCGTCACATGACAGAACATAATCGAAAATTATGATAGCAATTCACTCAAAGTCAAAGCAAACACCGGTAGCTACATACATACCTTTTGCATATATTCTAAAGATCGGTTATATCCCTTTTTGGTCCAAAGAGGCAGGCAATTGAAGCAGCGTCGAGAGTCAGGTAGTGAGAGGACGTGATGACTTCACTTATGGAGTTCGGGGTTAAAAGGGTTTTTAGCCAAAGAGGAGGATGCAAAGCAGGGCTTCACCACTGGCTGAGTTTGACACGGAGAGAATATCAATTGTATCCTCCTCGCGTCCTCAAACCCCATTGGGGGAGAAGGTCAGAGTAGCGGCACCTCTGGCTTTTTCATCCAATGGGTTTTGAGAAGGCAAGGATGAGGAGAGAGGACGTGAACGTTATGCAATTGAGATTGTGATATGTCGACAGACGGTTGGAACAAGTTTTGGCTAGATGGTATATCGTTTTTGTCCGATTTGACTTTTTGTACTAAATTGAGAATTTACACCGGCAGATTAAGATAATTAACGTAGCTGGTTAGGATAATTGGTCAAGGTCAGGATTAGCTAAAATGCAAACAAATCTACTTTTAACGTTAAGCAGTATCCTTCTAGCCATGACCGCTAGACCACGTTCACCTTGGCATGGGGACACATTTGCACATAAAAGAGGAAATTAAGGGCTGCTCTTCTGCGATAGCAACAGGTACATATAAATACATTAATGACATTTGACTTCCCAGGACTCAATCTCTGGTTGTTACAAAACGTTATGTGCATGTATCTATTCTATGTTTTATTATTGGACTGTGTAGGTATATAATAGGCCTATTACACAGACTAGAGGTGTTTAATGGACTTTAATATTAAAAGGGAAATTGTAGGCAAAGCGTATTCCAAGCACCTACAGAGAGGGAGAGAGATATGTCATGTGCAAATTTAAAAGCCTCTGGCGATTGACAACAGGTGATTCCAATATAAGTAGACCTACCCCTAGTAAGCTCACAAGCTGCAATGGTCTTAGCTGAAGATTGTAACACCAGATACTATGACTATCAATTATTCTGTGAGTTACAGTTGAGGTACTGTTTGGTGTAGCACAGAGAATTTTCGACCAACCATAGCTTGGCAGTACTGCCTTCGTCCTTGATTCGTGGAAACAGGAGTCTCATAAATGTCCGTGTCCAGTTACAGGGGTGTCCAGTTACAGGGGCTCCGTTTTGATTTTAGAAAATGCTCCTTTATTAAAATATGTTTTTTTGCACCATGAAGAAATCCAATTTGTACACTGCCATCTTGTCTATTTCAAGTCCTCTCTCATTAATTGAGAGGTGGGTCCATCCCAAAGTGCTGCATGTCATTTTGACAGACACCTTTCTCAATCAATGAGAGAAGACTTGAAATAGACAAGATGGTGGTGTACACATGGTCTGAACTTGATACACTCATAGCGTTTTTTGTGGTCGACATTATTTATTGCTTTGTTTACACAAACATCACCCAATAAATTATTTCCCTGTTGAGCCCATTTCCTTGAAATTCTGTCTGGTCATCATGAGTAGACTACACATAATTCCATAAAGAAGAGCTCCCCCATTCAGAGAATGTGGTAAGTTGAGTCACCCACTAAGGAGGTAGCCCTATGACATATCCACATTTTCTTAAGGGAAGTGGTTGATGAGTTTGATGAGAGGTTCGGTCGGAGGAGGAGGATGGATGGCGGAAGTGGATGCTGAGTTTGAATTAAGCAACGCGTTGAGTAAATTTGGTGAAGACTAATGTTCTGAATGGACTACAGTAGTATCGAAAAGGAAATTGTCTTAAATTGGGGTGGAGGATATGTGTGTAAATGATAATGAATCGCTTCTTGTTTGGCAAGCAAGTTTGTTGAGCAAGGATGTCCGTTTGTTGAGTGGAGTCTGTCAGAGTGAACAGGACTGGTCTTATTTTTATTAATTGTATTTCTGATGAACAGAGCAAGATTTCAGCGGGCCTCCAAAGAATCCGGACAACAGAAGTCTTGTGTTTTGAACTTCGGAGTAGAGCACCCGTCAAAGGTGTCATCTCAGGGGTGACGATGGATGGTCAGGTTGAATACATGAAGAGAATTCCTGGTGTGGTTGGTTCCCGGCGTCTGACCCGCTGGGTGAATGGAGAAAAAGAGGAAGGTCTGTTGTTTTTTTGAAAAAGTGCAAATACCTATGTATGTGAAGCTTTGTTATGTAGCATACGCCGTAAGGGCTTCCATCCCCAAACCACTGCAGTGTAAGAATTGTGAAGGATTTGGCCATGTTTCAAGCGTGTGTAGACGAACAGAGAATACTGAAGAACGGTGTGTAGAAGGACGACGGCGTTGCAATTGTGGTGGGAATCATGATCCTGAGTTACTGGAGTGCCCTGTAAGGGTGAAGGTAGAACCATCTCACCTAGTTTTACACTATGATTTGACTATTAGATGTTCAATGTTTCTTTCAAAAAGAAATTGGAAGGACTAGTTTCAGCATATTAAAACAAGAGTTCAGTTCACATAACAGGGTTGACCTTAAAATGAGGGACAGACGTAAATTAATCACTAATCACATGAAATAAATAATATTCTTAACAAATAACTTTGTCAAAGCAACAAAATAACTAGGGTTTCACAATTATGGTGGAAATGTCGGGGTTAAATGGGTTAAAATCCTCCTAGAAGTCACAGAGGGTGTACAGAGGGACATGTCAAAATGCAGAATTTTCATGAAATGGGTTTCCATGGCCGAGCAGCCGCACACAAGCCTAAGATCACCATGCGCAATGCCAAGAGTCGGCTGGAGTGGTGTAAAGGTCGCCGCCATTGGACTCTAGAGCACTGGAAACGCTTTCTCTGGCAGTCCGATGGACTAATCTGGGTTTGGCGGATGCCAGGAGAATGCTACCTGTCCGAATGTTTAGTGTCAACTGTAAAGTTTGGTGGAGGTGGAATAATGGTCTGGGGCTGTTTTTTATGGTTCGGGCTAGGCCCCTTAGTTCCAGTGAAGGTAAATCTTAACACTAAAGCATACAATGACATTCTAGAAGATTCTGTGCTTCCAACATTGTGGCAACAGTTTGGGGAAGGCCCTTTCCTGTTTCAGCATGACAATGCCCTAGTGCATAAAGTGAGGTTCATACAGAAATGGTTTGTCAAAAACAGTGTGGAACCCTTTGCCTTGATGACAGCTTTGCACACTCTTGGCATTCTCTCAACCAGCTTCATGAGGTAGTCAGTCACCTGGAATGCCTTTCAATTAACAGGTGTTCCTTGTTAAAAGGTTCATTTGTGGAATTTATTTCCTTCTTAATGCATTTGAGCCAATCAGTTGTGTTGTGACAAGGTAGGAGGGGGTATACAGAAGATAGCCCTATTTGGTAAAATACCAAGTCCATATTATGGAAAAAACAGCTCAAATAAGCAAAAAGAAATGACAGTCCATCATTCCATTAAGACATGAAGGTCAGTCAATACGGAAAATTTCAATAATTTTTTATGTTTTTTCAAGTGCAGTCGCAAAAACCATCAAGCATTATGATGAAACTGGCTCTCATGAGGACCGCCACAGGAAAGGAAGACCCAGAGTTACCTCTGCTGCAGCCTCAGAAATTGCAGCCCAAATAAATGCTTCACAGAGTTCAAGTAACAGACACATCTCAACATCAACTGTTCAGAGAAGACTGTGTGAATCAAGCCTTCATGGTCAAATTGCTGCAAAGAAACCACTAGTAAAGGACACCAATAAGAAGAAGATAATTGTTTGGTTCATGAAACACAAACAATGGACATTAGACCGGTGGAAATCTGTCCTTTGGTCTGATGAGTCCAAATTTGAGATTTTTGGTTCCATGATCTCCGCATGTGTGGTTCCCACCATGAAGCATGGAGGAGGTGGTGTGGATTGTACTTTGCTGGTGACACTGTCAGTGATTTATTTAGAATTGAAGGCACACTTAACCAGCATGGCTACCACAGCATTCTGCAACAATACGCCATCCCATCTGGTTTACGCTTAGTGGGACAAACGTTTGTTTTTCAACAGGACAATGACCCAACACACCTCCAGGCTGTGTAAGGGCTATTTGACCAAGAAGGAGAGTGATGGAGTGCTGTACCAGATGACCTTGCCTCCACAATCACTCGACCTCAACCCAATTGAGATAGTTTGGGATAAGTTGGACCGCAGAGTGAAGGAAAGCAGCCAACAAGTGCTCAGCATATGTGGGAACTCCTTCAAGACTGTTGGAAAAGCATTCCTCATCAAGCTGGTTGAGAGAATGCCAAGAGTGTGCAAAGCTGTCATCAAGGCAAAGGGTGGCTACTTTGAAGAATATATTTATTTTGATTTATTTAACACTGTTTTGGTTACTACATGATTCCATGTGTGTTATTTCATAGTTTTGATGTCTTAACTATTATTCTACAATGTAGAAAATAGTAAAAAATAAAGAAAAACCCTTGAATGAGTAGGTGTGTTCAAACTTTTGACTGGTACTGTACAGTGGCAAGAAAAAGTATGAGAACCCTTTGGAATTACTTGGCTTTCTGCATAAATTAGTCATACAATTTGATCTGATCTTCATCTTAGTCACAACAATAGAAAGTGTGCTTAAACTGATAACACACAAATGATTGTATTTTTCTTGTCTATATTGAATACATAATTTAACATTCACAGCGTAGGTTGGAAAAAGTATGCGGACCACTAGGCTAATGACTTTTCCAAAAGCTAATTGGAGTCAGGAGTCAGCTAACCTGGACTCCAATCAATGAGATGAGATTGGAGATGTTGGGTAGAGCTGCCCTGCCCTATAAAAAAATACTCACAAAATGTGAGTTTGCAATTCTTAAGAAGTATTGCCTGATGTGAACCATGCCTCAAACAAAAGAGATATCAGAAGACCTAAGATTAAGAATTGTTGACTTGCATAAAGCTGGAAAGGGTTACAAAAGTATCTCTACAAGCCTTGATGTTCATCAGTCCACGGTAAGACAAATTGTCTATAAATGGAGAAAGTTCAGCACTGTTGCTGATCTCCCTAGGAGTGGCCATCCTGCAAAGATGACTGCAAGAGCACAGTGCAGAATGCTCAATGAGGTTAAGAAGAATCCTAGCGTGTCAGATAAAGACTTACAGAAATCTCTGGAACATGCTAACATCTCTGTTGACGAGTCTATGATACGTAAAACACTAAACAAGAATGGTGTTCATGGGAGGACACCACGGAAGAAGCTACTGCTGCCCAAAAAAGACATTGCTGCACGTCTGAAGTTCGCAAAAGAGTACCTCGATGTTCCACAGCGCTTCTGACAAAATATTCTGTGGACAGATTAAACTAAAGTTGAGTTGTTTGGAAGGAACACACAACACTATGTGTGGAGAAAAAAAGGTACAGCACACCAACATCAAAACCTCATATCCCAACTGTAAAGTATGGTGGAGGGAGCATCATGGTTTGGGGCTGCTTTGCTGCCTTATGGCCTGGACAGCTTGCTATCATCGATGGAAAAATGAATTCCCAAGTTTATCAAGACATTTTGCAGGAGAATGTAAGGCTATCTGTCTGCCAATTGAAGCTCAACAGAAGTTGAATGATGCAACAGGACAACGACCCAAAACACAGAAGTAAATCAACAACAGAATGGCTTCAACAGAAGAAAATACACCTTCCCAGTCAGAGTCCTGACCTCAACCTGATTTAAAATGCTGTGGCATGACCTCAAGAGCGGTTTACACCAGACTCCAAAATTCCTCCTGACCGTTGTGTAGGTCTGATCCGCAACTACAGAAAATGTTTGGTTGAGTTTATTAAAGGAGAGTCAACACCATTATTAAATCCAAGGGTTCACATACTTTTCCCACCCTACACTGTGAATGTTTACACAGTGTGTTCAATAAAGACATACAAATGTATTGTTTGTGTGTTGTTAGTATAAGCAGACTGTGTTTGTCTATTGTTGTGACTTAGATGAAGATCAGATGAAATTTTATGACCAATTTATGCAGAAATCCACATAATTCCAAAGGGTTCACATACTTTTTCTAGCTACTGTATATTCATGTTTGTAGATGAATACCAGATGCCCTTTATGATGTTTTTGCCCATTGAATACCATTCAAAAAGCCTACAAAAGTTAAAAACTACAATGCTACTTACTGGAAAAGGATACGTCACTTTCATACATTATTTTCTAAAATCAACATTTTGTGGATTAATGAAGTTGACACATGTAAAAATAAAAAAAGATAGAGATACAGTCAAAAGGACTTATTTTATCTAGCCAAGTCAAAATACAATTTTGTTGAGTTGACTTCAACTGTAAAAAACAATGTGTTTACTCAACTTAGAAATATACAACCATGAAGGCAAATCAACATAACAATTGTGTTGACAAAAAATGTAAAGTCAACTATAATATATCAAATTGTCTTAACTTATTAAATCAGCTAAGAACTAGGTGTTCACTCAACTTAGAAATTCTCAACCAATCAGTCAAATCAACTGAAGCAACATAACAGTAGTGTTGACTTAAAATGTCAGGTTCAGATGACTTCAACTGATGTTTTAAGCAACCACATCTAAAAAGTAACAAGTAAAACATTTATGTAACCGTTATTGAGAATGTTGTTGTAGGTAAAGTGGTCTGTTGGTTGACATTAAAGAGTGCATTGCCAGTTTTGAAACTGGCGAAAAAGCTCACATCTGAGCAAGAGACAGACGGGAGCGTAATCTTCCTTTTTGAAATCTCTATTAAATCATTCTAAAGATTTAGTCAGCACTGAAATGTGTCATTTTCTAAGATGTTGTTTCAACTGTATAGGAAGTTGACACAACTTGACATTTGAAGGCAGCCAAGTTACAAACGTTAGTAAGTTAGAAAAACAAAACCTTTAGTTGTTTTGACTATCAAATACTTGTCCTCTCCACTTGGTAATTTGTCAAAACAACTTGAATAGCTTTGTTAGGACAACTAAAAACATCAGTTGGAGCACATTGATTTGACTAAAAGTATCAAGTTCACTCAACAATTTATTAAATCCAACTTGTCAGTTCCACTTACTTTACTAGGTTGAAGTAACTTTAGATTGGGTTAACTCAACACTAAATCCAAATTGTACTTAAAAATGTTAAGGCAGCCAGGTTACAAACTTTTTTACAGTGACATACAGTCAACCTGTGTCATTTCCTCGCAGTGTGATGTGTAAAGGGTATAGTACGATGATGTAATATTACAAGGGTCTAAGGGTCTCTTATTGTAACTACTGCAACAGGTCCAACAGTCACTCGGTCAACTGGAGAGAGAGGGGTGATGATGTCAATAAAACCAGACAGTGGACAGACGATAGACACTGCCTGTCTCCTGTACAGACATCGCCCTGCCGCTAGGATGTTTACTTTGGCTCAGTGCTACATTGTTTGTCCTCCCCTTTGTCATGTTTTAGTTTCCCCAGTTTTTGGAAAGATTATGTAGGTGGAGGAAAACATTTATTTAAATCATGTTGCGCATTTTTACGTTGATGTTTAAGGATCGGACCCTTTTCCCCCAAATTTTTGCTTAAAATGACATACCCAAATCTAACTGCCTGTAGCTCAGGACCTTTAGCAAGGATATGCATATTCTTGATACCATTTGAAAGGTAACAATTTGAATTTTGTGGAAATGTGAAATTAATGTAGGATAATATAACACATTAGATCTGGGAAAAGATAATACAAAGAAAAAAACATGTGTTTTCTATTTATTTTTTTGTTCCATCATCTTTGAAATGCAATAGAAAGGCCATTATATCACTTAAGAGTATAGGTGCAATTTAGATTTTGGCCACTAGATGGTAGCAGTATATCTGCAGAGTTTTAGATTGATCCAATGAACCATTGCATTACTGTTCAAAATGTTGTATCAAGTCTGCCCAAATGTGCCAAATTGGTCAATTCATATATGTTCAAGTACATAACTATAGAGAACATTAAAAAAATGATATGGTAATAAAAGAAATAGCTTACACACTCCCAGGAATGTCATAAATGATGGATAATTAGCTTCCCTACAGTATAGACACTAACCTTCACACATCTAGATGGGGGGGGGACAGACACAGCAGGGGTTCAAACTGTAGAACCAAGTTCCTACATTTGAATATAAAAATTGATTTTATCAAACAAAACTATGCTACATTTTATCTCTGGAACCCTCAGGATGACAAATCAGAGCAATATTACTGAATGTAAGTACATTATTTACCTTCAGAAGTGAACGTATCAAACCAGTTGCTGTGATAAAAGTTTTTTGTTGTTGTGCAGTCTTCTCAAACAATAGCATGGTCTTTTTTTCACTGTAATAGCTACTGTAAATTGGACAGTGCAGTTATATTAACAAGAATTTAAGCTTTCTGCCCATATAAGACATCTATGTCCTGGGAAATGTTCTTGTTACTTACAACGTCATTCTAATCACATTAGCGCACGTTAGCTCAACCGTCCCGTGGTGGGGAGCACCGATCCTGTAGAGGTTTTAACATAGACCTATGGTAAATCTACTACATTTCCACTGTACTAGCCTAAGGTTTTGGTGTTCCATTTCACTGTGTTCCATTCCACTCTGCTATGTCTATTCCACTGTCCTCCAATAGATTAATTTAACAGAGGAGTAAACTCATGTATCACATACTGTATTAGATGGCTATTCTCCCTCCCTCCTTTCCTGATGTTGCTGCAATCCTATGGATCTCACACATGAAGCCGCAGCACCCAATGGGGTTTAAGTCACTCCTACTTTCTCAGCCAATGAGGTGAGAGGACACTGATCCTGTTAAGGACATCCAGTCAGCTGCAACAAGGGCATTGTTTGGTGAACATGCAAGCAGGAGGCGTTTAGTGTGGTGCAGCAAGCTCTCTCCCTCTCGCTCTCTATTCCTCTCTCTCTGTCTGTCTTTTTTTGTCTCCCTCCCACCTCCCTCGTCTCTATCTTTACGTCTCCCTCTCTCCCACCTCTTCTCTCTCACTCCCTCTCTCCCTGTCAGATGTCCTTATCATCACACACACGGTGGATACATGTGACTACAGGGCACAATGACACACAGTCCTGTCCCACCATTAACAAGGTCATGAGCGGTAGCAAAGCTTGTTGTAATGTGAAGCACTTGAGATTCGGTTTCAATTTATCCCCTAAAATATGTGGTATGAATTTGATGGGAACGGGTCACATGACAGAAAAGGCCAACCTCTGTATGTTAAAAATGCTTTATCTGCCTTCCCAATGAAAACTAGTTTGAAAAGTCTAACATACTTTTTCAGAAAATAGATGAATGCTTTTGGACGATGCACCATGCAGCGCAGATTACTGTTAGATTTGAGAAGGGAGCTCCTCCCTCACCGCTTTTGCCTGTTCACGTAACCGGCCGTAGACCGGTGCCCCAGGGCTCAGCATAATCCAATCTGCCCAATGATAGCCATTGTTCCTTCTATTAAAGGACACATGAGTCAAAACTTAACCTTCAAAACACAATAGATGGCACGGTAACCAGATTCGATTTCCTTTAGTTTGACTGTGTATGGTAAATATAGATGTTTTCAATGTAATGAAGGACAATTATTTTGCATTCACACACTGGATAACTGACCTCTATCTTGGCCACAATCCCTGAATGTGTTTCACACAACTATATCATCAAGTACCATGATCAATGAGAAACACTAGTCACATGATGCATGAGTTTTACCTCACGTTTCCCACATAGTAAGTTAGCTACTGCTTTATACTACACATGACAGAGGCCCATGAGGTTGGCCGGAGGTTGTTCACTACATAAGTTATAGAGGTACCATTTCGGATACACAAGACTCAGGTGCAGCCCACCCCCTAACTCGGCCCAGCTCGTGACACAGGAACACTGGCTACTGTTTCAGAGTGACCTCCACAAAACCAACACAAGGGCAGAGACACAATGGAGTGGACACACACACACTTTTGCATGACAGCACAAACATTCACACATGCGCACACACAGAGGAGGAAGGATATTCATATGAACTGTTTCCTGTGCTGTGGGTGCAATCCACTGTGGGTGCAATCCACTGTGGTGCAATCAACTAATGAAGAGACTGCAATAAGTGCCTGATATAAAATAGTTCCAATATCACCAGGGCAGGCTCAGACTATTTCCAATATCTTGTGTTTCCATAGTACTACCTTTAGAAGCTTTTCAGGACTTCTCTCAACTATAGTAGTCTTCAGTTCCGCATTGGGTCTTCAGTTTCATCTTCAGTTGTAGTACTAAAATAACATTGAAGATAGAAGTGGAAAAACATTGGCAGACCTGTCTCTCTGGGGATTGGGAGAACTGCCACTGATGGGCTGCAGCTGTCGTCACCTCAGTAGTCCACATAGATATATTAGGGACCAGGGTAAAAATAGCAAACCGAGCTTGTCCCCTCAGCAGCTATCCTTTTAGAGTTTACACCACAGAACGATGTTAACTTGAGGAAATGTTGTTTATTTTATTTTACTGAGCCATTACTTTGTTCCTATATTTTATTTATTGTCTATCTGGTACATATGACTAATATAACTTAAAAGGATAGTTATCTATAGCAGTACTGAGCATCTCTGGAATGTTAACTTGCTTGAGGTGGTAGTTAGTCCTGGGAAGTACATTACAAGTACTAATTGATGAAAGGAAAAGTGTATACATATGATGCATTAGGCTACATAACACCACAAGTAATAGTTAATAAATTAGTAAGTTACTGACTGAATTAATCATACCATGATATCAATATCTGTAGAGCAATTTCAGAATCTTACACATTTTAGGAATATCTTCCATGCTCACCAACATCCCCCCTTTTTAAAATATGTTTTTTTTCTAACAGCAGTAGCAGTAGAGTACATCTGAGTCATTACTATTTGAAAGCACTCAATGGTTACCACATTATGCAGAGGTCACCAAGGGGTCACAAAGAAATGGGAATCCATTTCCCATGACCCCCCTCAACCTCAACATTCCGCAGACCTGAGCTCCAGGTACGAGAACACATCGCTTCCATTCTGTCTGCCGCTTTCAGGGAACGGAAATGTGAAAAACCCATTATTAAAAGCAGCCAAATGGATTATAATGACATGGTTACTGAACACAATGCGGTCCGATTAACATTGGGAGGCTGTTGATGTGACGCATGCTTGATATACTAGTCCATTAGATACCCCCGAGCCTCAGGTAGTTCTGCTCACCTCCTAGCCCTGCACCCAAATCACATACTATCTATCAATGCTCACGCCTCCATTTTACAAAGCAGAATGACGCAGACAATTTTTATGTTCTGACAGGATGCATTTTTAATAAATGGGGTCATCCTCTTTCCAGGGACAGTCATCAGATATGAGTATCACCAAATACATATTTTTTTCTATATCACAAAGTAATACAAATGCAATCAATATTAATATGTATTGTTCTGACACAGGCTGTACATGGTATATAGCGCCCTCTAGTGTTTTAGAGAACAGAAACCAATCCTGCACCCGTTTCTATTTCTATGGGTATAGAGCTCCACAGAGGGTGTCACATCCACAAAACCTAGCGGTAAAACAGGGAAATGGTTCCAATTGTTTTTCCACCAATCATTTTTCCCAAAGGGAATTTTAGAAACACTCAATAAGGGCTGTGTTTCATGTAGGCTTACAATGGTGAGATGTTTTCAAAACCATGTAAATCTCTCCTGGACAATGTGACTTTTAGCAATCTATTCAGCTTTATTTACTCTGATCCCAAAATCCTAATCAGCATCAAAGTAGACATCATGCAAGACTACAAATTCCTGCATGATCATCCTAGATGACACCTTTGCCAACAGTTATTGTGTCAACTTATAACTTGCACAAGACAGTACACAGAATTGTTAATTTAAAGGAATGTAGACAAATTACTACACTTAGCTAACAGTAAATCCAGAGATTCTTACCTTTGCCTTGAATCGCCAGTCTCGTCCAGATCATTGTGGCATTTGTAGTACTTTATGATAGCCACATTAGCATCTAATTTTTGGGGGGTAAATACAGGCGAATATACTAAGTCACCTTGTCCTAATATTTTTTGAATGGAACTCCTGAAAGTTGTATAGGAATGCACAAGGTGCAATTTCTCTGTTGGTTAGTGCAGCATCAGTTCCTCTTGTAAGTGTCAGTCATTGCATACCGTAGAAAGCTATTTATAACTTGTCAGAAATGTCCAGATCAACTAGACCATGTCAGCTAATGTTAGTTTTTTTTGCCCATAGATAGTTGGACATTTTTAGTTACTCAAATCACATGTATATAATTGCATGAAAATGTTATTTAAAACGGCAACATTTTCTTTAAACCCTATGACAAAATGTGTAGAATTTAAGGACGCTTTAAACCAGCAAAATTCTCACTAGCAACAAGAATGGTGTGTAGTTTGTCACGAACAGCGCTTGTGACCATAGAAATCGACGGGGGGGGGGGGGGGGKACYCACTTATGTACTCACTTAACCCCAATGTACTCACTTAACCCCAATACCAAAATTATTTTATTTTCAGTGGAAAAGTTCAAGAAATTAAAACAACCGGACATGTTTTAGAGGGAAACATTAATTTTAATATAATTTCCACATTACTAATGACATGATTCGATAAAACCAGACCATGTTTCTACAGTACGTATATTCTCCTGTACCTCAGTGCAGAGGGGGGACAAACATGGATCCCTCCCTTCCGGTCTCTCTTTCTCTAAAATATACATGGGAGGAACAGCCCTGGGCCTGGAGAAGAGGAGCTGCTTTAGGAACATAAATATAGAAAACAGAGCTGTGTGCTGCAGCCAGGGGGGTGAGGTGTGAATCGAGAGGGAGTCCTGGAGATGTATATTTTTTTTTCTACTCAGTGAGCCCCAGCTTCTTCTTGAGGGACTCTGGCATCTCGGGGGGAGGGGGACGGGGCAGGCGGAAGTAGACCTTCACGGAGTCGTAGATGAACCACTGCAGAGCGGTCAGAGTACCGATCATGATGATACGGGCAACCAGGCCCTTCCAAACACCTTAAAGGGGGAGAGAATGGGAGAAGGGAGGTGTTTGCTAGAAGTGTATAAATAAATTACATCTGCTTTTTTGTTTCTTTGAGTGGGCCAAACACTCAATATTGGGCAGTCATACTTGCAAGATTTTAAAAGTCTGTATTCAGTAGAATGACTTAACATTGAATGTTACAGGACTCTATCCAAAGGGACTAAAACAAGTGTTAACCACCCCCAGCCTGGCTGGGGGACAGGTAGACTGCTCTCACACACCAATGACTCAAGCACCTCCAACTGTACAGCCAGAAAGCTGCTGAGGGCCTCCAGGCTGGAGCTGCAGCACTCAGAGAGACAACAGCACCAGCACACAGGAGCACCCTCCAGAGTTGGATCTAAGGAGCGTGTTGTTAGAATTGGGCCATTAAATATTTATTTAGACCCACCTATTCTCGCCCAGTAACCTGAGAGGGTTTGATTGGATAAAGTACCCTGAGGTACCAAATCACTAGTGATAACTTTGAGGAAGGATGTGTTTCCTAAATGAGACAAGCCCTACGGTTGTCCACTCACCTTTAGGTCCCAGCTTCTTGAGCACTTGGACGGCGGTGCTGCCACTCTCCTTGTTCAGTACAGACACCACTGAGTCCGCTGGGTGGGACACGATGGCACAGAACACACCAGCTGCAGGGGACAGACAAATCATCAGCACACACTCCTATATAGGACCACTATATACCATCAAACAGAAGCCAGGGTAGTCTTTGTCTGTCACCAAATGGAAGAAAACTGATTGAAACAGGGAGGGACAACTACCTGTACATGTCCAATAAGTAACACTTCTAGGCAAGTCAGTTAAGAACACTTTCTTATTTTCAATGACGGCCTAGGAACGGTGGGTTAACTGCCTCGTTCAGGGGCAGAACGACAGATTTTTACCTTGTCAGCTCGGGGGATTCAATCTTGCAACCTTACAGTTAACAAGTCCAACGCTCTAACCACCTGATTACATTGCACTCCACGAGGAGACTGCCTGTTACGTGAATGCAGTAAGCCAAGGTAAGTTGCTAGCTAGCATTAAACTATTTTTTTATTTTTATAAGATAAGTTAACTACACATGATTGATGATATTACTAGTTTATCTAGCGTGTCCTGCGTTGCATATTATCGATGCAGTGCGTATCGTTGCTCCAATGTGTACCTAACCATAAACATCAATGCCTTTCTTAAAATCAATACACAGAAGTATAGATTTTTAAACCTGCATATTTAGCTAAAAGAAATCCAAGTTAGCAGGCAATATTAACTAGGTGAAATTGTGTCACTTCTCTTGCGTTCATTGCACGCAGAGTCAGCGTATATACAACAGTTTGGGCCGCCTAATTTGCCAGAATTTTACGTAATTATGACATAACATTGAAGGTTGTGCAATGTAACAGGAATATTTAGCCTTATGGATGCCACCCGTTGGATAAAATACGGACGGTTCCGTATTTCACTGAAATAATAAACGTCTTGTTTTCGAGATGATAGTTTCCAGATTCGACCATATTAAATGACCTAAGGCTCGTATTTCTGTGTGTTATCATGTTATAACTAAGTCTATGATTTGATAGAGCAGTCTGAACGATAGTAGGCACCAGCAGGCTCGTAAATATTCATTCAAACAGCACTTTCGTGCATTTGCCAGCAGCTGTTTATGACTTCAAGCCTATCAACTCCCGAGATTAGGCTCGTGTAACCGATGTGAAATGGCTGGCTAGTTAGCGGGGTGCGTGCTAATAGCGTTTCAAACGTCACTCGCTCTGAGACTTGGAGTGGTTGTTCCCCTTGCTCTGCAAGGGCTGCGGCTTTTGTGGAGCGATGGTTAACGCTGCTTCGAGGGTGGCTGTTGTCGTTGTGTTCCTGGTTCGAACCCAGGTAGGAGCGAGGAGAGGGACGGAAGCTATACTGTTACACTGGCAATACTAAAGTGCATATAAGAACATCCAATAGTCAAAGGTTAATGAAATACAAATGGTAGAGAGAAATAGTCCTATAATTCCAATAACTACAACCTAAAACTTCTTACCTGGGAATATTGAAGACTCAAGTTAAAAGGAATCACCAGCTTTCATATGTTATCATGTTCTGAGCAAGGAACTTAAACGTTAGCTTTCTTACATGGCACATATTGCACTTTGTTTTTGCATTATTTAAACCAAATTGAACATGTTTCATTATTTATTTAAGGCTAAATTGATTTTATTGATGTATTATATTAAGTTAAAATAAGTGTTCATTCAGTATTGTTGTAATTGTCATTATTACAAACAATAAATGTATTTATTTATTAAAATCGTCCGATTAATCGGTATCGGCTTTTTTAGTCCTCCAATAATCGGTATCGGTGTTGAAAATCATAATCGGTCGACCTCTAGTGTGCACTAATGAATACGACCCAGGTCTCTCTGGGTAAGTAGTTGCCATTGGTCACAGATCTAGGATCATATTACGCTTCCCCAAATCCTAACCAAATTGTATTTGTCACATGCGCCAAATACAACAGGTGTAGACCTTAGTTAAATGCTTACCTACAAACACTAACCAACAATGTGGTTTAAAAAAGAAGAATAAGAAATAAAAAGTAACAAATACTTAAAGAGCAGCAGTAAAATAACAATAGCGAGGCTATATACAGGGGGGTACCGGTAGAGTCAAAGTGTGGGGGCATCGGTTAGTCGAGATAATATGTGCCTTAGTTATTACGAGGACAACACAAACATGACTCAAGGTGAGCTCCTAGACCCACCTTCATCCTATTTCCTGTGGTACTACTACTCACCGATGTAGCCGGCAGTGAAGGTGACAATCAGCTGTTCGCCCTTGGTGCAGTCAGCACGTGGTTTGGGCACCACGTGTTTGTAGAGCAGCTCCACGGTCCTCTCAAAGCAGGCAAACTTCATCATGGTGTAGGGGATCTGCCGCATCCACAAGGGAACCACACCCTTGTAGAACCTGAGAGTTCCATACATACAGATCAGAGTTCTCGTCTCTCTGATCAGAAACCATAGGTGAAAGCAATATGGTGGTCACTAACAAGGCACCGACTTTCAGCAATCAATTTTCCCCATACAAGAGTGTAAAGGAGATGAGAACAAACTACGTTAGACTATCAAGGCGCAAACCTGGAAAATACCATTAGGGCCTATGGGTTTGTCCATCCCCCAGCATAGCTCTACTGGTAGGGTCCCATCAGTGGAACTGAGGGTTGCCAGTGCAGCAGGGGTGCTGGGAGGCAGGTAGACTGCTCTCACACGCCAATGACTCAAGCACCTCCAACTGTACAGCCAAAAAGCTGCTGAGGGCCTCCAGGCTGGAGCTGCAGCACTCAGACAACAGCATCAGCACAGGAGTGCCCTCCAGAGGTGGATCTAAGGAGCGTGTTTGGTGGTAACCTCTCAAATCAGCTATTGGGAGCAAGAATTACTTTTGCAGGCCTATGTTCCATATCAGCCATGAAACACACAATCTAATAAAGGCCACAAGTTGAAGCAGGTTTGTTCACCTAGTGTAGGAACAAAAGCATACACCTCATAGCTGTCCCTGAGAAGGATGGAATACCTTTACAGTTTATACAGCCTCCAAAACAAATGGAAAAACCTAATAACATCACAAACACAATATCTACTCACGCCCATACTCCCTCCTCTGCAAACATCTTGGGAGCACACTGTCTGAGGTTGTTGGCGTAGCCGGGGCAGGTCTGGATACGCACTTTGCAAGCCTCCATGGGGGCCAGGGCAATGTCAGCAAAGAACTCTGCACTGGCAGACGAAGCCAGGTACAGGGATGTCCTCCACAGGTACGTGTTCTCCTGTTAGATGAGAGGGGGCGAAGTCAGCTGTGGTCCTGTGTGGTCTAGCAAAACCAATGCCATATGTTTAAAGTGCCACAGGGATTACATATAAACACAAAAAAGTGCTCACTGTACTGTAATTGGATAAAAGCGCCTGCTAATTAGCACGCAATTAATTATTTTTGGTGGGTGAACTGTTCCTTTAAAACACTGTAAACACGGGAATCCAACAGTGTTGTTTTCTCCCCACATTGGTTCCGACCCCTGACTGACCTGTCCAAGCATGTCACTGTAGAAGATCTTGAACATCTCATAGAAGCCAAACTTGCAGAGACCCTGCATGGAGTAGCCGATGAAGGTAGGGGCCCAACCCTTAGCCAGCCCTCGGGCTCCATCCTCCTTCAATGTGAGGGAGAAGCCTTTGCCAATGCTCTTGTACTTGTCAGGGTCCACCTAAGAAAGAAAAAACAATCAATTAGTAGAGAGTCAAAGGAACAATGGGAGTAGAGCCCTATGGGCTAAAATCAAGGTAATTTTATCTAAGGTTTCTAGGCCATGTTCATAAAAAAAAAAAATACTAGCTAGGTTTCAGGTTATGTACTAGGGGGTTATCCAGATGAACATTACTAATTATAGCTAGTGATGTATCTGATGTCTGCTAATCTACAGGAATCTTCCGCCCAATCCCAAATCAAGTTTTCCGCCCAAATTTTTCCTTATCTATTCAAGTGCATAGGACTTAAGGGTACATTTGGGACTGCACGGTCTTGACGGATTTTAAGGCCACAATTGTTGAACAATCCCTCTGGGACAATAAAGTTGAAACTAACTTCTTAGGTGTAGATTTGTGATTGGGCACCTTTTCTTACAGGAGCTATGGAGGCCTTCACACAGCAGACAGCTACAGGGGGTACCACAAACCTGGATGCGGCACTTGACAAGGTCGAGGGGTACAACAGCTGTGTGTGTGAGGCCGCAGCTCAGGATACCCCCAAACCCACACAGGGCATAGTATTTTGTTGAGCCAAACTCACAGCTCACATCTGCAGCAAAAAACAACAATACGTGCCCAACATGCAGTCACAACACACGCAACACAGGACAATAATCACCAACAAACATGCCACCATTACATTAGAACACACCAGGGAATGAGCCAGAGCAAATTTCAAACACTTGTGAATCAGGTTTAGGTCAATTCCTTTTTAAATTCAGGAAGTAAACTGACATTCCAATTTATCTCAATGCTTGTCTATGATCACATTTTTGAATTTGAATCAATTTACAGTAAACTTCCTGAATTTGAACTTTTACAACAACAAAAAATATGTTGAAGCATCAGCTGCATAGTTAGTTAAAGTAATACATATAGCTTACATAAATATATTAAGCGTTTATACTTTAGTCATTTTTAAGCTGGGAATAATTCCATTGAGGTGTAAATTACTTGGGCTTTTGAACCTACTTATAAAGCTATAGGCTACATTCTAGCAACGCATAGCTGCACTTTGATCATGTTATAAATAGCAGGGTGAACATTCTGAACATATTTTCCCATTGTCACTCCCGACCTTTCAGTGACCTACAAGTCCTTTAGCTTTGGATTGGGAAGGGGAATGTAGCAGGCAGGGAGGTTCATTAAACAATTACAGGAACACTGGTGATTGTGAATCACACACTTACCATGCAATGTAGGTTATTCGAAAACAAAATCAGGTGATCAAGTGGGATAAAACATGAGGAACAACAATGACAAAGATTCCACCACGACTGCACAAAACCGGGCTGCTTGATACACCCATTCTCCCATGCAAATTGCATTTCAGACAACAAAAACACAGCGTGTTGGGTTTTAAGTGGCTCCAGGCCACAGGGATAGACAGACCTGCATTCTGCATTTGACCAGATCGAGGGGCACTAGGGCTGCGTGTGTGGTGCCACAGCTGATGATGCCACCAAACCCACAGAGGAGTAAATACTTCCGTGAGCCGAACTCACAGCTGTCTCCCTCTGAAGAAAGAGTCAGGCAATACTTTCAAAATGGGAACTTGGTGTTGATCATTAGAAAAGTGGTAATAAGTAAGAGCAAACTGCATCTTCACTAGGCTAAAGGCCAAATTCAAGTGGAGTTTAATTGTGTGTGTCCTGTCCTATGTAGTCTGCATAGGCCTATATCACAGGTGCATAGAGCCATGCACACATAGAACATTTACTCCCTGTGAGGGCAGACTGTTGTGCAACAGGCCCTGTAACAGCAGAGCAGACTAGCTATATAACTAATCAACCAACCAGCACACAGTATTTAGGCTATAAAAAAGGACACCGGCCAGCAAGCTCTAAAACTAACCAAAAGCCTGACCCAAACATGGTGGTTCAATAATAGCTAATGTCACCATAAGAACTAAGCCATAAAAACAAAAAATAGAAAAATTTAAGCAAACAATGAAAAACAGCAATAATATTGCAATGGTCATAATATAACAGGGGTTGCTGAAGGCCATGCTTTACGTTACAAAAAGGATAGC
The DNA here is from genome assembly GCF_002910315.2 of Salvelinus sp. IW2-2015. NCBI lineage: Eukaryota > Metazoa > Chordata > Actinopteri > Salmoniformes > Salmonidae > Salvelinus > Salvelinus sp. IW2-2015. The sequence goes on along the minus strand of NC_036840.1, from coordinate 12,992,518 downwards.
ATTTCAAATTTATCCGAATTGAGAACAAATGCAATGCCCCCGTTTAGGGGTCAGACGCATATCATTAGCTGGTTGGTGTGCTAGAAAGCAATACAGACATTGACCTAACTTCTACTTTGCACGTTTGAGTCAGTGGCCTCTCACCTTAGTTTTGAACAGCGATTGGGGGGGGGGGTCATGAATTCAGTTCAAATACCTGCGGCATATTTCAAAGTTTACATCTGCCCTTCAGTGTCCTCCATAGACAAGGCCTGTCTTTGACATTACACATTTGATGACAGTGGCTAGATAGCTGTGAACGTTTGACGAACACACAAGTCGTATAAATTAAAATACACATGTTGAATAAATTTGGTATTTCGTCTCATTGATTCAGTTGACTGCGTAATTGCTCGCTAGTTAGCTAACGTTACTTGTTAGCATGCAGAACCTTGGTTTACCAGCAATTGCTGCGGCAGCGAGGTTGCGGCTCTTTCCATTTGCGGGGAGGCTCTGTTTGGGCTCCTCGATTTCTTGGAGGGAGAATAGCGGGGCGTTGAAGGGATTAGCCCGGGACAACTGCGTTAGTGTGGTCGGATACATGGTGTCCAAAACCGGTCTGTAGAATGAAAGCGAATGTTAGCAAGCTAGCTCACTACCTTGCTATAGAAACACGATCAACAGTAAAACAGCCCAGCTTACACTGACAACAGCCTAGGCAGGGGGTTCGAATGTCACATGGGGATGTAGCTATAATTTGACATCCAGACAACATTGAATGGAGAGGCAAACAGTATTAGATCATGTTGGTGTGAGCTAGCTATTCCTCTAGTTAGCTAAAGTACGTTAGCTTGCTCACTACTAGCTGATTAGCTAGCTTTCCCAAGGTGGAACGGTTGCGCAAGACAAGCTAGCAACATAAAACATTCTAAACATTACAGTAAAGACAAGCCTTCAGAAGCTATTCTACTCTAACATTGTGAAATCGAATTGTTATGTTAGATATTTCGTAGTACTGCACTCACTCTCTCCGTGTCTTAAAATGGAGCCTCCCGTCTACTTCAACCGGCGGTCACAGGGGCCAAACGACCTCGCGATAAATAATTTTGTCCTTCCCTGACGTCATGGGAAAAATTGGGATAGTCCTTCTGCGTCCCGTCCTATCAGGGACGATATACGGAATGACAGTTCGATCAATCAAAATGCGGGGTCCAATCACGAAATAGGACTTTCCTAGGCCTTCAGTGCCATCATAGAAATACAATGCTAGAAATCTCTTTAAATTGAGTTTTAGAAGTGACAGTGCCACCAACCACATGGAAGACTAAACACATTTGCTGTGCTTGTTGCTTTCTTGTGTTCAGAAACGGTTAAAATGATTTTTGCTGGGTTTTACATTTGTATTCCTGACACTTTAGTTGATACATGATGAAGTGCCTTGTGTGCATGTGTGTGTCAGGTAAAGACGAGGAAGTGAGGGGGAGAGAGAGAGGTAATGTAAACATATGTTTCCGAAGGCAAATAAAGTCCTTTGAATTTAATTGAGGGGGAGCGGGAGAGGGGGCAGAGAGAGAGTGATACAGAGAGAGAGAGAGAGAGAGGTCTGAGTAAGTAGATTACTATGCCTTGGCAGTCTATTCTTGTCCATTGTATTAATCTAGGCCTGTAGAGCAGGACAGGCTTCATCCCTGCAGGTCATCAGTGTCAGGGCAGTCTTGACTTTTGCGGCATTCACGTGCTAGTCGGAACTAGGAAACTCTGACATTGCCAACTTGCTAAGGTTGTAGTTATAGACATGTCACGTTCAACCAGTTAAGTCAGAAATGTCAGAATGTCCTAGTTCCCGAGTAGCATGTGAAGCTCTTATCAAGTGGACCCCTGAATGATTGGACCAGTTTAATAAATATCAAATCAGAGAGCAGAAACCACAGAAAATGCCTTCAAGCCTCTACTACAACTTATATTTAACAATCCTTTGGCAATGGTCAGTCAGTAGGAAGCTCAATCCTGCTTCTGGCTGACTGTTTGTAGGTGTCCGGGTGAAGTTACAATTAGCATCAGGGTCCTATATGAGTGCAATAGGTGAAACTATTCCTGATTTCCACTCTGGGCTAAGTAGAGGGTATTCAGTGGAGCCTGTATTTTTTCATTGACACCCTTACAAAAAAAGACTGCTGTCAGAGTGCAGTGTAACTGCAGTACACTGAAGTATAACTGCAGTTAGAGTCCATTATAACTGCAATATGTTGCAAATACTGCATCCAAAAGAACAGTGTTTTTTACCGCAGTAATTTTGCAGTGTAACTGCAGTTACAGTGCAGTATAACTGCAGTTCAACTGCAGTACACTGCAGTTATTCTGCAATTACTTCGTCCAAAATACCAGTCGACTGCAGTTTCTGCACTTTTACTGCAGTTTCAAAACTGCAATCTTTTTTTGTAAGGGCAGGCTCAGCACCCACTCTGCAGCTAGAAGGTACTGCTGTAAGAAAAATACTGTAGCTATTTTGGAAAGGCTGGTCCAAGGAGTGCCTCAAGGCTCCATCCTCAAACCTCTGACTTTCATTATCTACAAAAACAAAAAAAACGTTATACCCTTATTCTAAAATGGATCAAATAGTTTTTCCCCCTAATCAATCTACACACAATACCCCATAATGACAAAGCAAAAACAGGTTAAGAAATTTTTGCAAATGGAAAAAAAGAAAAATGGAAATATCACATTTACATAAGTATTCCGACCATTTACTCAATACTTTGTTGAAGCACCTTTGGCAGCGATTACAGCCTCAAGTTTTCTTGGGTACGACGCTACAAGCTTGGCACACCTGTATTTGGGGAGTTTTTCCCATTATTCTCTGCAGATCCTCTCAAGCTCTGTCAGGTTGGATGGAGAGTGTCGCTGCACAACTATTTTCAAGTCTCTCCAGAGATGTTTGGTCGGGTTCAAGTCCGGGCTGTCGCTGGGCCATTCAAGGACATTCAGAGACTTGTCCCGAAGCCACTCTTACATTGTGTCGGCTGTGTACTTAGGGTCGTTGTCCTGTTGGAAGGGGAACCTTTGCCCCAGTCTGAGGTCCTGAGCGCCCTGGAGCAGGTTTTCATCAAGGATCTCTCTGTACTTGGCTCCGTTCATCCTTCCCTCGATCCTGACTAGTTTCCCAGTCCCTGCCGCTGAAAAACATTCCCACAGCATGATGCTGCCACCACCATGCTTCACCTTACGGATGGTGCCACGTTTCCTCCAGACGTGACGCTTGGCATTCAGGCCAAAGAGATCGATCTTGGTTTCATCAGACCAGAGAATCTTGTTTCTCATGGTCTGAGAGTCCTTTAGGTGTGCCTGCTTTGCAAACTCCAAGCGGTCTGTTATGTGCCTTTTACTGAGGAGGGCATCCGTCTGGCCACTCTACCCTAAAGACCAGATTGGTGGAGTGCTGCAGAGATGGTTGTCCTTCTGGAAGGTTCTCCCACTCTCCACTCTGGAGCTCTGTCAGAGTGACCATCGGGTTCTTAGTCATCTCCCTGATCAAGGCCTTCTCCCACGATTGCTCAGTTGGCTGGTGTGCCAGCTTTTGGAAGAGTCTTGGTGTTTCAAATGGCTTCCATTTAAGAATGATGGAGGTCACTGTGTTCTTGGGAACCTTCAATGCTGCAGAAATGTTTTGGTACCCTTCCACAGACCTGTGTCTCGACACAATCCTGTCTCGGAGCTCTACGGACAATTCCTTCGACCTCATGGCTTGTTTTTGCTCTGACATGTAAAGGGCTTACATGTTTTACATATATACACTGCTCAAAAAAATAAAGGGAACACTTAAACAACACAATGTAACTCCAAGTCAATCACACTTCTGTGAAATCAAACTGTCCACTAGGAAGCAACACTGATTGACAATAAATGTCACATGCTGTTGTGCAAATGGAATAGACAAAAGGTGGAAATTATAGGCAATTAGCAAGACACCCCCAAAAAAGGAGTGATTCTGCAGGTGGTGACCACAGACCACTTCTCAGTTCCTATGCTTCCTGGCTGATGTTTTGGTCACTTTTGAATGCTGGCGGTGCTCTCACTCTAGGTTAGCATGAGACGGAGTCTACAACCCACACAAGTGGTCAGGTGAGTGCAGCTCATCCAGGATGGCACATCAATGCGAGCTGTGGCAAGAGGTTGCTGTGTCTGTCAGCGTAGTCAGAAGATGGAGGCGCTACCAGGAGACAGGCCAGTACATCAGGAGACGTGGAGGAGCCGTAGGAGGGCAACAACCCCGCAGCAGGACCGCTACCTCCGCCTTTGTGGCAAGGAGGAGCACTACCAGAGCCCTGCCAAATGACCTCCGCAGGCCACAAATGTGCATGTGTCTGTCTCAAACGGTCAGAAAACAGACTCCATGAGGGTGGTATGAGGGCCCGACGTCCACAGGGGGGTTGTGCTACAGCACAACACCGTGCAGGACGTTTGGCATTTGCCAAAGAACACCAAATTGGCAAATTCGCCTTTGGCGCCCTGTGCTCTTCACAGATGAGAGCAGGTTCACACTGAGCACATGAGCACATGTGACAGACGTGACAGAGTCTGGAGACGCCGTGGAGAACGTTCTGCTGCCTGCACCATCCTCCAGCATGACCGGTTTAGCGGTGGGTGAGTCATGGTTTGGCGGTGGCATTTCTTTGTGGGGCCGCACAGCCCTCATGTGCTCGCCAGAGGTAGCCTGACTGCCATTAGTACCGAGATGAGAGTCCTCAGAGCCCTTGTGAGACCATATGCTACACATGCACATTTGTGGCCTGCTGGAGTCATTTTGCAGGGCTCTGTAGTGCTCTCCTTGCACAAAGGCGGAGGTAGCGGTCCTGCTGCTGGTTGTTGCCCTCCTACGCCTCCTCCACGCTCTCCTGATGTACTGCCTGTCTCCTGGTAGCGCCTCCATGCTCTGGACACTACGCTGACAGACACAGCAAACCTTCTTGCCACAGTTCGCATTGATGTGCCATCCTGGATGAGCGCACTACCTGAGCCACTTGTGTGGGTTGTAGACTCCGTCTCATGCTACCACTAGAGTGAGAGCACCGCCAGCATTCAAAAGTGACCAAAACATCAGCCAGGAAGCATAGGAACTGAGAAGGTGTCTGGTCACCACCTGCAGAATCACTCCTTTTTGGGGGTGGTCTTGCTAATTGCCTATAATTCCACCTTTTGTCTATTCCATTTGCACAACAGCATGTGACATTATTGTCAATCAGTGTTGCTTCCTAGAAATGGGACAGTATTTCACGAAGTGTCGATTGACTTGGAGTTACATTGTGTTGTTTAAGTGTTCCCTTTATTTTTTTGAGCAGTGTATATACTGTATGTTACAGGAGAAGGTCAATTTGGGAAATATATACGTTCCCCTTAACAAATTTGAAACAGGAAAGGAGCCAGCATATATTACAAGTTAAATCAGTTGACAGACAGTGAGCTGGTATGGGTCGTATCAGGACAACTTATCTGGGAAACAAATAACACAAAATGATTCAAGGGACCTTATATAGACAGGTGTGCGCCTTTCCAAATCATGTCCAATCAATTGAATTTACCACAGGTGGACTCCAATCAAGTTGTAGAAACATCTCAAGGATGATCAATGCAAACAGGATGCCACTGAGCTCAATTTCGAGTCTCATATTAAAGGGTCTGAATACTTTTGTTAATAAGGTATTTCTGTTTTTGCTTTGTCATTATGGGGTATTGTGTGTAGATTGATGAGGAGAAACATGAATTTAATACATTTTAGAATAAGGCTGTAACGTAACAAAATGTGGAAAAAGTCAAGGGGTCTGAATACTTTCCGAATGCACTGTAGACCCCAGACCCGATGACCATCAAACAGGACCCGACCTGGACCCAAGGAAAAAGTGAGAATTTCAGGTTTGGGTGGACCCGTGAAGACCACTAGTCTGGACTACTGCGGTTCTAGTACGTCCAGAACTCCGTTGCCAGGGTCCTCTCACACACCAGACCCTCAGAACACATCACCCCCACTTTGCACTACCTTCACTGGCTCCCAGTCAAATTCTGCATTACCTACAAGATCTTAGTCCTCACCTACAAGGCCCTCCATACCCTTGCAACTCATACCTCTCCGACCTCCTCCATACACACACGCCTTCCCGCTGTCTCCGCTCCCCTGACTCAGGACTACTCACCATCCCTAAAACAAGAATGGGTGACTGGGCATTCAGTACCGCTGCACCCAAATTCTGGAACTCTCTTCCCCCAAGCCACCCACAACTCTGACTCCATCACCACCTTCAAAAGCAGACAAACATTCCACCTGTTCAGTCTGGCTAAGTAAAGAAATAAAAACAACAGTAAAGACAGTGAAAAACAGTAGCGAGGCTATAAAAGTAGCGAGGCTACATACAGACACCGGTTAGTCAGGCTGATTGACGTCGTATGTACATGTAGATATGGTTAAAGTGACTATGCATATATGATGAACAGAGAGTAGCAGTAGCGTAAAAAGGGTTGGCGGGTGGCGGGACACAATGCAGATAGCCCGGTTAGCCAATGTGCAGGAGCACTGGTTGGTCGGGACAATTGAGGTAGTATGTACAAGAATGTATAGTTAAAGTGACTATGCATATATGATAAACAGAGAGTAGCAGCAGCGTAAAAGAGGGGTTGGGGGGGGGGCACACAATGCAAATAGTCCGGGTAGCCATTTGATTACCTGTTCAGGAGTCTTATGGCTTAGGGGTAAAAACTGTTGAGAAGACTTTTTGTCCTAGACTTGGCAAATCCGGTACCGCTTGCCATGCGGTAGTAGAGAGAACAGTCTATGACTGAGGTGGCTGGGGTCTTTGACAATTTTTAGGGCCTTCCTCTTCCTGTAGAGGTCCTGAACCTCTTCCTGTAGAGGTCCTGGTCTATAGACCTTCCTGTAGAGGTCCTGGCAGGCAGCTTAGCCCCAGTGATGTACTGGGCCGTACGCACTACACTCTGTAGTGCCTTGCGGTCAGAGGCCGAGCAATTGCCGCACCAGGCAGTGATGCAACCGGTCAGGATGCTCTCGATGTTGCAGCTGTAGAACCTTTTGAGGATCTCAGGACCCATGCCAAATCTTTTTAGTTTCCTGAGGGGGAATAGGCTTTGTCGTGCCCTCTTCATGACTGTCTTGGTGTGTTTGGACCATGATAGTTTGTTGGTGATGTGGACACCAAGGAACTTGAAGCTCTCAACCTGCTCCATTACAGCCCCGTCGATGAGAATGGGGGCGTGCTCAGTCCTCCTTTTCCTGTAGTCCACAATCATCTCCTTAGTCTTGGTTACGTTGAGGGATAGGTTGTTATTCTGGCACCACCAGAGTTTAGCCCTAGCTTAAAATAAGTAGCTTTTATTTATATTTTAATTTCAAATTAGCAGTCTCACTTAAACCCTCATATCCGCCGCCCCGTTTGACCTAGAGACTTAAAACCTTGTATGTATGTGTTTTCTTCATACTGAACAAATTTACCTCAAAGACCCATAAGGTCCGTCAGGATATATTCTCCTACATCTTGGACATTTTTTGAAAACCTTTGAACCATATAACACAAAATTCCAGTCCAAATAACCCCAAATTCGGTATGTAGGCCCACTTAAGAGACTGGTTAAGAGATGGCTATTGATAAAATCAGGAAATCAGACTTTGTGTCCATTTAAATCCACTCCACAATGGCCTGTCAACTTGAAACTTTTTAGGGTCATCAAAGACATGAATCATGTTACGTTTGGCATTGATATCTTATAAAAAAGGAATCTATTAATAATTAACTTTGACTATGTGACACTAAGTAATCAAACAAAATCTTCTTCTCATGGACTAAAAGGCAGATTCACTCCAAATGTGGTCTTTCGACTCATCACAATAGTCCCTAAACAGTTTGAGAAAATAACATTGATGCATTCAAAGATGGCCACACTATAGCAGTGGATACGCTAATATGCAAAACATTCTTGCTCCTATGTTTCTTCTTATGAACCATGGGACCAAATGACACCAAATTTGGAATGTAAGCCCATGGTACATGGTTTGAGTAAAGCTAAGGGATTGGTAAAAAGATGGCAGAGTTATTGACAAATCACAGATTTCACGTGTCCATTTAAACCACTGTCAATTCACTTAATCTGAAACTTGTCATTATCACGGACGTCCCAAAAATGAGATGACTCACTGAATTTGGTATTAATATTTTTTTTAAATAACAAGGAAACTAATCATTCTGTGCATATGTAACGCTAATGCTCAAAATCTGCAATCATCTTTTTCTCATGAACCATACGTCAGATTCACTCCCGATTTTGTATTTAGACTCATTACATCAGTCGAATTAGTTGCTGCATTCATAGTCGGTCACGCTACAGCACTAGATGGCATATCACACCAGGGCTAGAAGAACTAAACCGATGGACATGGGGCAATGAAATTTGGTATGTAAACCTCATGTATACATCTCTTAGAAGCTGTGCGAATATAAAGTCATTGCAACCTTAGACGGCTGCACCAGACCAATTGGTGGCACTAGTGGCGCCATAGGATACTAGAGTAATACTATTGATCAGGTGGACTTGGTCTAATGCAAATGAATGTTAGATTTCAATTATGCAGACACACAATGTGAAATATCATTATTAGTAGATCTGTATAATCACATATTGTTGCCCTAGTATGTGGTCTGAACATAGTGAAATGTGGATATTGTATTTTTGGAAATGTAGAAACCGGAAGTCCTGCCGGTTGCGCAGTCAACGTATTACAGCCGAGTGTATTGACACATTTTGGAACACTAATGTGGAGTGTACCAACAGACTTAAATCATTTACACAAACAAATATTTACACTAAAGGCTGAAAATATTTAACTTACCCTTAACATAAACCATTAGTCAAATTGACCCCAGAATTGGCATATAAACAATACATTATTAATGATAAAGAATGACTACCTGCTGCACTCAAAGATAACCAACCTACAGCACTAGACTAAACTTCACTTGCGTCATTCAGAGATAAACTTGGTAATACTTTCACTGATTCAGAGGGGTTGGGTTAAATGCGGAAGACATTTCATTTGAAGGCATTCAGTTGTACAACTGACTGGTACCCCACCCTTTCCCTTATTGCACATAAAGGAAGATTATCATGTAGAAACAGAGTGCTTGCTTTATAATCCAACCGATCTTGTTTCCTTTCTGTCACGCTGGGAACCCTGTTCATTGCTGTTCACAGCTAATATTCGTTTTGTTTTTACTCTTTGCTGTAAAGTGTCCTTGGGTTTTTTGTATGGTGCTTTAAAATCACATTATTATTGTTTCAAGTTTAGTAAAAAAAAACGTTTAAATCCTCAATAGACATATTATCCTTACATATTACAACAGTTTTATTGAGAGGATATTACATGATTTATTACAATGAATACATACATTACTAAATAGGCTCCACAGACAATTTCAATTAAAAAAAAGACAAAAAAACAGCATAAGAGCTATATGTGTGCATGAGTTTTAAGAATCCCTGTCTCTCACACATAACCGCTGTATAGTTGGTTCGATCAAGAAATAGCTGTTTACAATTGGTTGAAATTCCTTCAGTCTTTGCCTGACTGTTTTTGCTAATAACTGCATTAGATTACATCTAACTGCATTAGATTATAGTGACAGCATTACAAAAGCAAACCGTGTGAAACACAGACACGCACACAGGCAATTCTCTTTCACAGACTCCGGCAAATGCAATCACACGATTACATCATGCAGAGATATAAAACAAAAACATAGACCATATAAAGCAAGTTCACATAATTTGGAAGCCACTGTTTCGGTGTATGTACGTGATCTGTAGATTATTGGTGCGACTGGCTTTCTCTCAGCCTCAAAGATGGGGAAAGGACGGACTGAAACAAACAGAAGACAGTATTGTCATTTTAGAATGAGAAGTGGTCATCTTCAACATTCAATATATCATTTTGGACATTGTCGTCTCCAGGAGGCACCGATACAGATTAGGCTCCTGTACCAAACCATTTAACCAATTATAAGTGACGGAAACAGAAAAAAACAAAAACAAACAAGAATGCCAAGGAAGCGAGGAACGGTGAAAGTGGTGGCAGTAACATTATGCTGCCAGAGCACTGTCATCCAGGCTTCACTTGCGGACCTCATGGCCACTGGTCTGCGTGGAATCTGAGGACCCTCCGAAGGGGGCCATAGCGTTGGTCTCCATGGTCTGGTAGATGAAGAATATGAAGCCAGCTACAATGCCGAGGAGCAGCAGCTTCAGCCAGACAGGCAGGCCATGGGGTGGTGCTATGGTCTTTCCAGCAGGGGGTGCCACTGACGTTGCCTGCCTGGTAGAGGGGGGCAGGGTGGTGACTCTGTGGACGGTGGCGGTGCGGCTCTCTGTGTAGGAAGAGTGAGAGGAGCGCAGGAGGGTCTCATCTGTCCACAGGTCACCAGACTTTAGGGGCCTGCCGGCTGCCCCTCGGATGGGCCTTCGACAGGTGGCGCTAGAAGGATGAGAGAGGAAGAAAGTTGAGATTCATTGTGACATTCCACACATGAGTTGCCATCAGGCAAGTATTATGATCAAACTCTTAAATTAGTTACAGGACACTGCTTTACAGGAATGACAAGACTGGGTGGGAGTCTGCCAGATATAGCAAGGATTTATTAAAGTTGTTAATGTATGCCAATAGAATAAGGCGTATGTATTACTTGATTCCTGTTGGAGTGTTGGTCTCGTAGGGGAACATCTCCTTGAGGACATCCTTCTCATCCACCCTGTTGGGTGTCTGCTCACCAGCTGCTATCTTCTCCACCTGCAACACATATTTTAGTACACATTCCTTAGACTTTGAGGCCAACACGGAGCGATTAAGGTGAGGACAAGACATTTTTCCATTTGCGCGTTACCAAGTCAATGCCAAAACCGCCACCTTCACATAAGGGCTAGAGGGGTATTATTTTTGGGATAGGCTAGAGGGTGTACTCCTAAAGACCACTAGATGGCCCTGTTGCAGTCCTATGCCCATGTGACCAAACCACCACTAAACCCAAGGATTGTGACAAACACCATTACCTTGTCTTGTGAATAATACCACCTTGACAAACAAACCAGCACAGACCCTAGGTAATACATGCATAAGGCATAGCAGTGAATTACTTTCGTACCCATGGCTCCTTAGAGATACTCGAGGAGACACTGTCCTGCCCCCTCACTGGGGTCACAGAGGAGAGCAAGGGGATGTTTTTCTGCTGTTTCCACTTAGGTTTGAGATCATTTTTAGACTTACGCTGATCCTGCTGGTCAAAGAGAGGTGAGTGCGTGTTAGTAAGAGTGAGACGGGGGGGGGGGGTATTGGGGTTAGTCTTCTTTCCCTCCCCTCACATCTTTCAATCTTTCATGCAGCTGTACTAGACAGCTGTGCACCACACACACACACTACAGTAGCCCCATTCATAATCATCACCCATATGTTTACAACTATACCATGTCTGACAAAAAACAGTGTGATCACTTTCACTCCCCAACAACACAATTAAGTTCCAAATTCCAGGTGCCACCACAACAAACCATTGTGAAGAGAACAGAACTCTTGAGGACAACTATAGGACAAAATACTTTAAACTGTATACCCGAGTAAAGCGATTGGACAGCGTGTCAAACTTGGCAGAGAGAGATGGTAGGGATTCCAGTTGTTCCTTCAGGGATGGAGATGAGGGGGTGTGTGAGACGTAGCTTACAGGCCTGACGGTGAAGGAGGCAAAGGGGTCACTTCCAGACAAACGAGGTAGTGGGGAAGGGCTGGCTACTAGGAGCGGGCGGACTTCCTGTGGTACCCCCTTTAACAGGGATAGGGTAAGTAACACACTGGATCAGTATCCTATACTAGAAGAATCTGGCCATCACTTACACAGGTGCATTTTATATCCAGTGAGCAATATTACAGTAGTGTGTATCCTAAGGACAGTGTGATTAAGATCATATACCCACCAGAGGCCATTGTTTCAGGGGTCTTATGCTCTGTCCTACTGGAGCATGGACACTTGGTGCAGGTTCCTGAGATGACCACAGATATGGATGAGAAATATCAGTTATAGAAGAGGTTGGTTGATATCCATACAGACCCAGGAGAGAGACTGACGGCAAGAGAGTGAGACCAAAACAAATAGCCAGTGATCAGAATATCGAGCAAATTGTGAACAGATCCAAAAATCAGACAAAAACACTCGATACAGAGATGTCCCAAGTACTATAGCACATGAGAGATGTCACAAACCTCTAAAAGAGCTGTATTGAGTAGGGAGTTTAGCTCATGACTGGGAGCTTTAGTAGTCAGAGTGAGAGGAAGACCACCATCCTCCTCACAGCACAGCTAGAATACAAGATAATGGCTTTATTTCCTCCAGAGGGGAAAGAACAGTTGTGGCTTTCGGATTAGATAAACACACACACAAGAAACAAACAAGAATTGATTTGAGAAGTGGATGAAAAGGTCTTTGTGGCAGATTTTTTCCCCCAGGAAGTTCTTCTTACACCAGAGGTCAAACTTGTCCACTGCATTGAAACAGTCGAGATGTTTGGCTTTGTGCTGCACTCGCCGTTTACACATGGTATGTATTGTTCCGGACCCATCCCGAAATCGTTTAAATCATCCAACCATGCTCAGTAAACCAAATCAGGCTGGCGTCAAGGTATGCCCATTGGAACGAAACATTGACATGTAGCTCATCCAGTTTAATAGGGAGACTAGAGACTAGCTAGAACTATAGAAGGGAGCAGTGAGCATACCTTCCATAGTTCCTTTACCACCAGTTCCCCCCTACTTCCTCTTCCTTTTTGGTTTCCGCTGTCTCTCTTACCACATCTCATCTGGCTTCCTCTGGGTGTCCACCAAATCTGCCCAGAGTAGGTGAAAACACGGTTTGTTGATGAACTTTCACTTCCCTTATTTTGTTAAATACATTTTACCAAGACAAATAAGATTATACATGTTCTGAATCATTCCGTGGGGTCTTGAACATTATATCCAAAAAGTTGGATTTCGTAACCTAATACATCCGATAAGCACCGAACTCTTGACAGAGCGGTGCCGCTTTCTCGCAGGAACATTTGAGGATTTGACATGTTGTGGTGGTAGTCTGCAAGGATGTTTCTGCAAATCGCAAAAAGCTAAATTAGCAGGAATGGGCTAAATTAAATGTAAAAAGCTTTGAAAATAAAAAGCATTTCTAGAGACATGCTTGTTTTTGTGAGAAATCTTGTGTCCCGTCTCAAAATCGATAAACATCTAACTTCTATATTGTTTTATGTCCTTCGGATTCGAGAAGAAAGATGATGCTATTTTCCAGGTTTTTGCCACTTTTTGTCTGACCTCCATTGATTTAGTCACCCCAATTTGGGCCATCTTACAAAGGTAGAAACGGCAATAACCTTTAAACGGATTATGATAGGGACATGAGGTTTGGACTATAGTATCTACACAATTAACATTAATTTACATGTTGGCAAAAATGTGTTTTTGATTGGACACCCTACTTCCGCCATCTGCCTGCCCTCCAGGACACCTACAATACCAGGTGTGGCAGGAAGGCCAAGAAGATAAAATCCCCACCTCCTAAACCACCCCGACAAACATTTACCCCGCCCCCACCCCCAATGGACATTTACAAATGTTACAGCATAAATATGTATATATATATTTTTTTTTTTATTACAGTTCCATTCACTTCACCCCCCTGCTGCTTTTTTATTTAACTAGGTAAGTCACTTAAGAACAAATTATTATTTACAATGACATCCTACCCCAGCCAAACCCTAACCAGGATGACGCTGGCCCAATTGTGCGCTGCCCTATGGGACTCCCAATCACGGCCGGTTGTGATACAGCCTGGAATCAAACCAGGGTCAGTAGTGACGCTTCTAGCACTGAGATGCAGTGCCTTAGACAACTGCGCCACTCGAGAGCCCCTGTGGTCCCTATTGACATTTCCAAACGGACTCTCCCCCTGCCCCCCACCACCCAGCGGTCATTTATCATTGCTACAGTTGTAAATGTGTATTTATTATTATTATTATCCACATTTATCATTCACTTCTTTTTATTTGACATATTTTTTAAATGTATTTTGACCTGCACTGTTAGAGCCTCAATAAACTCAATCTAATGCCACACCTCACTTGAACCCATTCCATCGTGGAACAGACGTCCCAATTCTGAAGAAGCAGGCTCTCCCGAACATATAATTAAATCATCTTGTGTCTACATTGTTAACGTTAAGTCGCACATCAAAACCAACAAAGTTAGAAAAGTATGCTCACACACAAATGTATACGTTAAAATGGAACAAATCATTTCTAGTTCCCAGTGACTGACCAAAAGGCTATTTCTATCTCCCAGTGAGTGAATACGTGAAAGGGGCAAGGAAAGCACCTTCCTACAGGTCTGCAAGGGAGTGAGGGAGTGGGGGCTCTCCAGACCTATGTGGCCCTCAGGGACACCGTGGCTGGGGGTCTTGACTGGGGGGCCGCTGGTTTTGGCTTTGGGGAACCAGAGCGCAGCAGCATTCACATTCAGGGGGAAGGCTCGGTCAGGGACAGACTGATGGTAAGACACAGTAGAGACTTTAGAGTACTAGACTAAATAGCCAAAACGTCAGGTGGGTGGGTGAGTGACTCTCAACATTAAGGTTCAGCAATAAGAAAAAAATATGCAAAATGGCACAGTCCCACATAAGAGACTAAGAGACACCACTGTGAATACGTGACCATTAGCTATGTACACCCATTAAACAACTTCCAATATCAACCTGTGCCATGAACACAATAACTATTCATAGTGACAGTGAGTGACAAGTAACCACAGTGAACCTCACAGGTACCCGAGTCAGTCTGGGTGATGGAGACTCGGCCCTGGCTGTTAGGACAACCTGATGGATAGTCCTAGTGGACTGGGCATGGGCTATGCCATGCAGTAAGGGAGTGGACTTAGAGCTTGGCTTCTCTGCCAATATAGGCTTAGGTTCCTTCAGGACTTCCTGGAACATGACAGATGGGGGAGAGAGAGGCAAAAGGAAGTTAGAGGGAAGACTGACTAATGAATCAGTGGAAAGTTTACTCAGGACATCACAAACCCATGTCTATTGATCACAAACCCACCAGAAGCAGAGGTGCCTTGGTCTTTGCCTCTCTTGGAGGTGGAAGAACTACCTCACCAGCTGATAGCGCAGAGACATCCTGGAGCAGGACGAGGAGAATGATGAAGAAGCTGCGTAATAATTGAGGCAATCATGCATCTAGGCTTAAGGCGAGACCTGCCACCTGTGTAGTGTTCATTGTTCACTATAGCTGAGGAAGACAGTGGCACCAGATGATGTGGTGAAAGGGAGGACACACCCATCCACACAAAAGTAGCTTCCCAAATAAATCCAAACATATAATATTAAATAGTGGATGTAGAGAACCCAGTGAATTAAGACAGCCTATGCCTGTCCTAACTAATTGTATACTACATCACATTTTTACTTATTTAGGCCTATGTATGCTGCAATTCAGCTGTTAGCTGCAAATGTGTACAATTTCAAATAAACCTTAAATATATAACATGACTAACACTATCCACAAAAAAAGGTGATTATCAAGCTAAACACTTCTCCGGTGCACCACAAACCCAAGGAGATGGATAGGCTCAGTGTATATTACAGTATCATCGCTTGCAGGGACCATCTTGTCGACTCTATAAGATGATCTCCTCAATGGTCTCTTTATGTTCAACACAGGATGCTCTTCCTCAAGATCATCATCCTCTTCCTCATCCGGAGCATAGATCTAAACACACACATTTCTCAGAACACCCGACCTTCCACCTCTTCGCGAACACACCTTACGAAGCCAACTTCAGTGAGTAAAGTTGCTTTTAAAGGGACAGTTCGAGATTTTGCCAATGAAGCCCATCGACTTGCCCAGAGTCAGATGAACTCTGGGATACCATTCTGATGTCTATACTTCCAGTATGAAGGAAGTTAGAGGTGCGAGACAACGCTAACTAGAGTTAGCCCATGACTGGAAACGCACAGGAACAGCTAACTTGAGGTAGATAAATCTCAAACTATCCCTATAATGTGGTTACAATATCCACATGACAGGCAGCTTCAGTTGAATAGGTTACCATCTGGGACGTTCAGGATTTCGACACCAGATGTCACCAACACCTCCCAAAGTATCGGGAAAAGAGGAGGAGAAAAGTAAAACGGCTTAAAAATATATTTTTTAAACCTCAAAGAAAAGGATTTGCAAAAAAAGTAAAAATAATAAGCAGGGGCTTTAAGTATGTTCTTGCGTGGAAAGAATGAAACAGGGATAGAGAGAGCGATAATAGTGGGCTAGAGGCACCCAGTGGCAAAGAAAAAAAATAAGCTAATCCAAGTCATGTGGCCGGTCCTGAAATCAAAGCCTGCTGCACTAACTCCCAGCAGACAGAGACACAGAGAGGGTCCTTCAGACAGACATTTGGTGCTTTGTTTTCCACACACACGTGATTCACAACCCTATAGGCGTCTCATAAAGGACACACTTCCTCTCTCTCAAATCATTTCTTAGAGACTGGTTTAAATCGACCCCAGCTGTGCCGCTGCACATCCTATAGCCTCTAATGGGACTACTAATCATTGCCAAATGTGTAGCACTTGGGGCCAAATCAGAACTTGAGATATGCATGCTATTTAACTCAGATTTTAACACATTCTGTATTGTGAGATTTTAAGGAATGTAAACCATGAGGTTGACCTAGGGTGAGGATGTGCTTTTGTCCACTGATTAAATAAAGATAATAAAATAAAGAGGGACTTACCCGGTTGTGCTGGCTGCTGCGGGTCCTGGTGGTGACTGGGGTCTTCCCTCTGCTTCTGACAGGTCTCTCCACCACGGGGACTGGGACAGGCTCTGGTTCTGTTGTCACCTCTAAACACATACACACCAAAAAATGTCCAGCAATGTCATGCTCTGTCAGTCAGTTTATTGACCAACCAATCAATCCATGATTCGTATTATCCCAGAGGGCCAATTTGGTTTGAAAGTTGGCATCTCCGAAAAAAAGATCTAATGTGTAATCTAATGGGTCAACTGCCAAGATGAATCTGATTTGAATCTGTAATAAACCTGGTCTAATAAAGAGGATGACTGAGTGTTCCATTTCTTACCTTCTTCCTTGTCGCTGTAGCGGTCCGAGTCAGAGTTGCCGTTGTGGTTGCCGTCTACCTGAGTGATGACCACCGGTAAAGCCACGGTCTCAGGAGGACCCTGGTCCAACAGCTTCTGGAGCCTTCTCTCATACAGCTTACGGGTTGAGGCTGCCATGACAAGACATTCAAATAAATTCAATAGAACTTTATGAATCCCTCTTATGGGTGGAGGCTGCAAAAGTTCAGACATTATTCAAATGAATTCAACACAACTTCATTAATAAATGAATGAAGATTATTGTTGCAATGTCCATTATTCAATTCAATACAACTCTTTATTCCCTGAATTCCCAACTCTTACTGACTGACTCACCCACGATAGGTCCGACGTTGATTCCATACTTGAGCAGCTCATCCTTCAGGCCCTCACTAGTCAGCTCAGTCACATCCAGGTCCTCTGACCGAGGCTTGTCTGTTTTCCTCGTGGCTTTCTGTGAAAGAGGGATCAGAGGTCAGATTGGTGTAAAGTGTTGAGATCTAGTCACAGAATTAGCCTACCACCAATCACAGAACCATGACTTGAATGGGAATGCCCGTTCTAGTAATTATATTTCTTTGAGTTATTTTAATGCACTTCAAATAAAAGGTTTGATTAAATTTGTGCTGCAATCCCTTTTCTGCTACTGAACATTACAGGGTTTAACATTTGAAATACACAGATAACACCTCTTTGTAGCGAGAGAGAGAGAGGACTCGCTCCCTGGGCTGCTTTCGCAAGCAACACCACAGACGTTAAACCCCGTAAAAAGGTTTCTAAATCACACACTAATTATCAGCAGAGCTAGTTTAACGCCATCTCCTGATCTAAACCATCGTGAGACTGATAAACACCGCTCGTAAATAAACAAGTCTCCGCTCAGATGAATCATCAAAAAGATGTTTAACTAATGCAAGTCATGGATCATACACACAATGTACAAAACATTAAGGACACCTGCTCTTTCCATGACAGAAAGATAAGGTGAAAGCTATGATCCCTTATTGATGTCACTTGTTAAATCTACTTCAAAATCAGTGTAGATGAATGGGAGGAGAAAGGTTAACGAAGGCAAGACAAATGATTTGAGTGCCTTTGAACAGGGTATGGTGGTAGGTGCCATGCGTACCGGTTTGTGTCAAGAACTGCAACGCTGCTGGGTTTTTCAAGCTCAACAGTTTGTGTCAAGAAATGGTCCACCACCCAAAGGTGGGAAGAATTGGAGTCAACATGGGCCAACAAATTGAGGCTGTTCAGAGGGCAACCCAATATTGGGAAGGTGTTCTTAAAATGTTTTGTACACTCAGTGTACATTACACACGCAATTGCCTCTACCAATGTAGTGTGTCCGCCTTGTCCTGAGGACGAAGGGATTTCCTCGTCTAGACATTCAGAGGTAACCAACACAACAATATTCTCCACATTGTGTTGTGCATGCTACACGCTGGCTGAACTACTCAACCATCAAAAAGGTGGTAAACAAACAACCAGAGATCAAACAGAGCGGTATACTACGAAGCATTTTTTATTTTATTACTTATCGTTAATGCCATCTTTGGTGTGCTTATCAATGCACAAGCACCCTTTTCCTTCCATCTATGGAACAGCTTGTTGCGTTGTGGGCATAGACATATAATCCATAGAAAGGGTTTGACTGTTAAACTCATGGGTACACTAGCAATGGCTGCTAGTCTTGACTTGAATGGGAACTGCCATCTATATGTCAATGGTTGGTTGCAGCTGCCAGTTTGCCTTTCGCAAATGTCAAAATACAATTGCGCGAAAATATAGGTTGGAAAGCAAATGCTGTCATTACTGAATGTGTAATGTGAGACATTTTTCTTTTAAGAATTTTTTGACACTGAACAAAAATGCAACGCAACATGTAAAGTGTTGGTCTCATGTTTCATGAGGTACTTTGTTGTTTTTTATAAATCCATACGCAAAAAAAGCTTATTTCGCAAAAATTGTGTGCACAAATTTGTTTACATCCCTGTTACTGAGCATGTCTCCTTTGCCAAAATTAGAAGCTGATTAAACAGCATGATCATTACTAGAGGTGGACCGATTAATCGGAATTACCGACCATTCCGATCGGCCATCGGTATTATAATATATATATATATATTTTTTTATATATATTTTTACACCTTTATTTAACTAGGCAAGTCAGTTAAGAACACATTCTTATTTTCAATGACGACCTAGGAACGGTGGGTTAACTGCCTTGTTCAGGGGCAGAACGACAGATTTTTACCTTGTCAGCTCCGGGATTCAATCTTGCAACCTTACAGTTAACTAGTCCAACGCTCTAACCACCTGCCTCTCATTGCACTCCACGAGGAGCCTGCCTGTTACGCGAATGCAGCAAGAAGCCAAGGTAAGTTGCTAGCTAGCATTAAACTTATCTTATAAAAACAATCAATCTTAGCATAATCACTAGTTAACTACACATGGTTGATGATATTACTAGTTTATCTAGCGTGTCCTGCGTTGCATATAATCGATGCGCCTACTTCAACAAACAGTGATGATTTAACTTCTTATGGCTGCAATCCCGCTAACGGGATGACATGACAACAGCCAGTGAAAGTGCAGGGCGCCAAATTCAAAAAACAGAAATCTCACAATTAAAATTCCTTAGACATACATGTGTCTTATACCATTTTAAAAGGTAATCTTGTTGTTAATCCCACCAAAGTGTCCGATTTCAAATATGCTTTTCAGCGAAAGCACTACAAACGATTATGTTAGGTCACACCAAACCACAATAAGCACAGCCATTTTTCCAGCGAAAGATAGCAGTCACAAAAAGCAGAAATATAGCTAAAATTAATCACTAACCTTTGATGATCTTCATCAGATGACACTCACAGGACTTCATGATACACAATACATGCATGTTTTGTTTGATAAAGTTCATATTTATATAAAAAAATCTGAGTTTACATTGGCGCGTTACATTCACTAGTTCCAAAAACATCCAGTGATAGTGCATAGCCACATCGTTTCAACAGAAATACTCATCATAAATGTAGATGATAATATATATATATAGCCATGCTTTCCATCGCATATCTGAAGACAAAGGAATTCTCCGGTTGAAACATTATTGAAGATTTATGTTAAAAACATCCTAAAGATTGATTCTCTACATCGTTTGACATGTTTCTACGAACTGTAATGGAAACGTTTGACTTTGTCTGACCTGCGCGTCATGAATGTGGATTACTGGACTGAACGCGCAAACAAAAGGAAGGTATTTGGACATAAATGATGGACTATATCGAACAAAAAAACATTTATTGTGGAACAGATTCCTGGGAGTGCATTCTGATGAAGATCATCAAAGGTAAGTGAATATTTATAATGCTATTTCTGACTTCTGTTGACTCCAAAAAATGGTGGATATCTTTATGGCTTATTTGGGCTCTGAGCGCTGTACTCAGATTATAGCATGGTGTGCTTTTTCCGTCAAGTTTTTTTGAAATCTGACACAGCGGTTGCATTAAGGAGAAGTTTATCTAAAGTTCCATGTTTAATACTTGTATCTTTTATCAATATTTATGAGTATTTCTGTAAATTGATGTGGCTCTCTGCAAAATCACCAGATGTTTTGGAGGCAAAACATTACTGAACATAACGCGCCAATGTAAAATACGATTTTTAGATTTAAATATGAACTTTATCGAACAAAACATACATGTATTGTGTAACATGAAGTCCTATGAGTGTCATCTGATGAAGATCATCAAAGGTTAGTGATTAATTCTATCTCTATTTCTGATTTTTGTGACTCCTCTCTTTCGCTGGAAAAATGGCTGTGTTTTTCTGTGACTTGGCTCTGACCTAAAATAATCGTTTGTGGTGCTTTCGCCAAAACGCCTATTTGAAAATCGGACACTGTGGTGGGATTAACAAGAAGTGTATCTTTAAAATGGTGTAAATTACTTGTATGTCCGAGGAATTTTAATTATGAGATTTGTTGTTTTGAATTTGGCGCCCTGCACTTTCACTGGCTGTTGTCATATCGATCCCGTTAACGGGATCTCAGCCGTAAGTTAAACTATCCCCAATTAAAACGGAATTGCAACCCTCTTCATGCACAGTGCACTCTTCCATCACATGTGCAGCTGATTCGCAAGATCTTGCACACTAATGAGATGCTATTGAGCCCACACTACTCCACTGTCTGAGCCAAGGACTACATGTTTTCTGGTATATTTTGATTACAATACTGGGTGGGGTGAATATTTTATATGACTTACATGTTTTGTTAACTAGTAAATAGTAGCCTACAGCAAAGTGTGTTTAAATAATTTCTAATTTGTTAATTTCTGCTAGTTAGTTTTTGCTATCATGTGGGTTTTAGCTCGCTTGAGCCTGCTAACTGAGGAGTGTTAATTCACCTGTTTCCATACATGTTTCACTGTAAAGTCCATGGAGAATAAGAGCAACTCCTCCCAGCTGCCCACTGCACTGAGGCTAGGAAACACTGTCACCACCGATAAATCCACAATAATTGAGAACTTCAATAAGCATTTTTCTACGGCCGGCCATGCTTTCCACCAACAGCCCTGCACCGCCCACAGCAACTTGGTCAACCCTCCCCCATTTCTCCTTCACCCAAATAGCTGATGTGCTGAAAGAGCTGCAAAATCTGGACCCCTACAAAATCAGCAGGGCTAGACAATCTGGACCCTCTCTTTCTAAATTATCAGCCGAAATTGTTGCAACCCCTATTACTATCCTGTTCAACCTCTCGTATCGTCTGAGATCCCAAAGACTGGAAAGCTGCCGCGGTCATCCCCCTCTTCAAAGGGGGAGACGCTCTAGACCCAAACTGCTACAGACCTATATCTATCCAACCTGCCTTGCTAAGGTCTTTAAAAGCCAAGTTAACAAACAGATCACCGACCATTTCGAATCCCACCGTACCTTCTCCGCTATGCAATCTGGTTTCTGAGCTAGTCATGGGTGCACCTCAGCCACACTCAAGGTCCTAAACGATATCATAACCACCATTGATAAGAGACAATACTGTGCAGCTGTATTCATCGACCTGGCCAAGGCTTTCGACTCTGTCAATCACTGTATTCTTATCGACAGACTCTAATGACTGCCTCGCCTGGTTCACCAACTACTTCTCAGATTGAGTTCAGTTTGTCAAATTGGAGGGCCTGTTGTCCGGACCTCTGGCAGTCTCTATGGGGGTGCCACAGGGTTCAATTCTCAGGCCGACTCTTTTCTCTGTATTAATCTATGATGTCGCTCTTGCTGCTGGTGATTCTCTGATCCACCTCTACGCAGACGACACCATTCTGTATACTTCTGGCCCTTCTGTGTTAACAAACCTCCAAACGAGCTTCAATGCCATACAACACTCCTTCCGTGGCCTCCAACTGCTCTTAAATGCAAGTAAAACTAAATGCATGCTCTTCAACCGATCGCTGTCCGCACCTGCCCGCCCGCCCAGCCATCACTCCTCTGGTTGGTTCTGACTTAGGTATTTGTAGTTGTCCACATATTCTAGGTGTCTGGTTAGACTATAAACTCTCCTTCCAGACTCACATTAAGCATCTCCAATCCAAAATTAAATCTAGAATTGGCTTCCTATTTTGCAACAAAGCATCCTTCGCTCATGCTGCCAAACATACCCTCGTAAAACTGACTATCCTGCAGATCCTTGACTTCGGCGATGTCATTTACAAAATAGCTTCCAACACTACTCAGCAAATTGGATGTAGTCTATCACAGTGCCATCCGTTTTGTCACCAAAGCCACATATACTACCCACCACTGCGACCTGTATGCTCTGGTTGGCTGGCCCTCGTTTCATATTCGTCGCCAAACCCACTGGCTCCAGGTCATCTATAAGTCTTTGCTAGGTAAAGCCCCGCCTTATCTCAGCTCACTGGTCACCATAGCAGCACCCACCCGTAGCACGCGCTTCAGCAGGTATATTCACTGGTCACCCCCAAAGCCAATTCCTCCTATGGCCGCCTTTCCTTCCAGTTTTCTGCTGGGACGAATTACAAAAATCACTGAAGCGGGAGACCCATATCTCCCTCACTAACTTTAAGCACCAGCTGTCTGAGCAGCTCACAGATATCTGCACATAGCCCATCTGTAAATAACCCATCCAACTACCTCATCACCATACTGTTATTTATTTTTTTGCTCCTTTGCACCCCAGTGTCTCTACTTGCACATTCATCTTCTGCACATCTATCACTCGTGTTTAATTGCTAAATTGTAATTATTTCGCCACTATGGCCTATTTATTGCCTTACCTCATTTGCACACACAGTATATATACTTTTTTCCCTCTATTGTATTATTGACTGTATGTTTGTTCATTCCATGTGTAACTCTGTTGTTGTTTGTGTCGCACTGCTTTGCTTTATATTGGCCAGGTCGCAGTTGTAAATGAGAACTTGTTCTCAACTAGCCTACCTGGTTAAATAAAAGTGAAATAAAAAATAATTTAAAATATATATTTTTACATTTATCTTACAAAGAAGTTGTTCAATCTAACTGCTTAATTTATCTGTACATGGAATTGTATGGGTTTTTAAACTAATTTTTTCCTAATCTTTACAGGAAAATGCCACGGCACTATCTGATGTGTGGAGACATTTCACTGCAGCTAATATAGAAGGAGAAGCTGTGTACATTTGCAAATACTGTGCCAAATCATATGTGAAGAATGCACCAAAGATGCAGAATCATCTGGCCAAGTGCATAAAGTTCCCTAAGCACTTACAACAAGCAACCTCTGACAAAAGTCCCTCTACTTCTATTTGAGGTGAAAATGATGAATCAGACACCTTATCGATAACAACAGCTTATGGTCCTCCTGAACTCAATGGAGGAACGTAGTCAGAGAAATGCTGAGGAATGTCTTGCTTGAGCTGTGTATGCAACTGGTTCACCTCTGATGCTCACAGGAAATGTGTATGGGAAGAGATCTCTGAATGTCCTTTGCTCAGCATACACCACTCCGACCAGACATGCATTCCCTACTCATTTGCTGGATGCAGAGATCAACAGAGTTCAAGTGTCAAGGTCAAGCAAATCATAGAAAAAAACAGACTGTATTGCAATCCTCTCTGATGGGTGGTCAAGTTTGTGGGCAAGGAATAATTAACTACACCCACCCCTCAACCAGTATTCTACAAGAGCACAGACACAAGGGACAACAGACACACCTGTCTCTACATTGCAAATGAGCTGAAGGCAATTACCTTGGACCACAGAAGGTATGTGCACTGGTGATAGACAATGCTGCGAACATGATGGCTGCTTGGTCTAAAGTGGAGGAGTCCTACCCTCACATCACACCCATTGGCTGTGCTGCTCATGCATTGAATCTGCACCTCAAGGACATCATGGCACTGAAAACAATGGATACACTCTACAWGASAWCCAAGGAMATGGTTAGGTATGTGAAGSGTCATMRAGTTATAGCAGCAATCTACCTCACCAAGCAAAGTGAGAAGAATAAGAGCACCACATTGAAGCTGCCCAGCAACACCCGTTGGGGTGGTGTTGTCATCATGTTTGACAGTCTCCTGGAGGGGAAGGAGTCTCTCCAAGAAATGGCCATATCACAGTCTGCCGATATGGACAGCACCATCAAGAGGATCCTTCTGGATTATGTATTTTGGGAGAGAGTGGTAAGCAGCCTGAAACCTATAGCAGTAGCCATTGCACGGATTGAGCGAGACAATGCCATCCTGTCTGATGTTCAGACTCTGCTTGCAGATGTAAGAGAAGAAATCCGTACTGCCCTGCCCAATTCACTGTTGCGCCATGCAGAGGAAACTGCTGTTCTGAAATACATCAAAAAGTGTGAAGAATTCTGCCTGAAGCCCATACATGCCGCAGCATCCATGTTGGACCCCAAGTATGAGATCAACAAGGCCTATGGTGTCATCACTACCATGGGCAAGGTTCTTGGCAGTCTGGCAAAGTACACTTCCAAGCAAGGGCTTTGGGATGGAGATGCAATTTGGCAGTTGTGCCAACATATCTCATCACCCACCTGTTGGAAGGGACTTTGTGGATCTGAGGCTCTTTCCCCTGTTGCCTCCATCATCCTCCAAATCCCACCAACATCAGCCGCCTCAGAGCGCAACTGGTCCTTGTTTGGGAACACACACCAAAGCACACAACAGGCTGACCAATACAAGGGTTGAAAAATTGGTGGCCATCTGGGCAAATTTGAGGCTTTTTGAGCCTGACAAGCCATCCTCAACAGCGTTGGAAAGTGACAGTGAAGATGAGGCCTCAGAGTCTGATGTTCAAGAGGTGGACATTGAGGAGGTCCAGGGAGAAGACATGGAAGCCTGAGAGGAAGACAACCGAAGCCTAAGTTTCTAGACTATAATTTTACAGATGTATGTTGAAAACGTTTCTGGGAGATGCAATGGATCATTCAATATTCCCTTTCTTTTGTTGTTCAGTGAAATCACCCCATGTGAAGAGTTAACTCATTTAAAGTTCAATTCGTTACTACATTTTTTTTTTGTTGGAAGGATTTAATCATTTGCAATTATGTCTACTTATGAGGTAAAAGGTTTATGTTTCTGTCTCCATATGATATGGTAAATATATGTAATGCAAAAGAAAATAATCTACATCTAAATGGTATTAATATTAATTTGCATATATTTCCGTTAATTCCCACATTGTTTCCATCTCTGAATATTCCACAAAATGTGCAACCCTAGGTGGGAGTAGTAAAGAGAGGGAAATAATCCCAGACAGACACAGAGGGGGATTTAGCAGCTATCAGTCTCCCACTAGCCTATATTAGACTCCTTACTGTAGGCCTCAGTAAAGTTGGAGCTGGATCTCAGCCCAGCTGAGCACATTACATAATCACAGAGATCTAAGGAAGGGAAAAATTCCCGACTTCCAGTTTGTTCCCTCAGTTATCGTCCGCTCTCTGACCACACACTTTAAAAGTGATATCAAGGCACTGAGCTCATGGCTAGCCCCAAGGCCCAGACAATCCCTGTGCTTTAAGTTTTGCGCTAGGCTACTTGCAGAAGGTTAATACACTAGAGGTTTAAATTACATGGAATGAAGATTGCGTCAATGCATTGCAGAACAATATGGATTAACATAGTTCAGTCGCGTGATCTCCTAGATTTCCATAATGCTCTCAGTCTGACTAAGTTGTTGTTTCTATTCAGACAGAAATCATGGCTTGGCGAAGTAATATTGAAACTGACTATGTTATGTGACTTTAGGGGTAAACTATAACAAACTGCTAGGTTGTGAATTATGTGCATATGGTTAACTACCGTTATGGATGGTTTTGGCAGACATAGTTTTCATATCTGTGGTCCTCATGATGACCGCTGTATGCAAAAAAAAAAAAAAACAACTCCAAATTACAATAAACCATTCAACCTTAGTTGAACTAAACCTTAGGAGAAAAACAGTACTTCACTTTTATCCCAAAAGGTTTATTTTGATAGCTATGAGTGAAAATGTGTTTAAAGTTCTGAGTGTGCCAGTGGATGACTGCCTCAAATGCTTCATGGTAAACTATAAATCACAGACAGACATGCTTGGGAGTCAGGTGACTATTTGAAAACATCAGGAAGAGCACTGCTACGATAGCATTTAAATTTAATGAAAAAGTACTAGCCTACACACACACACAGTTAACCAAACATCTGTTCAGTGATAGGGGAATGCATGCAGACTTCCACAGAAAGTATTTCCTCAATAGAGAAACACAATAGGAAAATAGCCCTATCCTCCACACCAGGAGCCTCGATTTCCTTCAATTCCATTACCTATTCTTTAATGCCATTTCCAGCACACTCAAAACTCCTTGAAGTTCCTTTCCTCTTCTCTGCATACCTAGGCTTTTCCCCTAACATAACAAAACTTATCCGGTCCAGCTCCATCCCTTCTATGGATTCCACCACTTGTGACACTAGCTGCTTTTAGCAATGCGTGTGTATTTGCATACACCATTGTTGCTTCCTAGCTTATTGGGTTGCACAAAAACAGTCAGAGGGAAGTTAAATAAAATGTAAACTTACTGTGCCATGGGGCAGGATGGTTGGTCATTATGACGGGGAGAATAAGACATTACTAAAATAACATATTATTAAAACAGACTTTCCAAACGTGGGTCTGTTGTCTTTAGTCTCAAATTCCACCCTTCACAATGAACAACTGTTCTGCCCACCAGGACAGTAAGTTCAAATATAATTTGATTTAACTTCTAGCTTCCCGTGGATTGTGCCCTATAAGCTCATTACACAGCCCTGGGTCTGAACTCCTCCCTATGCAACTGGGTCCTGGACTTCCTGATGGGCCGCCCCCAAGTGGTGAAGGTAGGCAACATTACCTCCTCGACACTGATCCTCAATACAGGGGCCCCACAAGGGTGCATCCTCAGTCCCCTCCTGTATTATCTGTATACCCATGACTGCGTGGCCTCACACAGTTCCAACTCCATCAAGACATGTCAGTAGTAGGCCTGATCACCAACAACACAGCGTACAGGGAGGAGGTAGGCACTCTGATGGCGTGGTGCCAGGTAAACAACCTCTCCCTCAATGTTAGCAAAACAAAGGAGCCGATTGTGGACTTCAGCGGGAACCAGGCTGGACAAGACCCCATCCTCATCAACGGGCCGCATGGAGACGTTAAATAACTTCAAATTCCTCTGTATACACAACTCAGAGAAGATGAAATGGTTTAACCGCATGGTCACTCCACCCCACCCCCTCAACATTCTTTACTCTGCCTCCACCCCAATGGACATTTATTTATTCATTCATTACTGCCACAGTTACATCTATAGTGCTTTTTCTATTGTTTTTATTACCATTTAAATTATTTTATTTCACTAGTCCTGCATGTTGGAGCTCAAAGCCTAAGATTTTCACTGTACCCTGCATTCACACCTGCACTGTACCTGCAACATGTGACTATTAAACAAACAATCTGAATCATCTAGTTTCAGTGTTTTTGTAGGCAGAAGACAAGTGATTGATATTCTCACTGTCCACACCTCTCAATAAATGTCCATGGTTCCCTCCCTAAAACTGAGCAAATACAGGTGAGGTGACCTTAATGTACAAAGACTAGTGTGAACTACAGAAGTTGTGACAGCAAGCTGTTCTTTTCATTCTGTCATTCACAACTGATGCAGGGCAACAAGGTGTACCCACCTGAATACATTTTTCTTTAAAGCACGCATACAATGCATTCCAATTGTGTAGGCCTACTATGCAGTACACTAACCATAAGAGTCTAAGAACAGCTGTTTCTCACAAATGCTTCACACATATCAGTTCATTAAAGCCACCCCACAACTTCCCCAAAGAAGAAAGGGGGGCTTGGTGGATGAGGAAAAACACCCAGACTGTTACACATGAAGGTGACAGCTGTTACCTTGATACTTGACAAAACACTGTAGAGTTGAGTTTTTAAAAACTGCTAATCTAGTCCTACATTACATTGACAGGTACAGTGTCTTCAGAAAGTTTTCACAGCCCTTGCCTTTTTCCACATTGTTGTGTTAGAGCCTGAATTTAAAATTGATTAAATTGAGATGCGTCACTGGCCTCCGCACAATACCCATACTGTCAAAGTGAAATTGTTTAGACATTTTTACAAATTAATAAAAAATGAAAAGCTGAAATGTCTTGAGTCAATAAGTATTAAACCCCTTTGTTATGGCAAGCCTTAAGTACACGAGTAAGTCACATGGACTGTGCAATAATAGCGTTAAAAAAATGTTTTATGACTACCTCTCTGTACTCCACACATGCAATTATCTGTAAGTTTCCTCAGACGAGTAGTCAATTTCAAACACAGATTCAACCACAAGGAGGTTTTTCAATGCTTCACAAAAAGGCACCTATTGGTAGATGGGTATCAATAAAAGAAGCAGACATTTGAGCATGAATTTATTAATTAAAATGTGGATGGTGTATCAATACACACAGTCACTACAACGGTACAGGCGTCTTTCCTAACTAAATTGCCGAAGGAAGGAAACCGCTCAGGGATTTCACGTTGAGGTCAATGGTGACTTTAAAACAGTTGAATGGCTGTGATAGGAGAAAACTGAGGATGGATCAACTACATTGTAGTTATTTCACAAAACTAACCTAAATGACAGAGTGAAAAGGAATCCCGTACAGAATAAAAATATTCATAAACATGCATCCTGTTTGCAATAAGTGACTAAAGTAAAACTGCATAAAAATGTGACAAAGAAATTAACTATGTCCTGAATACAAAGTGTTATGTTTGGGTAAAATCCAACATCACTGAGTACCACTTCATATTTTCAAGCATGGTGGTGGCTGCATTATGTTATGGGTATGCTTATCGTCGGCAAGAACTAGAGAGTTTTTTTTAGGATTAACAAAAAAAACATAAGAGCTAAGCACAGGCAAAATTCTAGAGGAAAACCTGGTTCAGTCTACTTTCCAACAGACACTGGGAGACAAATTCACCTTTCAGCTGGACAATAGCCTAAATGCCAACTTAGCTTGATCCAAAAATGTGGTTGGAGGCTCCATATGGAGGGTGTGACGCAATTGCGGAGCTTCCAAAAGCACGCAGAGGCCAAATTGAGATCAGTACCACATCGCTGTGCGGTTCCCAAATAATAAAACAATGCGGAGGGCTCCTTATTGCTCCGCATTGACATGATTGGTTGACGATACGTGGGGGCAGGAGGTCCTGGAGAAACAAACTCACAGCTCTGCACTGCTTGCGAAGCGCAAGAACTATGAATGCCCTAACTTCTGCAGAGGCTGTATCAACGTAAATGCTGTACAGCCAACGCAGACGTCAGATTGACCATGCAGCGCCTTTAAAACACAAGGTCAAACATACAATGAGTTGCTTACCAAAATGACATTGAGTAGCCAAAATACAGTTTTTACTTAAATCTACTTGAAAATCTATGGCAAGACTTGAAAATGGCTGTCTAGCAATTATCAACATCCAACTTGAAAGAGCTTGAAGAATTTCAAAAATAATGTGCAAATATTGTACAATCCAGGTGTGCAAAACTCTTGGAGACTTAGCCAGAAAAACTCACAGCTGTAATCGCTACCAAAAGGGCATTCTTACATGGATCAGCGGTGTGAATAGTTATGTAAATTTGATTTCTGTATTTAATTTAATACATTTGTAAAACTGTTTCCACTGTCATTATGGGGTATTGTGTAGATGGGTGTGAGAGAAATCAATTTAATCAATTTTGAATTTAGGCTGCAACAACAAATGTTTTATAAATCAAGGGGTATGAATACTTTCTGAAGGAACTCTATGTTCTACTATCTAAATTTCGAGTTAGTATCTCGAACCTTGATTTACATACCTCAATTTCGGTTTAGTATGGACAAGTTAATTTACATATCTCGACATTTCAAGTAGTATGGATATTTACACACAAAACACGAGTGGCGAGAACGGGTTTCCATAAGTGTGCATTCAGCAGTGGCAGATATTTTAAGCGGGAAACTTTAAACTGATTTGTAATACAATACAGCTAAAATGTGTTCATTTTTATATTTAAACGAGATGGAACACACTGTAATTGAAAATATCGATATTTTAATTTTATGCATTTAAAACAATTTTACCTAAAATGTAATTACCTAGAATACCAAATCACATCTGTTTAAAAAAAAAAAAAAGAGAGATTAAAACACCATACAAAAACAGTAACATCTTTCCTACATTTACTTGTAACATTCACACTGGAAACACTGTTACAAATACTATATTCGCGCGCGGGAAAGAAATCTTAAAACAACTCACCCTGCCCGAGCGACTTTTGTTTGACACTACCGGGACTGGCAACTCCTCGTCGCTGGAGAAGGCGTCTGTAGATAGGATCTTGTTGTTCTGCACGGTCAAGTTTTTCAGATACAGCTGCACATAAACGTCCTTTCGCTGGTCTCCGGTTGGGAGAGCAACATTGTTGACCAAAAGCTCGCTCTTGAGTTTATCTTTGGTGAGAACAGATGGGTCCTCCAGATATTCCGGCATGTTGCTCGCTATGAAAAGCAACTCCGCCTCAGTAACAACAAAATGAAGTATTTAGCTGGCTATGTTAGCTAACTGGCTAACTAGCGCCTCTTGTTGGATTAAATCTGTAAAACTACCCGTGTACGCAAACTTGATACTTCAAGCTTCCAGTTACAATCTTAGCATATTAGCTTACTCGTTTTGGTTCCTCTTTTGTAGAACTCTCATTGACAGTATAATTAATAAGTGAAAGCGCTAAACACAAGACAAACCTCCCCCTTTGAAGTGCTTGCTATTATACCAATATCTGCTAGGACACCGGCCCTCTGCCAACATTGAAGGAACAAACGCGGTGAGAATGGAACCACTGCCCTGTGAAAGCAGACACTATTGGACAAGAGCAGTAACATCGGGCTTTGCCATTGGTAGAGAGTACGTGCCCAGTTTAGGCGTTCATGAGCTACCGAAATAAATATATATTTCTATTTTCCCTCTTATTACATTTTAAACGTATGTGAGTCAAACCATTTGACAATGCACTGCAAAGCACTATCCTTTAATTTATATAAGAATTTGTCTTGCTGCCACAAAAAGCTTTTTTTTGTGCATTAAAAAAATGAATGTATGTATGATGTATCTCTTTATTTAATTACATAACTGCAAAGTTGCAACCAAGGACAAAAATACAAAGCAAACAACTTAAGTAATTTTACTCTCTGGCCTGTTAGAACGGTACACCTATGGACAAAACACCACTTTTACGGAATAAGATAATTTCATTGAGAAAATTAACATAATTTCTCAAAGATAGCATCAGTTTCCCTCCCCGTGTAACTATGTGTGTCCCTTATTGTAAAATGGAAAAAAAATCCCAGAGAACCAAATTGCCCCTGAAGTCAATACATTTAAAACAAAAATTGCTCATGGGGTCACAGTGTTGAACAGACAAACAGATCAGGGGGGACAGACTGAGCTGATCAGAGAGAAAGCAGGCAGCGATGAGCCTGATGCTCACAGGTCTACTACTTTCCTCTGGAGCCCAATCTCTGTGTGTGTGTGTGTGTGTGTTCTTCTAATTACCACTAGAACCCATTTTGTGTGTGTACATGTGTGTGTTGGGTCTGCCTGAACATGTGTGTAAATCGGGAGCTCAACTCCAGATCAGATCCTGGTGAAGAGGAGGGGCTCGGGTCCTTGCTGGGGCTTGGTGTTCTGAAGAGACTGGAACACCCTGCTCTTCTCCTCACCTCCTTCTGCTCTCCTTTATTTCATCTCCTCCCCCGTCTCAGGCCTTGATCTCAGGAGCAGCAGGAGTGCAGTATATTGTGTCAGAGTTCTCGGACACCAGCTCCTCTGTTGAGGAAAATAACACTCAATGACATTTGCATGGTTGATTCCATTTCGGTTTTAAGCGTCTTAACGAAGTCAGTACCCCTTCCGATAAGATATGGTGCATTCGGAAAGTATTCAGACCCATTGACCTTTTCCACATTTTGTTACGTGCAGGGGTGGGCAATTCCAGTCCTCGAGGGCCTGATTGGTGTCACAATTTTGCCCCAGCTAACACACCTGACTCCAATAATCACCTAATCATGATCTTCAGTTTAGAATGCAATTTGATTATTCAGCTGTGTTTGCTAGGGATGGAGAAAAAGTGTGACACCAATCAGGCCTTTGAGGACTGGAGTTTCCCACCCCTGCTTACAGCCTTATTCTAAAATTGATTAAATAATCCCCCCCCTCAATCTACACACAATACCCCATAATGACAAATCAAAAACAGGTCTTTAGAAGAAAAAAAAAAAATATATATATATATATATATATATATATTCGTTTTTTCAGTTTACCCCTTTTTCTCCCCAATTTAGTGGTATCCAATTGGTATTTACAGTCTTGTGTCATCGCTGCAACTCCCGTACGGACTCGGGAGAGGCGAAGGTCGAGAGCCATGCGTCCTCCGAAACACAACCCAACCAAGCCGCACTGCTTCTTGACACAATGCCCACTTAACCCGGAAGCCAGCCACACATACAGTGGGGAGAACAAGTATTTGACACACTGCCGATTTTGCAGGTTTTCCTACTTACAAAGCATGTAGAGGTCTGTAATTTTTTTTATCATAGGTACACTTCAACTGTGAGAGACGGAATCTAAAACAAAAATCCAGAAAATCACATTGTATGATTTTTAAGTAATTAATTTGCATTTTATTGCATGACATAAGTATTTGATCACCTACCAACCAGTAAGAATTCCGTCTCTCACAGATCTGTTAGTTTTTCTTTAAGAAGCCCCCCTGTTCTCCACTCATTACCTGTATTAACTGCACCTGTTTGAACTCGTTACCTGTATAAAAGACACCTGTCCACCAAATCAAACAGACTCCAACCTCTCCACAATGGCCAAGACCAGAGAGCTTGTGTAAGGACATCAGGGATAAAATTGTAGACCTGCACAAGGCTGGGATGGGCTACAGGACAATAGGCAAGCAGCTGGTGAGAAGCAACAACTGTTGGCGCAATTATTAGAAAATGGAAGAAGTTCAAGATGACGGTCAATCACCCTCGGTCTGGGCTCCATGCAAGATCTCACCTCGTGGGGCATCATGATCATGAGGAAGGTGAGGGATCAGCCCAGAATACACGACAGGACCTGGTCAATGACCTGAAGAGAGCTGGGACCACAGTCTCAAAGAAAACCATTAGTAAACACACTACGCCATCATGGATTAAAATCCTGCAGCGCACGCAAGGTCCCCCTGCTCAGACGCCAGCGCATGTCCAGGCCCGTCTGAAGTTTGCCAAAGACCATTGGATGATCCAGAGGAGGAATGGGAGAAGGTCATGTGGTTGATGAGACAAAAATAGAGCTTTTTGGTCTAAACTCCACTCGCCGTGTTTGGAGGAAGAAGAAGGATGAGTACAACCCCAAGAACACATCCCAACCGTGAAGCATGGAGGTGGAAACATCATTCTTTGGGAATGCTTTTCTGCAAAGGGGACAGGACGACTGCACCGTATTGAGGGGAGGATGGATGGGGCCATGTATCGCGAGATCTTGGCCAACAACCTCTTCCCTCAGTAAGAGCATTGAAGATGGTCGTGGCTGGGTCTTCCAGCATGACAACGACCCGAAACACACAGCCAGGGCAACTAAGGAGTGGCTCCGTAAGAAGCATCTCAAGGTCCTGGAGTGGCTCTAGCCAGTCTCCAGACCTGGAATCCAATAGAAAATCTTTTGGAGGGAGCTGGAATTCCGTATTGCCCAGCGACAGCCCGAAACCTGAAGGATTCTGGAGAAGGTCTGTATGGAGGGGTGGGCCAAAATCCCTGCTGCAGTGGTGTGCAAAACCCTGGTCAAGAACTACAGGAAACGTATGATCTCTGTAATTTGCAAACAAAGGTTTCTGTTACCAAATATTAGTTCTGCTTTTCTGATGTATCAAATACTTATGTCATGCAATAAAATGCAAATTAATTACTTAAAAATCATACCATGTGATTTTCTAGAGATTTTTTGTTTTAGATTCCGTCTCTCACCAGTTGAAGTGTACCTATGATAAAAATTACAGACCTCTACATGCTTTTGTAAGTAGGGAAAACCCTGCAAAATCGGCAGTGTATCCAATACTTGTTCTCCCACCATGTATGTGTCAGAGACTGCGACCGTGTCAGCATGGCACTGTGCCCACCCGCACAGGGTAGCTATGCCGATAGGACAAGGGACAATGCCTGCCGCCAAACCCTCCCCTAACCCGGGACGATGGTTGGGCCACAATTGTGCGCCGCCACATTGGTTTCCCGGTTGCGACAGAGCCTGGACTCGAGCCCAGAACCTCTATTTTTTTATTTTTTTATTTTATTTCACCTTTATTTAACCAGGTAGGCTAGTTGAGAAACAAGTTCTCATTTGCAACTGCGACCTGGCCAAAATAAAAGCATAGCAGTGGTGAACAGACAACACAGAGTTACACATGGAGTAACAATAAACAAGTCAATAACATGGTAGAAAAAAAAGAAGAATCTATTACAATGGTGCAAAAAGGCATGAGGTAGGCAATAATCGAATAATTTACAATTTAGCAGATTAACACTGGAGTGATAAATCATCAGATGATCATGTGCAAGAAGAGATACTGGTGTGCAAAAGAGCAGAAAAGTAAATAATAAAAGCAGTATGGGGGGGTGATGTAGGTAAATTGGGTGGGTAGTTTACAGATGGACTATGTACAGCTGCAGCGATCGGTTTAGCTGCTCGGATAGCAGATTTTTAAAGTTGTTGAGGGAGATAAAAGTCTCCAACTTCAGAGATTTTTGCAATTCGTTCCAGTCGCAGGCAGCAGAGAACTGGAAGGAAAGGCGTCCAAATGAGGTTTTTGGCTTTAGGGATGATCAGTGAGATACACCTGCTGGAGCGCGTGTTGCGGTTGGGTGTAGCCATCGTGACCAGTGAACTGAGATAAGGCGGCACTTTACCTAGCATAGCCTTGTAGATGACCTGGAGCCATGGGTCTGACGAACGAACATGTAGCGAGGGCCAGCCGACTAGGGCATACAGGTCGCAGTGGGGGTCGTATAAGGTGCTTTAGTAACAAAAGAATGGCACTGTGATAAACTGCATCCAGTTTGCTGAGTAGAGTATTGGAAGCTATTTTGTAGATGACATCGCCGAAGTCGAGGATCGGTAGGATAGTCAGTTTTAACTAGGGTAAGTTTGGCGGCCGTGAGTGAAGGAGGCTTTGTTGCGGAATAGAAAGCCGATTCT
This sequence comes from Salvelinus sp. IW2-2015, assembly GCF_002910315.2. Classification (NCBI taxonomy): domain Eukaryota; kingdom Metazoa; phylum Chordata; class Actinopteri; order Salmoniformes; family Salmonidae; genus Salvelinus; species Salvelinus sp. IW2-2015. The sequence continues at coordinate 12,956,506 of NC_036840.1, read as the reverse complement.
TGATTTGATTTTGGATTGGAGATGTTTGATATGAGTTCTGGAAGGAGAGTTTGCAGTCTAGCCAGACACCTAGGTACTTATAGATGTCCACATATTCTAGGTCGGAACCGTCCAGGGTGGTGATGCTAGTCGGGCGTGCGGAGTGCAGGCAGCGAACGGTTTGAAAAGCATGCATTTGGTTTTACTAGCGTTTAAGAGCAGTTGGAGGCCACGGAAGGAGTGTTGTATGGCATTGAAGCTCGTTTGTAGGTTAGATAGCACAGTGTCCAAGGAAGGGCCGGAAGTATATAGAATTGGTGTCCGTCTGCGTAGAGGTGGATCAGGAATCGCCGCAGCAAGAGCAACATCATTGATGTATACAGAGAAAAGAGTCGGCCCGGGAATTGAACCCTGTGGTACCCCATAGAGACTGCCAGAGGACCGGACACATGCCCTCCGATTTGACACACTGAACTCTGTCTGCAAAGTAGTTGGTGAACCAGGCAAGGCAGTCATTAGAAAAAACCGAGGCTACTGAGTCTGCCGATAAGAATATGGTGATTGACAGAGTCGAAAGCCTTGGCCAGGTCGATAAGACGGCTGCACCAGTAATGTCTTTTATCGATGGCGGTTATGATATCGTTTAGTACCTTGAGCGTGGCTGAGGTGCACCCATGACCGGCTCGGAAACCGGATTGCACAGCGGAGAAGTACGGTGGGATTCGAGATGGTCAGTGATCTGTTTGTTGACTTGGCTTTTCGAAGACCTTAGATAGGCAGGGCAGGATGGATATAGGTTCTGTAACAGTTTGGGTCCAGGGTGTCTCCCCCTTTGAAGAGGGGATGACCGCGGCAGCTTTCCAATCCTTGGGGATCTCAGATGATACGAAGGAGAGTTGAACAGGCTGGTGATAGGGGTGCGACAATGGCGGCGGACGTTTCAGAAATAGGGGGTCCAGATTGTCAAGCCCAGCTGATTTTGTATGGGTCCAGGTTTTCCAGCTCTTTCAGAACATCTGCTATCTGGATTTGGGTAAAGGAGAAGCTGGGGAGGCTTGGGCGAGTAGCAGCGGGGGGGCGGGGCTGTTGGCCAAGGTTGGAGTCGCCAGGAGGAAGGCATGCGCCAGCCATTGAGAAATGCTTGTTGAAGTCTTCGATTATCACGGATTTATCGGTGGTGACCGTGTTACCTAGCCTCAGTGCAGTGGGCAGCGGGAGGAGGTGCTCTTGTTCTCCATGGACTTTACAGTATCCCAGAACTTTTTGGAGTTAGAGCTACAGGATGCAAATTTCTGCTTGAAAAAGCTGGCCTTTGCTTTCCTGACTGACTGCGTGTATTGGTTCCTGACTTCCCTGAACAGTTGCATATCCGGGGGCTCTTCGATGCTATTGCAGTTCGCCCCAAGGATGTTTTTGTGCTGGTCGAGGGCAGTCAGGTCTGGAGTGAACCAAGGGCTATATCGTTCTTGTTCTGCATTTTTGAACGGAGCATGCTTGTCTAAATATGGTGAGGAGTAACATTTAAAGAATGACCAGGCATCCTCACTGACGGGATGAGGTCAATATCCTTCCAGGGTACCCGGGCCAGTCGATTAGAAAGGCCTGCTCGCAGAAGTGTTTTAGGGAGCGTTTGACAGTGATGAGGGGTGGTCGTTTGACCGCGGACCCGTGGCGGATACAGGCAATGAGGCAGTGATCGCTGAGATCTTGATTGAAGACAGCAGAGGTGTATTTGGAGGGCAGGTTGGTCAGGATAATGTCTATTAGGGTGCATGTTTACGGATTTAGGGTTGTACCTGGTGGGTTCCTTGATGATTTGTGTGAGATTGAGGCATCAAGCTTGGATTGTAGGAACTGCCGGGGTGTTAAGCATATCCCAGTTTAGGTCACCTAACAGAACAAACTCTGAAGCTAGATGGGGAGCGATCAATTCACAGATGGTGTCCAGGGCACAGCTGGGAGCTGAGGGGGGTCGGTAGCAGGCGGCAACAGTGAGAGACTTATTTCTGGAGAGATTAATTTTTAAAATT
>NC_036840.1:12914925-12954472 GCF_002910315.2 Salvelinus sp. IW2-2015 | reverse complement strand
GATTGCACAGCGGAGAAGGTACGAGTGGGAATTCGAGACTGGTCAGTGATCTGTTTGTTGACTTGGCTTTTCGAAGACCTTAGATAGGCAGGGCAGGATGGATATAGGTCTGTAACAGTTTGGGTCCAGGGTGTCTCCCCCTTTGAAGAGGGGGTGACGCGGCAGCTTTCCAATCCTTGGGGATCTCAGATGATACGAAGGAGAGGTTGAACAGGCTGGTGATAGGGGTGCGACAATGGCGGCGGACAGTTTCAGAAATAGGGGGTCCAGATTGTCAAGCCCAGCTGATTTGTATGGGTCCAGGTTTTCCAGCTCTTTCAGAACATCTGCTATCTGGATTTGGGTAAAGGAGAAGCTGGGGAGGCTTGGGCGAGTAGCAGCGGGGGGGCGGGCGGGCTGTTGGCCAAGGTGGAGTCGCCAGGAGGAAGGCATGGCCAGCCATTGAGAAATGCTTGTTGAAGTCTTCGATTATCACGGATTTAATCGGTGGTGACCGTGTTACCTAGCCTCAGTGCAGTGGGCAGCTGGAGGAGGTGCTCTTGTTCTCCATGGACTTACAGTATCCCAGAACTTTTTGGAGTTAGAGCTACAGGAGCAAATTTCTGCTTGAAAAAGCGTGGCCTTTGCTTTCCTGACTGACTGCGTGTATTGGTTCCTGACTTCCCTGAACAGTTGCATATCGGGGCTCTTCGATGCTATTGCAGTTCGCCACAGATGTTTTTGTGCTGGTCGAGGGCAGTCAGTCTGGAGTGAACCAAGGGCTATATCTGTTCTTGGTTCTGCATTTTTGAACGGAGCATGCTTGTCTAATATGGTGAGGAAGTAACATTTAAAGAATACCAGGCATCCTCAACTGACGGGATGAGGTCAATATCCTTCCAGGGTACCCGGGCCAGGTCGATTAGAAAAGGCCTGCTCGCAGAAGTGTTTTAGGGAGCGTTTGACAGTGATGAGGGGTGGTCGTTTGACCGCGGACCCGTGGCGGATACAGGCAATGAGGCAGTGATCGCTGAGATCTTGATTGAAGACAGCAGAGGTGTATTTGGAGGGCAGGTTGGTCAGGATAATGTCTATTAGGGTGCCCATGTTTACGGATTTAGGGTTGTACCTGGTGGGTTCCTTGATGATTTGTGTGAGATTGAGGCATCAAGCTTGGATTGTAGGACTGCCGGGGTGTTAAGCATATCCCAGTTTAGGTCACCTAACAGAACAAACTCTGAAGCTAGATGGGGAGCGATCAATTCACAGATGGTGTCCAGGGCACAGCTGGGAGCTGAGGGGGGTCGGTAGCAGGCGGCAACAGTGAGAGACTTATTTCTGGAGAGATTAATTTTTAAAATTAGAAGTTCGAACTGTTTGGGCCATAGACCTGGAAAGTATGACAGAACTTTGCAGGCTATCTCTGCAGTAGATTGCAAACTCCTCCCCCTTTGGCAGTTCTATCTTGACGGAAAGTGTATAGTTGGGTATGGAAATCTCAGAATTTTTTGGTGGCCTTCCTAAGCCAGGATTCGGACACGGCCAGGACATCAGGGTTGGCAGAGTGTGCTAAAGCGGTGATTAAGGCAAACTTAGGGAGGAGCTTCTATGTTGACATGCATGAGGCCAAGGCTTTTTCGATCACAGAAGTCAACAAATGAGGGTGAACTGGGGACATGCAGGGCCTGGGTTTACCTCCACATCACCAGAGGAACAGAGGAGTAGTAGGATGAGGGTGCGGCTAAAGGCTATCAAAACTGGTCGCCTAGAGCGTTGGGGACAAAGAATTAAAAGGAGCAATTTATGGGCGTGGTAAGAATAGATTCTGGGCATAATGTGCAGACAGGGGTATGGTGGGCGCGGGGTATAGCGGAGGCAAGCCCAGGCACTGGGTGATGATAAGAGAGTTGTATCTCTTGACATGCTGGTCTCAATGGGTGAGGTCACCGCATGTTTGGGGGGTGGGACAAAGGAGGTATCAGAGGTACGGAGAGTGGAACAACAGGGTCCATTGCAAACCAAAACAATGATTAATGATAAGCTAGCCTGAACAACAGTATGCAAGGCATATGATATTTGAGAGAGACATACAATAAGGCATAAAGTGATTGCAGGTCTTGATTGGGAGAGCTAGCTAAAACAACAGTAAGATAACAGCAGCAATACAGGGTGCTAGTCTAACACAGCAAACAACAGGTAAAAACTGGCGACGACTAGGCAGAGAGGGTCGGATTAACTACACACAGATCCTGAGTTAAAGCACAGAGCCGACAGATAAAACACAAATAAACAGAATGGAGTACCCGTTGAATTAATGGACAGTCAAGCATGCATCAGCTATGTAGCCAAGTGATCATAGTGTCCAGGGGGCAGCCGTAGATGGAGCAGGGAGGCCTCCACTAAGCTAGCACGCGGCGTTTTAAAGTTAGTAGCCGCGGTGGGGTGGTCTGCTCAGACGGAGGGGGTCTGCTCAGACGTGGTCGGTGTCGACAGAGAATCCAAGCCGGATGGCGAAAGAGAGGTTGTGAAATTGTAAGAATTGTGTTTGCTAACTGGTGGCTAGCTTTCGTGGCAGTGGCGCTAGCCTTGCGCTAGCTGCAAGCTAGCTTGTGAGGATCCAGAAGTAGTGGCTCAGGGATTACGGCAGGAATCCGGCGTTGTTGTCGAGAGACAGTCCGATGCTGGTAAATTGGTGAGTAATATCCAGGGCTAATAACAGGGCTGGTGTCTGTGCAGAAGGTAAAAGCTACTAGCAGCGGCAAAAAAATGGCTAAATTAGCTTGTAGCTGATTTAGACCAGTTGTGGATGGATTGGCAGGCTTGTGTCGGCAAAAAAAAAGGTCCAGTCCAATTGGCAAAAGAGGTATTGTAGCCCAAGAATTCGCTGGTAGACCTCTTCGGCTAGCCGGCAGATGGGCCTAGCTCGAGGCTAGCTCAAGGCTAACTGGTGCTTGCTTCGGGACAGAGGTGTTAGCCAGTAGTAGCCACTCGGTTGCAGCTAGCTAGCTGTGATGATACGGTGTAATTGTCCAGAGCTGCGTCAGGAATCCGGTGATGTGGTAGAGAAAAAGCAGTCCTATATGCTCTGGATTGATATCGCGCTTGCAGACTGGCAGGTATTGGCCCGGTATTGAAGCTGGCTGTGTCCGAGTTGAGGGTGAAGACCGCAGCAGTGGCTAACTGACTACTAGCTAGTAGCTAGTTATCTGGCTAGCTTCTGATTGGGGTTACGGTTCTAAAGTATAAAAAAATAGCAGGTCCGTACCACATTGGGTGAGGCGGAATGTAGGAATGTATATTCAGTTCCTAGATGGAAAGTGAAATTAAAATATATACGAAATGTATACGAAAAATACGAAGACTATTTACACGGGACAAGACAAGACAAAGACACGTCCGACTGCTACGCCATCTTGGATTCCATGGGAGTAGGAGTAGCTAGTGCCTTAGACAGGTGCCTTAGACCACTGCACCACTCGGGAGGCAGAAATACCTTATTTACATAAGTATTCAGACCCTTTGCTATGAGACTCGAAATTGAGCTGTATCCTGTTTCCATTGATCATCCTTGAGCTGTTTCTAAAACTTGGAGACCACCTGTGGTAAATTCAAGTGATTGGAAATTATTTAGAAAGGCACACACACCTGTCTATATAAGATCCCACAGTTGACAGTGCATTTCAGAGCAAAAACAAGCAATGAGGTCGAAGGATTGTCTGTAGAGCTCCAAGACAGGATTCTGTCGAGGCACAGATCTGGGGAAGGGTAACAAAACATTTCTGCAGCATTGAAGGTTCCCAAGAACAAAGTGGCCTCCATTATTCTTAAACGGAAGAAGTTTGGAACCACCAAGACTCTTCCTAGAGCTGGCTGCCCAGCCATATCGAGCAATCGGGGGAGAAGGGCCTTGGTCAGGGATGTTACCAAGAACCCGATGGTCACTCTGACAGAGCTCCAGAGATCCTCTGTGGAGATGAGAGAACCTTCCAGAAGGACAACCATCTCTGCAGCACTCCACCAATCAGCCCTTTATGGTAGTGGCCAGACGGAAGCCACTCCTCAGTAAAAGGCACATGACAGCCCACTTGGAGTTTTCTAAAAGGCACCTAAAGGACTCTCAGAACCTGAGAAACAAGATTCTCTGGACTGATGAAACCAAGATTGAACTCTTTGGCCTGAACGCAAAGCGTCACATCTGGAGGAAACCAGGCACCGGTCATCACCTTGCCAATACCATGCCATATTGCTTATACCTACCCAGTCATTTCAGATAAAGCTCCTAGGAACCCCTATTAATTATTTGGCATTAAGCATGAAAACTCACCAGGAAGGACACACTTCCACAGGCCATAGGTTTTGCCGACCGCAGTCTGCCACAGCCGGAGCGTACCATCCTCAGAGCCACTGGCATACAGCTCCCCGTCTGGACTGAACCGCACGCAGTGGACTGGCCCAAAGTGGCCCTTGTATGACTCTACAGGAGGAGCGGAAAGAGAGCCACAGCAGTGTTAAACATGACCCTAACCCTAAACATGTCCACACACAGGTTATAAAGCCATACATGTGAGGGAGCCACTCATGTCCAACAGTATACGGTCGATGTCAGTGAATTGGTTAGGATTGAGTGAGCATTTTCTTATATACAGTGCATTCGGAAAGTATTCAGACCCCTTGACTTTTCCCACATTTTGTTACGTTACAACCTTATTCTAAAATGGATGACGTATTTTTTTCTCAATCAATCTACATGCAATACCCCATACTAACAAAGCAAAAACAGTTTTTTAGAACATTTAGCAAATTTATTTAAAAAAAACATACTTTTTTTAACTTAAGTATTAAGACCCTTTGCTATGAGACTCAAAATTGAGCTCAGGTACATCCTGTTTCCATTGATCATCCATGAGATGTTTATACAACTTGATTGGAGTTCACCTGTGGTAAATTCAATTGATTGGACATGATTTGGAAAGATACACACCTGTTTATATAAGATCCCACAGTTGACAGTGCATGTCAGAGCAAAAACCAAGCCATGATGTTGAAGGAATTATCCATAGAGTCTGTAGCATTGAAAGTCCCAAAGAATACAGTGGCCTCCCTCATTCTTAAATGGAAGAAGTTTGGAACCACCAAGACTCTTCATAGAGCTGGCCTTGGTCAGGGATATGACCAAAAACCCGATGGTCACTCTGACAGAGCTCCAGAGGTCCTCTGTGGAGATGGCAGAACCTTCCAGATTGACAACCATCTCTGCAGCATTCCACCAATCAGCCCTTTATGGTAGATTGGCCAGACGGAAGCCACTCCTCAATAAAAGGCACATGACAGCCCACTTGGGGTTTGCAAAAAAGCACCTAAAGGACTAGCAGACCATGAGAAACAAGATTCTCTGGTCTGATGAAGCCAAGATTGAACTCTTTGGCCTGAATGCCAAGAATCACATCTGGAGAAAACTTGGCACCATCCCTACGGTGAAGCATGGTGGTGGCAGCATCATGCTGTGGGGATGTTTCTCAGCTGCAGGGACTGGGAGACTAGTCAGGATCGAGGGAAAGTTGAACGGAGCAAAGTACAGAGAGATCCTTTAACAAAAAACCTGCTCCAGAGCACTTAGGATCTCAGACTGAGCCAAAGGTTCACCATACAACAGGACAACAACCCTAAGCACACAGCCAATACAATGCAGGCGTGGCTTTGGGACAAGTCTCAATGTCCTTGAGTGGCCCAGCCAGAGCCCGGACTTGAACCCGATCGAACATCTCTGGAGACATGAAAATAGCTGTGCAGCGACGCTCCCCATCCAACCTGACAGAGCTCCTCAGAGGATCTGCAGAGAAGAATGGGAAAAACTCCCCAAATACAGGTGTGCTAGGCATGTAGCGCAGTGGTTCTTAACCTAGTTGGAGGTACTGAACCCCACCAGTTTCATATGCGCATTCACCGAACCCTTCTTAATTGGAAAAATTAAATATGATTTTTTCAAATTCAAAACATAGGTATATATTTTACTGGTGCACAAAATAAACCGTGCATCAACATCAACACCGTGTGTTCAAAGAACAAAATCATCAAAACATGATTTTCACACAAAAACAAAAACATAATAATGAATATTTACTGCAAATCARTGTGACTTCTGCTGTTGCCTTTCAGAGACCAGTTCAGAAATGCRYGGCTTCASCTTGGCAAGTGCCACTCTCATGTCATTTTCGCAACAAAGTCTGTTCCTTTTCTTCGTTTTTATGTCCAGCATCCTCAAAGGATTGCTCGCAAAGATATGTTGTAACAAACGGTATGAAAATCTCCAGAGCTTTCATAGCAATAACAGGGAACGTTACCATTTGTTGACACCAAAACGTTGAAAGCGTTGTTGTTCTGAAGAGTTGCTGTTGAACCTGGCTCTRCTGAATTTCAATGATTTCATCGAGGTATTCATCATTGACATCTGTTGTCTCAACACTAAACGTGAACGGCTGTCTCACCCATGCTGGATATGACTCTCTTGTAKGGAAGTATCCGTCRAGAGACTTWGCAAGCTCATCTAAGTGCGTGGCAATTGCTTGCTTCAGTTCCGTGGGTACAGAAATGTCTCCGATTCCAGATACATCTTCGATCTTACTTACACAGTCGTCCAGCAGGGGAAAGTTTGCGAAGTTATCGTTCTCTGTTCGTCGTTTCCATAACGGTAGCTTTTTTTGAAAAGCCTTCAGGTTTTCCTCCGCTTCGATGATGTTGACTCCACCGCCCTGCATCTTTTGATTGAGATGATTGAGAGCTGCGAAGATATCAGCCATGTACRCTAAAATGAGAATGAACTCAGAATTTTTGAAGCAATCTGCATGACAATRTTGGTGCTCTTGCAAAAACAGGGCTAATTCCACACRCACGGCAAAARYACRATTCAGCACCTGTCCCCGGGATAACCACCGAACGTTAGAMTGGTACAGAAGTACCTCGAATTCAGAGCCCATTTCTTTACACAGCTCACTGAAGATGCGGTGCCTCAGAGCACTAGTTCGCACATAGTTCATGCATTCCACTACAATTTTTAATACTTCTGCCAGTTTTGGAGGCAAGGTTTGTGTTGCCAACGCATGCCTGTGCAGAATACAATGCGTAACAATGATGTGTGGTGCATCGGCTTTCACTAGCGCACCAAAACCAGACTTTCTTCCCAGCATGACTGGAGCTCCGTCCGAACAAACTGCAGAAACCATATCCCAGGAAAGATTGTTGTCTTTGAAGAAGTCATCCACAAGTTTCTTCACATCGGCTGCCTTAGTTGTTGTTATAAGAGGCTTACAAAATACAAAATCTTCCTTTATCACGTCGTCTTTCACATAGCGCACGAATACAGCAAGCTGGCTTAGATTGGAAACGTCTGTGGTCTCGTCGAGTTGAAGGCTGAATTTTGCCGGGCTTGAAATCAGATCTGCAACTACTTGAGCCAAGATGTCTTTGCTCATGTCCTCTATTCTGTCGCTGATGGTGTCATTTGAAAGAGGAATTTGGGATAACTTAACTTCAGCCTCTTTTCCCAGCATGATATTYGCCATCTTCAACACAGCTGGTTTTATRAGYGTTTCACCAATGGTGTGTGGTTTGCCCTGCTTTGCGATCAGGTAAGCAACTYCGTAYGATSYTGTGAGGATCGGTTTGTTGATGGGTACAAAGCCGAGAACAGGCAGAGTAGCCTTTTCATCAAATCTGTCTCTCTTCACCTTGAATTCAGCGAGCGTTGTGTTCTTGTATTTTCCATCTCCATGCAGCTTAAGGAAGTGTTCTCTTAGTTTTGCCGGTGCTAGACTAGAATTGCTCRACTTGGCATTGCAAATCATGCAGTTAGGACGCTGACTCCCATCACGTTCCGTTATACATGTGAATCCATATTGTACATATTCGTCCAACCACTTTCTTTTTTTGCTCGACATAGTAAGTATGAAGGGATTAAAATATTAAGAAAGAAATCACAAGACGTACCATCACGACAGTCACAAGTCGACTACTGAGCGCACCAAATTCCCTGCAGCACAGATAGGCCAAGCGATGTAGCGTGATCACCTGCAGCCAATGATGGCCAAGCGGGGCGTGTCATCACGAATCATATGAGTCGGATGTGTGTCTTGACCTCCACCGAACCCCTGAGACTGACTGGTTCGATTGAACCCAGGTTAAGAACCACTGATGTGGCGTCATACCCAAGAAGACTCTAGGCTGTAATCACTGCCAAAGGTGCATCAACAAAGTACTGAGTAAAGAGTATACTTATGTAAATGTATTATTTCCGTATTTCCTTTTATACATTTGTAAAAAAAAAAATGTAAAACCTGTTTTTGCTTTGTCATTATGGGGTATGGTGTGCAGATTGATGGGGGGGGGGGATCATCGATTTTAGAATAAGGCTGTAACATTACAAAATATGGGGAAAGTCAAGGGGTCTGAATACTTGCCAAATGCACTGTAAATTGGTGGGATTTTATTATAATTTTTTTTGTAGTTTAAGCTGCTGCTTACCCAACTCCTCCTTGGTGCCGTAGTCAAATTTGTAGAGCTTGAAGTCATCTCCCCCGGCAACAAAGAACTCCTTATCTGGATGCAGCGAGGCAGAGTGAATGGAGGCAGGGGCATCCACAGTCTTGATCATGTCAAGGCTAGGTAGTGAGAAACACAAGTCAGTAAGGAAACACACAAAGCTTTAGCACTAGCAATTACAATCAAATATAAGATAAATCAAACTATAATGGATGTCATATACTGTATGCTATGACTGCCCCTGAGGAGTAGGTAGAAGTAGTCCCTAACCTATGATACAGGGTCAGATATTTTATCAGTCCCCTAATGGTTTAGGCTAGGTTTGGGGGTGGGAAAATCTTATCCTAGATGTGTGGTTAGTGACAACGTCTACCTCGAGCTATGCCTGAGGGCAATGCCTGGGTTTTGTGTATTGTACCTGAGGGCATTGTAGAACGCGATGGTCTTTCCATAGGTGATGACCAAAACCTCTCCGTCAGGTATGTACTCCATGCTGCTGACTGACATGTCGAAGGAGAGCTGCTTCACAACCTCAGTGGAATTCCTGTCCCACAGTCTACACAAGGGAATATAGAGCATATATAGAAATACATATTTTAGATCAATAGATACAGTACTTTATTGATTGAAAAGTCATCAAGAAATGACAGAAAAAATCTGAGAGTGATGGCCAGACTTATGACCATAGTATGTTTATGACTTTTCAATGTTGATAATCACACACTGCTCTCCTGTGTTCATAGTGTGCAGAGACTTTTTGCCGCAAGGGAAAATGACTGCAAAAGCTTCCAAATGTTCCCGATAGTATATAAGGTGTGTGGTCATCCTATCAGCCTTTTGCCATCATGATAATATCCATGACAAATGTCGAACCAGGTAGATCAAAGAGCACTGACCGTACGGTTTTGTCATCAGCGGCAGAGAGGATCTGTGTGTCGTTCTTACACCACAGGGCTTTCTTTATGGCAGACGTGTGCCCTGTAATCTCTTGCGGTTCTGAGGAAAACAAAACACAATACATATCTCGACACAACCAAACGTTGACACAAACAATTAAACGAGGGCGTGCATTGGTACAAACCTGCTTCCGGTTTGTTGAGGTCGTAGATGCGTATTATCTTATCATTCCCTCCTGTTAACAGACAACTGCTATCCTGTCAGAGAGAAATGGAGGGGGAAGAGGTTGACTGAAATATCCAATATATGAAAGTCCTATAAGAAAGTCCCCAGAACAAAAAAGATATGCGAGACATGTAAACAGGTTTACACTGTCATGACAGAGAGAATTTAAGTCCTCAATCTCATACATTTGATACGTACAGTAAAACCCATATCAATTCCAAGTAACTGTAGTACCTGAGTAAAATTGACTGACTTGACAATGTGCTTGTGTGCCAGCGTGAGGACCTCATCTCCAGTCACGGCATCCCACACCTTCCTGAAGAGCAAAGAGATAGTCATCATCAGTATAAAAAGGGAAAGGGGGATACCTCGTCAGTTGTACAACTGAATGCATTCAACTGAAATGTGTCTTCCGTATTTAACCCAACCCTTCTGAATCAAGAGAGGTGCGGGGGGCTGCCTTAACATCCATGTCATTGGTGACCAGGGAACAGTTAGTTAACTGCCTTGCTCAGGGGCAAAGCAACAGATTGTCTTTACCTTGTCAGCTCAGGGATTCAATCCAGCAACCTTTCAGTTACTGACCCAACGCTCCTACCCACCAGGCTACATCAGCCAAGAAAAATAATACTGTAGCCTAATTACCACTTGCCAGACATTCTTTTGGTGTCACCAACTCTGTTGTTAAAATGACAAAGGAGTTATCTAAAACATACAAACTAGCACCCAGGCTAGGAGAGTAATAAGCTAATGTCAGAAATCTTGGCGATCTCTCATTGAACAATATGAATAATTGAAGACTTTCCACTCATTCTGTTCTGAAGTACAGTAAAGGGTTATAGCCTGGTTCTATACTGTATGTGCCATAGCCAACTCTTAGAGCCTGCCAGCTACCTATGGTTCGTTCACCATTCCTATGGGGGAAATTAATGGGGAAAATAATGGTGTTTTGGGATACATGCCGAAAATAAGGTCTGAGTTTAACACAGGCTTAGGAGATCTTATATGTTTTGTTCTATGAGATAATATCAGTCAGTTAACATGACCTTTATGAATTATGAAGCCTATGTGCTCAAAATAAGTCAGTTGCCAACAAGTCACTCACTTTCAGAGATATGGAACAACAACATTAGTCGCAAAATTACGCTATACTAGTCTGACAAAAAGCCAGTGAGCTTTGTAAGCTACCAGCTCAAACAAAAACACAAGAATGGTATATTGTTTTGCTCCAGGCTGCAACCACATCTCTTCAGCGGAAAGGTGCTTTCTTTATTGGTTCCCGAACAATGTCGTCCAGAATTGACTTTGGGTCCGTCTGACAAGGTAAGCTAAGCCTGTTTGCTAGACATCAAAGGCATGGGCTCCCGAGTGGCGCAGCGGTCTAAGGCACTACATCTTAGTGCTAGAGGCGTCACTACAGACCCTGGTTTGATTTCAGGCTCTATCACAACCGGCCGTGATTGTGAGTCCCATAGGGCGGCGCACAATTGGCCCAGCGTCTTCCAGGTTTGGCCGGGTTAGGCCGTCATTGTAAATAAGAATTTGTTCTTAACTGACTTGCCTAGTGAAATAAAGGTTAAATAAATAGTTTTTTTATCTTTTACATTACATGGTTAGCTTTTTACTTGTTTTGATTACATAAATAGCTCATAATTATCTCATAGAACAAAACGCATAAGATCTTCTAAGCCCTTGTTTACGACAGACCTTATTTTCGGAGTTAATCCCCCTAAAAACATTAATTTCCCCATAGGCATTGGCCAACGAGCCATAGCGAAGTTAGCCTCCATTATAGCCCTCAAACTCTAGTCAGCATTCTGCCTTCTCCCTACAGTTTTCAGCCATAAGCGGCGCACACGACTGGAGTTATTCTTATACACAGGTGTTCGGAGAATGCTAGATAGCCAATTAGTACAGTTGGTCGCTGCTTGTCTTCCATCGGTTTCCCATAAGCAAGTGCTGTAATATGGCCGTGTGGCAACACTAACCCTATCAAGGTGTATCAATTTAACCTTCTGTATTTTGAAAATTATTTCTCGCTGATATGAAAGGTCCTTATTCTTCCAAAACCGTACCGCAAGCGACGCGTGTTAATGTTCAGATTGAGCATGCTGCTCTTAACAAAACGCCTTCGTCCAATGACTCTTATGTGTAATGGAACTGAGAGTCATGATCAAGGAATAGCCTCCATTAGAGCCTACAAAAAGAAACAATTACCATTGCTCTCTATATTGTTGTCATAGCCTGGCCATGACAATGTTATGTTGTAGGCCTAAATACATACGCAGTGAAATCTGCAGCAGCAGTGGCTGCCTTGGTGGCTTCATTATTTAGAGTGGCCCCCCAGACAGCACCCTTGTGACCCAGGAACGTTCCGATCCAGTCCCCTGTGTCTCCCTGGCGCAACATGGGTTTGCCATCTACAAGAAGGAACAATCATAAGTGGTTAGTACATTCACAAGTGGCTTTAGACAACTACAGTACCTGCAACTGTAGCACATACATAACTGAAAAAGTCTATGACGATAATTTCCTAAATACATTATTAAATTCCCCTCTCTATTCTGACTCCCACCTGAGAAAAAGGGGTAATATAACTTTGTTAACCTCTACTTTACATTCAATATTTTCTAAACAATGATCTATGGTTATCTACTTAAACAAGGACCGTATCTATAAAATATATCTAGAAAATATATCTTACCTTTGCAGGCACTGATGAGAAAATACCCGTATGGGGTGATGCCACTGAAGGCTAGATCCACCACAGGTCTTGTGTGGCCAGAGCAGGTGAGTGGTGTCTGTCTCATTGCCATGCTCTCCTTTGTTTCAGACTGACGAGCTAGTAAACAATACAAAATGCAAAATAAAATCGCCAAAAGTTTGGAGCTAGTTAGTGAATATAAATGCCAGCTTGTAACTGGCTAGCTAATGTATGGAATGAGATTGCTAAAACTCTGGCTAGTGCTGAATAGCCTGGCTAGTGCTGAATAGCCTAACGTTAGCTTCCAATGGTACCAAAGTTAGCTTGACAAACATTAGCTAGCCAACGATTCTAGATAATTTGAAGATAACGCAACCACCGTTAACTAGATGTTATGAAAAAAAGAGAAGGAATTAAGCGAAGATATTGATGTTTCTGTGAAGGCAAAGGGCTTCTCTCCCAGCTAGGAAATAGCGCGCTAATAGCTACAATATTGCAACTAACTAGCAACGTGCAGTTAGCGACCTTAGGTATTTAAAAAAAACATTGTAAATATAGAAATACTTCCGGTATCATGAAAGCTGAAGTCCTTTCTAAATAAAAGTCCCAGATCTAAATTAATGGTCAAGACTCAAGATAATTGGTGGTACAATGAAATAATCTATCATCAAGACTCTTATTTTAATGTGCTACATTGAATATGATAATATTGTACAATTTACAGAACTTTTGGGGGGACCTGTGGAAATTTAGAGCATCAGGCGTGTGAGGGGTACAATTTGTGCAAAGAAAGCTCTTATGGTGTTGAAAATAACATGTAGGCTTGCCTTACATGGTTTTGTCAAACACAGATTGTACATGAAACAGAGGTAGAAAGAAGGCTCTGGATTAAGGCCACCAGGGTTCTGGTCTAGAAGCACACTTTCCACCTGTGGTGGAAAAAATACCCAATTGAATAAAAGTAAAGATACAGTTGATGTCGGAAGTTTACATACAACTTAGCCAAATACATTTTAACTCTGTTTTTCACAATTCCTGACATTAAATCCTAGTAAAAATTCCCTGTTTTAGGTCAGTTAGGATCACCACTTTATTTTAAGAATGTGAAATGTCAGAATAATAGTAGAGAGAATGATTTATTTCAGCTTTTATTTCTTTCATCACATTCCCAGTGGGTCAGAAGTTTACATACACTCAATTAGTATTTGGTAACATTGCCTTTTAAATTGATTAACTTGGGTCAAACGTTTCGGGTAACCTTCCACAAGCTTCCCACAATAAATTGGGTACATTTTGTCCCATTCCTCCTGACAGAGCTGGTGTTACTGAGTCAGGTTTGTAGGCCTCCTTGCTCGCACACGCTTTTTCAGTCCTGCCCACAAATTTTCTATGGGATTGAGGTCAGGGCTTTGTGATGGCCACTCCAATACCTTGGCTTTGTTGTCCTTAAGCCATTTTGCCACAACTTTGGAAGTATGCTTGGGGTCATTGTCCATTTGGAAGACCCATTTGCGACCAATCTTTAATTTCCTGACTGATGTCTTGAGATGTTGCTTCAATATATCCACGTAATTTTCCATTCTCATGATGCCATCTATTTTGTGAAGTGCACCAGTCCCTCCTGCAGCAAAGCACCCCACAACATGATGCTGCCACTCCCGTACTTCACGGTTGGGATGGTGTTCTTCGGCTTGCAAACCTCCCCTTTATTCCTCCAAACATAACGGTGGTCATTATGGCCAAACAGTTCTATTTTTGTTTGATCAGACCAGAGGACATTTCTCCACAAAGTACAATCTTTGTCCCCATGTGCAGTTGCAAACCGTAGTCTGTCTTTTTTATGTCGGTTTTGGAGCAGTGGCTTCTTCCTTGCTGAGCGGCCTTTCAGGTTATGTCGATATAGGACTCGTTTTACTGTGGATATAGATACTTTTGTACCTGTTTCCTCCAGCATCTTCACAAGATCCTTTGCTGTTGTTCTGGGATTGATTTGCACTTTTCGTACCAAAGTACGTTCATCTCTAGGAGACAGAACGCATCTCCTTCCTGAGCGATATGACGGCTGCGTGGTCCCATGGTGTTTATACGTACTATTGTTTGTTAAGATAAATGTGCTACCTTCAGACATTTGGAAATTGCTCCCACGGATGAACCAGACCTTAACCAGACTCTTTTTTTCCCGAGGTCTTGGCTGATTTATTTTGATTGTCCCATGATGTCAAGCAAAGAGGCACTGAGTTTGACGTTAGACCTTGAAATACATCCACAGGTACACCTCCAATTGACTCAAATTATGTCAATTAGCCTATCAGAAGCTTCTAAAGCCATGAGATAATTTTCTGGAATTGTCCAAGCTGTTTAAAGACACAGTCAACTCAGCGTACGTAAACTTCTGACCCACTGGAATTGTGATACAGTGAATTATAAGTTAAATAATCTGTCTGTAAACAATTGTTGGAAAAATTACTTGTGTCATGCACAAAGGAGATGTCCTCCTAACCGACTTGCCAAAACTATAGTTTGTTAACAAGAAATTTGTGGAGTGGTTGAAAAACAAGTTTTAATGACTCCAAGCTAAGTATATGTAAACTTCCGACTTCAACTGTGCCTTAATAGAAAATGATTCAAGTCACCCAGTAAAATACTACTTGAGTAAAAGTTCAAGTATTTGGTTTTAAATATACTTAAGTATCAAAAGTAAAAGAAAAAATATAAATAATTTATAATTCCTTATATTAAGTAAATTTACAGATAGCCAGGGGCATGCTCCAACACTCAGACATCATTTACAATCTAAGCATGTGTTTAGTGAGTCCGTCAGTTCAGAGGCAGTAGGGATGACCAGGTATGTTCCCTTGATAAGTGTGTGACCAGTTTCTCCTCCTGCTAAGCATTAAAAATGTAACCAGTACTTTTGGGTGTCAGGGAAACTGTATGGAGTAAAAAGTACATACTTTTCTTTAGGAATGTAGTGAAGTAAAAGTAAAAGTAGTCAAAAATATAAATCGTAAAGTACAGATGCCCTAAAAAAGTACTTAAGTAGTACTTTCAAGTATTTCTACTCAAGTACTTTACACCACTGCTTTCCACTGTACCCAGAGGACAAATAAAATCTAATTTCATTTGTCACATGCTTCGTAAACAACAGGTGTAGACTAACAGTGAAATGCTAACTTTTCTAATAATGCAGAGTTAAAGATTATATATTTTTTTTAAATATAAATAGTGACACGAGGAATAAATACACAGCGAATAATGAGTACAAATAACATGGGTATAGACAGGGAGTACCAGTACCGAGTCGATGAGCAAGGGTACAAGTTAATTGAGGTAGCTATCTACATATAGGTAGAAGTAAGGTGACTAGGCAACAGGATAGATAAGACAGTAGCCGCAGCATATATGGTGAGTTTGAAAATGTGTGTGTGTGAGTGTGTGTGTGGCGTCAGTAAGCGTGCGTGTGTGTGTTGGGGTGTCAGTGTAAGTGTGTCAGTGTTTGGGTAGTCCAGTGTGTACAAGAGAGTTAGTGCTAAAAGGGTCAGTGCAGGCAGTCCGGGTAGCCATTTGATTAGCTATTTAGCAGTCTTGTTTAGAAGTCTTATGGCTTGGTAGTATAAGCTGTTCATGGTCCTGTTGTTTTCAGACTTGGTGCACTGGTACCGCTTGCCATGTGGTGGTAGAGAGAACATATGGCTTTGGCAATTTATTTGGCCTTCATCTGACATCGCCTGTTATAGAGGTCCAGGATTGCATGGAACTTGGCCCCAGTGATGTACTGGGGTGTATTCATCACCCTCTGTAGAGCTTTGCAGTTGGGTGCCTTGCAGTTGCCGTACCAAGCGGTGATGCAGGCAGTCACGATGCTCTCAATGGTGCAGCTGTAGGACCTTTTGAGGATCTGAGGGCCCATGCCAAATCTTTTCAGCCTCCTGAGGGGGAAGAGGCGCTGTCGTGCCCTCTTCACAACTGGGTGGGTGTGTGTGGACCATATTCATTCCTTAGTGATGTGGACACCGAAGAACATTAAGCTCTCGACCCTCTCCACTGTAGCTCCAAAGAATGTGGATGGGGGCATGCTCGCCCCTCCATTTCCTGTAGTTCCCAATCAGCCTCTTTGTCTTGCTGGCGTTGAGGACACTTTCAGGATTGCAGTTTAACTATAGTCCGGCCCAGGAAGACAATTCCCAGAGACATGGAGAAGTCAAATTTGAAAATTCCTAATAAGACACTTTAATCATCACCTTTGTGCACAAAACACCCATTGAATTATTCAAATAATTGTTGCAGATGCCAATTTATTTTTTCATCCCTCACAGCCAAAGCTATTAAGGGGATAATTCACACAAATTACTAAATATCATATTGGGTTTCCTTCCCTGTAACCAGTTTATGGACAAAGTATGACATGCTTTCCCATTCAAGTCATGAGACCGATATTATAATTGTTTGTGCATCATGTTCAAATCATCTATAAGTGACTGTTGAGCTTCACAATACATTTGATATAGTTTTGGATGATTTGGACATGATGCGTAAAAAAATGCTAATATTGGTCCCATGTCTTGGACGGGATTTGTGCCACAAATGCTAAAACGTTACCATGTGGAAATGGTGCCAGGGAAACTAACATACCGAGAACATACAAAAAAAGTTTACGTTTAGACTTTTTCTCCTTAAAAGGTTTGAGGCCCCCTCATGTCAAGCTTTGTTGTTAAAGGGATACTTCAGGATTGCGCTAGCGCTAGTTAACAACTTCCTTCAAACTGCAAGCAGTTAAAGGGCATTACCATTACTCATTACCAAAATCCCAAAGTATCTCTGGAAGGAAAAAAATGTTCACTGCTGGTCGTCGAAGTTCGATTCAAATAACACATATGTGACAAAGTGGATGATTTTAATGCATAGGACACTCAAGGACATTCAGAGACTTGTCCCAAAGCCACTCCCGTGTTGTCTTGGCTGTGTACTTAGGGTCGTTGTCCTGTTGGAAGGTGAACCTTCGCTCCCAGTCTGAGGTCCTGAGTGCTCTGGAGCAGGTTTTTTACATTTTTACATTTAAGTCATTTAGCAGACGCTCTTATCCAGAGCGACTTACAAATAGAGAAAAAAAAATGAAAAAAATGAAAACCTTTAAAAAAAAAAAGGTTTTCATCAAGGATCTCTCTGTACTTTGCTCTGTTTATCTTTCCCTCGATCCTGACTAGTTTCCTGCCACCACCATGCTTTACCTTACGGATGGTGCCAGGTTTCCTCCAGACTTGACGCTTGGCATTCAGGCCAAAGA
This sequence comes from Salvelinus sp. IW2-2015, assembly GCF_002910315.2. Taxonomy (NCBI): domain Eukaryota; kingdom Metazoa; phylum Chordata; class Actinopteri; order Salmoniformes; family Salmonidae; genus Salvelinus; species Salvelinus sp. IW2-2015. The sequence continues at coordinate 12,936,848 of NC_036840.1, read as the reverse complement.
GATCGATCTTGGTTTCATCAGACCAGAGAATCTTGTTTCTCATGGTCTGAGAGTCCTTTAGGTGCCTTTTGGCAAACTCCAAGTGGGCTGTCATGTGCCTTTTACTGAGGAGTTGCTTCCGTCTGGCCACTCTACAATAAAGGGCTGATTGATGGAGTGCTGCAGAGATGGTTGTCCTTCTAGAAGGTTCTCCCATCTCCACAGAGGAACTCTGGAGCTCTTTCAGAGTGACCACCAGGTTCTTGGTCACCTCCCTGAGCAAGGCCCTTCTCCCACGATTGCTCAGTTTGGCCGGGTGGCCTTGTTCTTGGGGACATTCAACGCTGCAGACATTTTTTTGGCACCTTTCCCCAGATCTGTGCCTCGACACAATGCTGTCTCGGCACTCTACGGACAATTCCTTCAGCCTCATGTCTTAGTTTCTGCTCTGACATGCACTGTCAGATGTGGGACCTTATATACACAGGTGTGTGCCTTTCCATATTATGTCCAATCAATTGAATTTACCACAGGTGGACTCCAATCAAGTTGTAGAAACATCTCAAGGATGATTAATAGAAACAGGATGAACCTGAGCTCAATTTCGAGTCTCATAGCAAAAGGTCTGAATACTAATCCGTTTTTAATTGTTTATACAATTGCCAAAAAATATTTAAAAAACTGTTTTTGCTTTGTCATTATGGGTTATTGTGTGTAGATTGATGAGGACATTTTTGGGGGGAATAAGGTTGTAACTTTAAAAAAAATTGGAAACTGTATGTATGCCTAATAAACTTGATTATTAGCCAGCAGTGTGATTGTCTACAAGGCTGAAGAAAGATGCAGTACTATAAGAAAGATACATGTAGGCTATTTTAGTCTTCATTTTCAATGTGTAGGCTGAATTTCCCTTAGTAACACATGGAAAAACTTACATCTCAACTTCCGGACTTGTCTCAGTGCTGTTATGCTGTTTGTTGCTACTTGGCTAGCTGCCAAATTGTTTTTACTTTTATAAAATTTTACCAACGTCTTTTCCTTGCTCTACTTTTTTCATTCAAGTAAACTCAGCAAAAAAAGAAACATCCTCTCACTGTTAACTGTGTTTATTTTCAGTAAACTTAACATGTGTAAATATTAGTATGAACATAACAAGATTCAACAACTGAGACAAACTGAACAAGTTCCACAGACATGTGACTAACAGAAATTGAATAAATGTGTTCCTGAACAAAGGGGGGGTCAAAATCAAAAGTAACAGTCAGTATCTGGTGTGGCCACCAGCTGCATTAAGTACTACAGTGCATCTCCTCCTCATGGACTGCACTGATTTGCCAGTTCTTGCTGTGAGATGTTACCCCACTCTTCCACCAAGGCACCTGCAAGCTCCCGGACATTTCTGGGGGGAATGGCCCTAGCCCTCACCCTCCGATCCAACAGGTCCCAGACGTGCTCAATGGGATTGAGATCCGGGCTCTTTGCTGGCCATGGCAGAACACTGACATTCCTGTCTTGCAGGAAATCACGCACAGAACGAGCAGTATGGCTTGTGGCATTGTCATGCTGGAGGGTCATGTTAGGATGAGCCTGCAGGAAGAGTACTACATGAGGGAGGAGAATGTCTTCCCTGTAACGCACAGCGTTGAGATTGCCTGCAATGACAACAAGCTCAGTCCGATGATGCTGTGACACACCGCCTCAGACCATGACGGACCCTCCACCTCCAAATCGATCTCGCTCCAGAGTACAGGCCTTGGTGTAACGCTCATTCCTTCGACGTTAAACGCGAATCCGACCATCACCCCTGGTGAGACAAAACCSCGACTCGTCAGTGAAGAGCACTTTTTGTCAGTCCTGTCTGGTCCAGCGACGGTGTGGGTTTGTGCCCATAGGCGAAGTTGTTGCCGGTGATGTCTGGTGAGGACCTGCCTTACAACAGGCCTACAAGCCCTCAGTCCAGCCTCTCTCAGCCTATTGCAGACAGTCTGAGCACTGATGGAGGGATTGTGTATTCCTGGTGTAACTCGGGCAGTTGTTGCCATTCTGTACCTGTCCCGCATCCTGTACCTGTCCCGTGATGTTCGGATGTACCGATCCTGTGCAGGTGTTGTTACACGTGGTCTGCCACTGCGAGGACGATCAGCTGTCCGTCCTGTCTCCCTGTAGCGCTGTCTTAGGCATCTTACAGTACGGACATTGCAATTTATTGCCCTGGCCACATCTGCAGTCCTCATGCTTCCATGCAGCATGCCTAAGGCACGTTCGCGCAGATGAGCAGGGACCCTGGGCATCTTTCTTTTGGTGTTTTTCAGAGTCAGTAGAAAGGCCTATTTAGTGTCCTAAGTTTTCATAATTGTGACCTTAATTGCCTACCGTCTGTAAGCTGTTAGTGTCTTAATGACCGTTCCACAGGTGCATGTTCATTAATTGTTTATGGTTCATTGAGCAAGCATGGGAAACAGTGTTTAAACCCTTTACAATGAAGATCTGTGAAGTTATTTGGATTTTTACGAATTATCTTTTAAAGACAGGGTCCTGAAAAAGGGACGTTTCTTTTTTTTGCTGAGTTTAGTAACATTAACACTATGCCATCTAATTGCAGTCGCTGTACTCATAATATACAGGAGAACTATCGCCTTATTGTGAGGAAGCCGTGTTGCAAGCACAGCTTCAGATGCAATCGTTAGGCAAGGGCAATTTTAAGTGTAGGAAAGGATGAAACAGCGTCTGTGCTACCAGTAAGTATAGATAGTAGTATAAATGCCCCCCCGCACAGTCCCCGCACAGTCCCCGCAGCCGTACAATTTTCTCCAGGTTTCTGGAAAGAAATGCTGTCGGCATACTCAACCTTGTCGTTTATTCAGCCGACAGAAACTTTTAACCGGTTCTCCCCATTAAGCAATGAGTCGGCCAGAGGCCAAGCCTTCCCAGGTCTCTCCTCCACCCGTTACGGGGTTTGAGCCGCCGAAGCCTCCCACCATTAGCTCTGACAAATTGAAAACCCTAGTCATTGGCGACTCCATTACCCGCAATATTACACGTAAAAATAATCATACAGCGATCATACACTGTTTACCAGGGGGCAGGGCTACAGACAAAAAGGCTAATCTGACGATGGTGCTGGCTAAGGCTAGAACTGGCAAGTGTAGAGATATTGTTATCCACGTCGGCACCAAGAAGTTAGAATGAAACAGTCAGGGGTCACCAAACGCAACATAGCTTCAACGTGTAAATCAGCTAGAAAGATGTGTCGGCATCGAGTAATTGTCTCTGGCCCCATCCCAGTTAGGGGGAGTGATGAGCTCTACAGCAGTCTCACAACTCAATCGCTGGTTGAAAACTGTTTTCTGTCCCTCCCAAAAGATGATAGAATTTGTAGATAATTGGCCCTCTTTCTGGGACTCACCCACAAACAGGACCAAGTCTGGTCTGCTGAGGAGTGACGGACTCCATCCTAGCTGGAGGGGTGCTCTCATCTTATCTATGAACATAGACAGGGCTCTAACTCCTCTAGCTCCACAATGAGAGAGGGTGCAGGCCAGGCAGCAGGCTTTTAGCCAGCCTGCCAGTTTAGTTGAGTCTGCCACTAGCACAGTCAGTGTAGTCAGCTCAGCTATCCCCATTGAGACAGTGTCTGTGCCTCGATCTAGGTTGAGCAAAACAAAACATGGCGGTGTTCGCCTTAGCAATCTCACTGGAATAAAGGCCTGTCATTATTGAAAGAGATTGTGATATCTCAAAATAGGGTTACTTAATGTTAGATCCCTCACTTCCAAAGCAGTCATAGTCAATGAACTAATCACTGATCATAATCTTGATGTGATTGGCCTGACTGGAACATGGCTCAAGCCTGATGAATTTACTATGTTAAATGAGGCTAAGAACAATCCCAAATGTATATTTGATACTGTGGCAAAGCTAACTAAAAAGCAGCATTCAACAAGAGAGGATATCTTTCACTTCAGCAGTGATAAATTCATGAACTTCTTCGATGAAAAGATCATGATCATTAGAAAGCAAATTATGGACTCCACTTTGAATCTGCATATCTTTCCGAAGCCCAATTGTCCTGAGTCTGCACAGAACTGCCAGGACCTAGGATACATGGAGACACTCAAGTTTTTTAAATTCTGTATCTCTTGACACATTCATGAAAATAGTCATGGCCTCTAAACCGTCAAGCTGCATACTGGACCATATTCCAACTAAACTACTGAAAGAGCTACTTCCTGTGCTTGGCCCTCCTATGTTGAACATAATAAGTGGCTCCTTATCCTTATGTGTACCAAACACCCTAAAAGTGGCAGTAATAAAGCTTCTCTTGAAAAAGCCAAACCTTGACCCAGAAAATATAAAAAACTATCGGCCTATATCGAATCTCCCATTCCCCTCAAAAAAATTGAAAAAGCTGTTGCGCAGCAACTCACTGCCTTCCTGAAAACAAACAATGAAATATGAAACACTTCAGTCTGGTTTTAGACCCCATCATAGCACTGAGACTGCACTTGTGAAGGTGGTAAATGACCTTTTAATGGCGTCAGACCGAGGCTCTACACCTCATGCTCCTAGACCTTAGTGCTGCTTTTGATACCATCGATCACCACATTTTTTGGGAGAGATTGGAAACCCTAATTGGTCTACACGGACACGTTCTGGCCTGGTTTAGATCTTATCTTTCAGAACGATATCAGTTTGTCTCTGTGGATGGTTTGTCCTCTGACAAATCAACTGTAAATGTTGGTGTTCCTCAAGGCTCCGTTTTAGGACCACTATTGTTTTCACTATATATTTTACCTCTTGGTGATGTCATTCGGAAACATAATGTCAACTTTCACTGCTATGCGGACGACACACAGCTGTACATTTCGATGAAACATGGTGAAGCCCCAAAAGTGCCTACCCTGGGAGCCTGTGTTTCAGACATAAGGAAGTGGATGGCAGAAAATATTTTACTTTTAAACTCGGGCAAAACAGAGATGCTAGTTTCTAGGTCCCAAGAAACAAAGAGATCTGCTGTTGAATCTGACAATTAATCTTGATGGTTGTACAGTCTCAAATAAAACTGAAGGTCCTCAGGACCTCGGCGTTGCTCTGGACCCTGATCTCTCTTTGGACGAACATATCAAGAATATTTCAAAGACAGCTTTTTTCCGTCTTCGTAACATTGCAAAAATCTGAAACTTTTTGTCCAAAAATGATGCAAAAATGCTTTTGCTTTTGTCACTTCTAGACTAGTCTACTGCAATGCTCTACTCTCCGGCTACCTGGATAATGCACTAAATAAACTTCAGTTAGTGCTTAACTCGGCTGCTTGATTCCTGACTAGAACCAAAAAATTGGATCATATTACTCCAGTGCTAGCCTCTCTACATTGGCTTTCTGTTAAGGCTAGGGCTGATTTCAAGGTTTTACTACTAACCTACAAAGCATTACATGGGCTTGCTCCTACGTATCTGTTGTCCCTAGAATTTCTAAGCAAACAGCTGGAGGCAGGGCTTTCTCCCGTTGAGCAAATTTTTTATGGAATGATCTGCCTATCCATGTGAGAGACGCAGACTCTGAGTCTTTACTGAAGACTCATCTCTTCAGTAGGTCCTATGATTGAGTGTAGTCTGGCCCAGGGGTGCGAAGGTGAACGGCAAGGCACTGGAGCGACGAACTGCCCTTGCTGTCTCTGCCTGGCCGTCTCCCCTCTCTCCACTGGGATTCTCAGGGGCTGAGTCACTGACTTACTAGTGCTCTTCCATGCCGTCTCTAGGAGGGGTTGAGTGGGTTGAGTCACAGACAAAAATTTTTTAACTGCCTCGGGCTTGTGCGCTGGAGGAGATCATCCTAGGCTATACTCAGCCTTGTCTCAGGATAGTAAGTTGGTCTGTTGATATCCCTCTAGTGGTGTGGGGGCTGTGCTTTGGCAAAGTTGGTGGGGTTATATCCTGCCTGGGGGTACAGGGCCAAGGGCCACAGGGCCACAGTGTCCCCCAACCCACCCCTGTCTCGGTCTCCAGTATCTATGCTGCAATAGTGTATGTGCCGGGGTGCTAGGGTCAGTCTGTTATATCTGGTGTAATTATCCTGTCTCATCTGGTGTCCTGTGTAAATTTAAGTATGCTCCCTCCAATTCTCCCTCCCCTTCCGGAGGACCTGAGCCCTAGGATCATGCCTCAGGACTACCTGGCCTGATGACTCATGGCTGTCCCCAGTCCACCTGGCCGTGCTGTTGCTCCAGTTTCAACTGTTCTGCCTGCGGCTAGGGAACCCTGAACTGTTCACCGCTACCTTGTCCCGGACCTGCTGCTTTCGACTCTCTCTCTCTCTGTACCGCACCTGCTGTCTCGACCTCTGAATGATCGGCTATGAAAAGCCAACTGACATTTACTCCTGATTTACTGATCTGTTGCACCCTCTACAACCACTGTGATTATTATTTGACCCTGCTGGTCATCTATGAACATTTGAACATCTTAAAGAACAATCTGGCCTTAAATGGCCATGTACTCTTATAATCTCCACCCGGCACAGCCAGAAGAGAACTCGCCACACCACAGAGCCTGGTTCCTCTCTAGGTTTCTTCCTAGGTTCCTGCCTTTCCTGAGTTTTTTCTAGCCACCGTGCTTCTACATCTGCGTAGCTTGCTGTTTGGGGTTTTAGGCTGGGTTTCTGTATAGCACTTTGAGACATCTGCTGATGTAAAAGGGGCTTTATAAATACATTTGATTGATTGATTGAATTCAAACTTGCCGCAAACGGCAAAATTACCAGCAGTCAGGCTCGCCACACTGTGGGCTATTTATCCAATTGAAATCTCATGTGTGTTTTAGTATATTTAATTATCAGATGGTGCCATTTGACTTCTGTTATGGGACGCTCTCATGGAAATGTGTTTTATCATGTCCAACTACATCAACATTTGTAATTGGCGGATGCAGAATTTGTTACAGGAAATAATCACTGCCACCTGGTCAGGTTAGCATAGGGCAAAATGTTCCAGGTTATGCAATGGGAACAGCTAACATGTAACGTTTTATCACCTGCAACTACGTCAACGATTTTAATTGGCTGATGAGAATTTTGAGAATGAAAAAGTTTAAACTTAAACTTCTTCAAATGTTTGCAAGTATGGACCCACCTTGTCCGTAGACTACTTACAGGGTAAGGAAACCAGTGTGTGATTTGGGTGAACTATCCCTTTAACATTTTATATTCATCCACTGTCTGTCATGCTTCTGGATGACATGATGACGTCAAATGTGAGTATATTACGTTGAAAATAACAGTCGGCCATCTTGTCTTCAGTTATTTAATAGTTCAATGCTCTGAATAAAAACAGTTTTAGCATGGACATTGCCATTGATGGCTTCTTGAGTGTCTTTCAGGTGGCGACATAGAGGTAGAAAGAGGGCTCTAGAAGGATATATCTTGTTTTCATCATGGACAAAGTAGTCAACTGGGTAGGGATTATTATGGGTTGGGAGCAATCAGCCAATGATCAGATCATTATCCCCTTCTTGAAATTGGGCTGCCTATGGTTTGTAAGTGGCTTTAAGCTATATCACTGGCAATGGCGACCCGTCATTCAGGGAAGATGGGGCACAGCCCCACCTGTTTTATATATATATTATTTTTGTTGTTGCCTGTTTTACATGTTATTTTGGCATTAATACGTGTCAAGTATCAGTTTGCAAACAATGTAAAAATAAATGTTGTTAATTAATAAAGCCTCATACAAACTTTTTTGCTTTCTTGAGTAAGGCAGCTCCAAAATGCAGGTGTTTCAGCCTAGCTCGGTGCTTTCTGTGGTGGAGGGGCGGGCAGTGGAAAATACAGAGCGTAGGAGTTGGTAATCTTCTCTAGTTGCGCTGTGATTGGCTCAGTGTTCTGTCACTCACGGGTACACTACGTCACATCACAATCTACAGGGACAGCTAGGAAGTTCAAGCCCCCTTGGGTGCTGCCATATATTTACATAAGAAGTGCAAATCCAAGAAGGCTCCTCATTGGCCACAGATAAAATTATGTCAAATCACGTTTTATCTACCGTAGCGTTGATTGGACTGATCATGTCAACATCATTCTTTCAAAATCTTAGCTAGCAAGCTAGACAAGCAGTCATCTTCATGTATCACGTTGACAATCTACTGGCAAATCCTTGTCATATGAAGATAAATTATTTTCTTTTCCTGCTATTTGGTGGAAAGGGTGTGTGGTCCAAGTCTGGGTTTAAGGGTCTCTTTTCCAAGGTTAAAACCACAAACATTCACATGCAACACCATGGGCCAGAAAAGGTTGAATACATTGACCATGCTGTCAATTCAGCATGACTTCTGCCGCGTTCAAAACAACTGGAAACTCAAAACTGGGAAATCTCAGACTTCATTGAGTTCAAGACAACTGAGAACTATACGTTTTGAACGGTCATACAACTCGGAATTCAAGTCGGGAACTCGGGCCTCTTTCTAGAGCTCCGACCTGAAGATCACTGACGTCATCATGATTCAACCTTGTTTTTTTAAAGTTCCCAGTTGTTTTGAAAGCACCATAAATCCAGAGAATGCCAGACTTTGATGACAAAGTTTCATGAAAAAATGTGCCCATAAGAAGGACCGCCGAGCCACCTTCCTGTTCAAGTGAGCACAGCACAATGGTGAGTATGAAAAATGTCTTGTATGCTGCTGCATAAATTATGTAATATGCCAGGGAAATATGCATACTGTAGCTAAGAAAGTAATACTAAGTTGTGTAGTAAGCTGTTAGTAGCCCATGTGCCTCACACTAAAAATGTGGCCCCTTTCCCCATAATTTAGCCTACTGTTCTGACTTGGTGGTGAACATGTAGCCTATGGCCTGTTTTAGAGAAATGTCATCATCGAATATTGTAAGAGATTTCATTGTCTGCTTATATGCCCCCTTTATTCATCCAATGTTTCTCACTTTCTGTACAGGGAGAATACTGTAAGAACGGCCCATGTTCTGAATTCTGGCGCTGAACAAATAGTTATATTGACTACTGTCACGACTACTGTCACGACTTCGGTCCTCTCCTTGTTTGGGCGGCGTTCGGCGATCGACGTCACCGGCTTTCTAGCCATCGCCGCTCCATTTTTCATATATCCATTTGTCTTGTCTTGTTTCCATACACACCTGGTTTTCATTTCCCAATCAAGCTACTTGTATTTAACCCTCTGTTTCCCATCATGTTTTGTGTGTAATTGTTTTCATGTTATGTGGTGTTAGTTTAGGCGCTTTACTTTTATGTTCCGGTTTTTTTGAGCGCGTTTGTTTTATGTAATGCTCATGTTTGGAACTATAATAAAAGTGCGCCTGTTTATTATACTCTGCTCTCCTGCACCTGACTTCGCCTCCAATACACCTATTGACAACTACGACCGTTTTAGCTCGCTCATTAAGGTCTTAATCGAAATGACGGATTGCCTCTTATCCGCTCATCGTTCTCTTATGCCATAGTTTGTACATCTCAATTGTCAGTAGACACCACATTTGTTTAAACAAGTCAGCCATATCAGATATGGTTTTTAAAATGGCAGTAAATGAGGCTGAATTAACTATTTCGCTGCTAGAAAAGGCTGATAGCCAGTCGTAGCGGTGGTAAGGATTCACTCCATGGTGCTGAAAATAAAGCTCTGCTGTTGGGACAGCTTTATGTAGGACCTAACAGTTTGTGTTCACCGTTTGTCACCGTTATAGTGCAATTCATGTAATGTTTAGTGTTGTGTAGTGGCTTTGCTGGCATGTATCACCAATATTGACATGCTAAAATCGCCACTGGCAGTCCATAAACCCAACATGTTTTGAAGAAAATGCATTCATTTGTTGAGGCCACTAGATGGCAGTGGTGTAAAGTACTTAAGTAAAAATACTTTGAGGTACTACTTAAGTAGTTTTTTGGGGTATTTGTATTTCACTTTACTATTTATATTTTGACAACTTTTACTTTTACTTCATTACATTCCTAAAGAAAATGTGGTACATTTTACTCCATACATTTTCCCTGACACCCAAAAGTACTCGTTACACTTTAAATGCTTAGCAGGACAGGAAAGTGTCCAATTCGCACACTTCAAGAGAACATCCCTGGTCATCACTACTGCCTCTGATCTGGCAGACTCACTAAACACAATACTGTGTTTGTAAATGATGTCTGAGTATCCAAAAATAAATTTAAAAAACAAGAAAATTGTGCCATCTGATTTGCTTAATACAAGGAATTTTAAATGATATGTACTTTTACTTTTGATACTTAAGTATATTTTAGCAACTACATTTACTTTTGATACTTAAGTATATTTAAAACCAAATACTTTTAGATTTTTACTCAAGTAGTATTTTACTGGGTGACTTTCACTTTACCTTGAGTAATTTTCTATTAAGGTATCTTTTAATTTTACTCAAGTATGAGATTTGAATACTTTTTACACCACTGCTAGATGGCGGGGATCAGTGGCGATTTTAGCATGTAAATATTGTGCATGCACTACGAAGTCAGAACAGTAGGCAAAATGATGAGGTGGGAAAGGGACTAAAATTGTTAGGGTCAGGCACATGGGCTACTAACAGCTTACTACACAACATACACTTAGCAATACTTTCTTAGCTACGGTATAGATATCTCCCTGGAATATTACATAATTTATGCAGCAGCATGCAAGACATTTTAGGACTCACCGTTGTGCTGTGCTCAATTGAACAGGAAGGTGGCACGGTGGTCCTTCTTGTGGGCAAACCTTGTCATCAAAGTCTGGCATTCTCAGGATTTATGGTGCTTTCAAAACAACTGGTAACTCTGGGGGAAAAAACAAGGTTGAATCATGATGTCAGTGATCTTCAGGTCAGAGCTCTAGAAAGAGGCCCGAGTTCCCGAACTGGAATTCTGAGTTGGATGATTCTGCATTCTGAATTCCTGGTGAAGCTGGTTGAGAGAATGCCAAGATTGCGCAAAGCTGTCATCAAGGCAAAGGGTGGCTACTTTGAAGAATCTCCAATTTAAAATATATTTTGATTTGTTTTACACTTTTTGTTTACTGCATGATTCCATATGTGTATTTCATAGTTTTGATATCTTCACTATTGTTCTACAATGTAGAAAATAGTAAAAATGAGGAAAAACCCCTGAATGAGTAGGTGTGTCCAAACTTTTGACTGGTACTGTATATACAGTTGAAGTCGAAAGTTCACATACACCTTAGCCAAATACATTTAAACTCAGTTTTTCACAATTCCTGACATTAAATCCTAGTAAATATTCACTGTTTTAGGTCAGTTAGGATCACCACTTTATTTTAAGAATGTGAAATGTCAGAATAATAGTAGAGAGAATGATTTATTTCAGCTTTTATTTCTTTCATCACATTCCCAGTGGGTCAGAAGTTTACATACACTCAATTAGTATTTGGTAACATTGCCTTTAAATTGTTTAACTTGGGTCAAACGTTTTGGGTAGCCTTCCACAAGCTTCCCACAATAAGTTGGGTGAACTTTGGCCTATTCCTCCTGACAGAGCTGGTGTAACTGAGTCAGGTTTGTAGGCCTCCTTGCTCGCACACGCTTTTTCAGTTCTGCCCACAAATGGGTTTGAGGTCAGGGCTTTGTGATGGCCACTCCAATACCTTGACTTTGTTGTCCTTAAGCCATTTTGCCACAACTTTGGAAGTATGCTTGTGGTCATTATCCATTTGGAAAACCCATTTGCGACCAAGTCTTGAGGTGTTGCTTCAATATATCCACATAATTGTCCTTCCTCATGATGCCATCTATTTTGTGAAGTGCACCAGTCAGCAAAGCCCCCCACAAAATGATGCTGCCACCCCCGTGCTTCACAGTTGGGACGGTGTTCTTTGGCTTGCAAGCCTCCCCCTTTTTCCTCCAAACATAACGATGGTCATTAGGGCCAAACTGTTCTATTTTTGTTTGATCAGACAGAGGACATTTCTCCAAAAAGTACGATCTTTGTCCCCATGTGCAGTTGCAAACCGTAGTCTGGCTTTTTTATGTCGGTTTTGGAGCAGTGGCTTCTTCCTTGCTGAGCGGCCTTTCAGGTTATGTCGATATAGGACTCATTTTTACTGTGGATATAGATACTTTTGTACCTGTTTCCTCCAGCATCTTCACAAGGTCCTTTGCTGTTGTTCTGGGATTGATTTGCACTTTTCGCACCAAAGCACGTTCATCTCTAGGAGACAGAACGCATCTCCTTCCTGAGCGGTAGGACGGCTGCGTGGTCCCATGGTGTTTATACTTGCGTACTATTGTTTGTACAGATGAATGTGGTACCTTCAGGCATTTGGAAATTGCTCCCAAGGATGAACCAGACTTGTGGAGGTCTACAATTTATTTTCTGAGTTTTTTTCTGAGGTTCTGAGGATCGCCACTGGGTGCTCCAGCACTGCAGGTGGCGTTAAATCACCGATATTAGCTTTACGCTTTTTTCAAACACAAAATAAGAATAAATGTTACTTTAAAATGGCGATAGCGCTGAATGGTGCTGCTATGCGGTCACAGAAGCCATTATGGCACAGCTACAAAGACGAACCCTCTTTCGATTATGGGTGGCGTATAGTGTAACGCCAGCAGCAAAAACTGCAGCCAAAGACTTCCGAGTCATGACAAAAAAAATACATGTCCTCAAATTAAACACAATGTTGGCAGGTAAACCAAATTACATAACAATCCTCCAATTGTCTTGGATTTTAATTTTGGTGTGGCTATGGTGATTTTGGAATTCCAATAATTATGTCATTCATTAGGCTGGGAAAACAAGAGATGCTCAATGATTCATGAAAATAACAGACATGCCTGCCTATGAATGAAATGTTATTAACAAGGCCAGGGTATGTCGTGCATTGGGTGCCAACCTCATTTGTGCCAAAGCTGAAACTAATGAAACTCTAGTCTAGAGAGTCTGGTTTGTTAAATGTTGGTCCCAATCAGGGCAGGGCAAAAGCTGCTACACGGAATTTGTAGGCTAAACAGTATTATTAATTACATTTCGTGCATGATATTAGCTCATAATTATTAAGGCAATATGGTCTGTAGCAAAAGGTTTGCAGAACCTTACAGATGTGACACGTTAGTGCATGCGTTAAGTTCAAGGTTGCTTAAATGTCTAAGTGAAAAAGCCTATAATCGCCTACATATTTAACTGGGACTCAAAGAAAGGCGCTCTTAATCATTTCTATGAGTCAGTGGGCAGTCTCCAGCACTTGAATGAAAGCTCCAGTTTACTGCTCAGCTGCTGTATTGGGTGGAGTCCTGTGCGCTTGACGCTCCACTGGAACAGGAGACCTGCCACATTACGCACGGGGAGTTCGCCAAGCACGCCTGTTCCGCGAGGAGACGGGAGGGAAGAGAACTTTGAGAACAAAGCTGACGATTTTATGTTTTTGTTCTACGAAAGGGAAGAGTTTGTTAATCCATCCCTGTATACAGAGTGGCGTTTTGGGACATTTTGATAGTTTTCTCTGTAGCCTATGGTTATTTTAAGATTATTATAAAGGTAAGTGCATCTCTCAATTTTTAAGAAAGTTAAGTAAAGTACATTCAATGTAAATGTGTCTCCCATACCCTGTGTCTATGGAAACCTATTTTGGACTCACTGGGTAGAATATTTGCATAGAAAATACTGGGACTGGGAATATGAAGTCCTGCAAAATATCTTCATTTTAGGTTTTATTTGATCATGACTAAATTCATAGGCTACATCGAAACCAGTGGCGAGAATGGAATGTGTCAAAGCAGTCACCTTGACAAATCACTCAACAGCTTTGAGCGTCCAATGTAGGTGTATTTGAAGGTCCTAAACAAGGAGGGCTTGTCTGGTGGAGCCTGTTTGCTCGTCGCTAACATACCTGATCCAGAATAACTCGTCTATCAGTTTATGAGCTCTGTACCAGTGATTCTGTGCCATGACTACCCACGGAGTGACTGGTGGGAAAAAAACGTGACTATATGTAATAGGTATATTGGAATAACTACCTGCTATAGAGAGCGTAATAACTATCACAGACGACAAGGACGCACTAGTCGAGGGACCTACTGAACAAGGTCCACCTTGTTCTTGACTATGACTTGGGGATGTGTTTCCCCCCGACCTGAGGCGACCAGCAGTGGCAAACATGACAACCTGTTGCAAAATGACTTTGATACTTCACTTCAGCTGAGATGGTTGAGTCAGTGGCAGCTTGGAGTTCAAACTTTGTGTTGAGAGTTTGGTATTTACATGATATAGATTGACACTGAATAAGTGTTTGGGGAGGGAAGGAATGAGGGAGACATTTTCCCAGGGGAGCTGTGGGGGAGTGTTCTGTTCTCACCAGCTGTTCCCCCTGAGACTATTTAGACAGTCAACAACATGATATTGATTTTAAAGTAAACCAAAACACCACTGTATTATTACATTCATTCTATTACTGTACAGTCTTAGTTCAGGCTATCAGGGAAGTAGTCTTATACTGTACAATTACTACTGTGTTATTGTTTGAGCTGGCCTCCTTTCCTTTAAGCCGTTCCTCCTCTCTCTATTTGTTTCTAGACTGTGTTTGAGGAGATTCAAAGATTATTCAGAGTGAGAGCAGACACGTTCGCGGACTTTCTCTCCAAGGACTGCTCGGAAACCACTGACCCTTCATGAGATACCCACGAGTCGCCTGGCATTTGACCCGATAACCATGGACGTCCGAGTGCAGGCCAATCCGAACCTCCATTTCGGGGTCAACGGGGGTCATGATGTCGCTAATAGAAACTCCCGCAGTAGACCATTTGTGAGTATAACTTGTATGAAACCCTTTCAGTTAATGGTTTATTCTCTTAGTATCTCAAATAAAAAATTCAAAATATTTCTCCCTTTGTTCACAATTTATGCACCCATGTTAGGGGGGCATGGCATTGAAGAATTCACCTGTTTCTGTTTGAGAGCAGGTGCTTTTCATTGTGTGACTTTAAAAAAACCTGACTGTGCTGTTTATACAGCAAAGTCTGTCTCCATGCCCCCCTCTGTCATACTGTCACTGAGAAATTACACAGGATTAACCACTACATCCTGTTGCATGCCTCAGGGATGACACACACACACACACACACACCACGGAGACTACGGGAAACCGGTTAAGGTGCAGTTTTGTAGGTCCTGCATCACACAACAAAAGTCAGTGATCTTTGTGTTTGGTTTCAACTGAGTTTGTCTGCAGGTGTGTGTGTGCGTGCGTGTGTGTG
This sequence comes from Salvelinus sp. IW2-2015, assembly GCF_002910315.2. NCBI lineage: Eukaryota > Metazoa > Chordata > Actinopteri > Salmoniformes > Salmonidae > Salvelinus > Salvelinus sp. IW2-2015. Next base: position 12,921,647 of record NC_036840.1, on the reverse strand, counting down.
TGTTGGTGCGTGTGTGTGAGTGTGCACATGGGTGCGTGCGTACATGTGTGTGTATGGTTGGTGTGTGTATGTGTGGCTGAATAGAACAGGTCTGTGTTGTGGTAAATATTTACCTCTGGTAAAAAATCTCTCCATCCCTACAGTGATGCCTAGCAACGAGATGGCATCCTGCTGCTATGGTAACCTGTTACCCTAGTAATCACAGGCACAGGGTCGTAACCAGAAACGGCAAACAAAAATATTTTGTTTGTCACTGATTGACAGTGGTGGTAATTGTCAATGAAAGGTGTATGGGTACATCTGTTTTTTACTTTCTTGTTGCAATAAAAATGGGCCATGGTCAGCCAGGTATTTGTGTCTGTGTGCGCTTTCCTGGGTTTGTGTGTCTACTCCCTACATGTGTGTATTTAGATGACAGACAGAACCCAGAGAGCAGTGGAAAAGCTATAGTCAGTGTCATCCTGCAGCCGTCAAAGCAGCCCTATCATTGGATACCCTATGCCCGTTGTGTTCTGTGGCTGCATGTGCTCTGTACAGAGGGACAGGTAGCGATGTAACATGTAGGCAGTGAGGTCTCCATGTAGGAGGGGCTAGAGGGTGTAGGCTCCTCCCTCCAGGTCTCTGAGCTAGGTTGTGGGGGGGATTTAGAACGTTGGGAGGTGGGAGAGCACGAACAAGCAGCCCTGTGTTCTCACCGTCGCTCATACGCATACACAAACATACGAGAGATGGCAGGCAGCTGGATGGATTGGGACACAGGGTCTCTCAGTTAAGAATTGTGCAAAAATGTTGGCAGTCAGATGTCCGCCAGCGGGTGGTCCCTAATACATGGCGCACCGAACGAACGCCAGACGAACGGCAGATCAACATTCGGTGTAGTGTGTGTAGTCCTTTCGAGTATGAGGGGAAAGGCTAAACCAACAGGATCTGTGTTTGTTTACATCCTTTACATACCTTTTTTGGGCAACAGGAAGTATATTCCATACACTGCACCTGAGATGGTATAGAAGATACATTATTGTATAACAGTAACTCATGTATGACCAATTACCCCTTAACCAAAGAGCACCTTTAACCTACGTTTTTGATGATCTACTAGTGTGTCCCTGTAGCCGGTTCTTCCCATCCAAGTAACTCATGTGTGTTGTGTTGCCCTGTGCTCTGTGTCGCCCCCTACAGGAGGATAAGACGCTTCAGTTCTTAAGCCAGGAGGAGCAGGATTGTATCCTGTTCTTTGAGGAGACCATCGACTCCCTTCTGACTGCCCCAGCAGTAGATGAGCTTGATGGACCAGGACCCCCCATCCTGGCATCCGCCCCCAGCCCCGTACCACCCCGCTCAGCCTTGGACAGACCCACCAGCACCAAGGACCAGGACATCATAGACCTGGTTCGCCCAGCACAGCCTGATCAAGTCAACCCCATACAGGCACCGTTCAAGTCTTCCATGCCAGGTACAGCACAGTACACTACTTGCTCCACCCTGAACAGTACTGTTTACATTTGATTACGATTATCAGTCCCTTTGATCATTAGAATTACTACAGTCAAATGAGATCAGACTTTATCACTGTCATCAGAATGACGGATTACTCAGCATTGACATTTGCACTGTGTAGTCATTCTACAAGAAATATGATTCAGACTTTCCATTGACCCAATGGTTTTTTGAAGATATAGACTTGCCATTGACCTTGTCTTTTGAAGATACAGAACGTATAGAGAACTGATGAGTTTACATCTCAAACTTTCTTTTTGCAGATTTCACCCAGAATATGGTAATGAACAACCCTGAGAGGCATTTTGATAACAAACCGAGGCGCGAGGTGATGGAAAACTTCCCTACAGAGTGCAACCTGCCCCTTCCTGGAAAAGACCATGCCCCCTATGGCCACGCCCTGTACCAGCCTGTAGGCTCCGTCCCCACCCCCGTCGTCATCGCCCAGAAGATCGCCGAGCACCAGGGGAGCGGGGGGAACACCAACATCCTCTCCTCCTCCCTCCTGTCCAACCACCATAGGAACCTTGATTTAGAGAACATAGAGAGACCACCCACCTCCCCAGATTATCCAATCAAACAGGGCCCGACCACCTCAGCCAAGCCCAACCATTACCCCGTCAACATCAGCATGATAATGGGCAGCAACCAGCACCACAGCGATTCGCTGGCCAGTGTGAACCTCCAGGACAGGAAGTCTCAGATGCTGGCTAACCTATCAGGGACGTCCCACCCTTTGGAGGCAGAGGAACTCCATGGGCTACAGAAGGTCCAGGTAAACCTTCCCATCCGCAGTGTGTCTTTCAGGGATCCCACTCCAAATAAGTCCCGGATGGAGGCACTGTCCAAACTGGGCTTGAGCCGAAACCGCTCCCCGTCAGGGGATTTCTCTCTTATAATCACCCCCAATAGCAGCACAAACACCAAACCCGCTGCTGCCCCAATTCCGGTTGCCACCCCTACACCCGTTCCTACACCTACCCCTACACTGACACCCGTGAGTAAACCAGGCGTGGCCAGACAGGCAAGCCCCTTGCCACCAGTAACAGTCAACACCAACAGCTCTCACGCCAGTATCCATGACAACAAGCTTGCTTCTCCCCCGCCCGAAGTCTCGTCCAAGGACTTTAACAGCTACGGCGGGAAGACCATCGTGGTGAACCCCTCGAAGGCTGCTGCTGCTGCTCCCTCCACCAGTAGCCATGGCAGTAAGGCCCACCCAGTGACCTCTCACAGTGACTTCAACCCTTACGGGGGTAAGACTAAGGTAATGAAACCTGCTCCTGTTACCACAACCAGGGCTGATCCACCACAACCAGACATCCAGAACAGGGCCATACCTCCCCCAGCATCCACCTCAGCCAGAGTGATGCCTCCCCCAGCCTCCAACTTCACCTCAGCCAGAGTGATGCCTCCCCCAGCCTCCAACTTCACCCCAGCCAGAGTGATGCCTCCCCCTGTCTCCACCCCCACCCCAGCCAGAGAGATGCCTCCCCCAACCTCCAACTTCACCCCAGCCAGAGTGATGCCTCCCCCAGTTTTCAACTCCACCCCAGCCAGAGTGATGCCTCCACCAACCTCCACCTCCATCCCAACCAAAGTAGAAACCATGCCCTACGAGGTCAACAGCTACGGGGGGAAGACCAGAATGGTCACCCCATCCCACACCACACCCTCCCCCATTACCACCCCTGACATCCTCGCACACACTCTAGTGAGGTCCCCCAGCAAAGCTTCATCCCCAGTGCCTTCTCAAGCCCCCAGACCTTTCCGCTACAGCACTCCCCCTAGCTCCAACAGGATGGTGGCGTCTCCCCCGGAGCCCCGGCCGAAGTCCGCCGTCTCCAAGCCGTCCTTCCGCTCCCAAGGGATCACTGTGCAGTTCTCTGGACGGGGAGCGACGGATGAGTCGCGCAGAGATGCGCTCCGGAAACTGGGACTGCTGAAAGACACTTTCTAACTCTGGGATCGCCACCTCTGTCTTCCTTCTTTCATTGTCTCCTCTGCATAACCTCCATTCCGATGCCAGGTGGACAGACGTAACTAATGACTCCGACGTTTTTTTCTCTGAAAGGATGCGAGGTGTGGCAGGAGAAGATACCTACATTACTGTGGAATGAAACAGGATCCTGGTTGAAACCCGGCACACCAGGTTCTGAGCCAATGAATGCTGACAAACGAGTCCGACGCGCCACATGGCCTAGTTGACGAATGAGCACGCGTACGTTTTTTAATTCAAATACACACACGCGCACATGTATACACAAGCATTCGTCAAACACATACGTTCACATGCACTCATACCCACAAATACATTCACCCAACAACTCCCACACTCCCACGGAGCTGTTATATGCATCAAAGGTCCGTCTCTTTATTGTGCTCTATTTAACTGTAATCCTACTCAATGTTTTACATTGCCTCTGAACCAAGACATAGTTTTTCCGCTACTTCACAGTATACATGTACCTCTATTTTGTCTCTGGGCCAAAACAGACAAAAAACAGACCTGTGCAAAGGGGAACGCAGACAGCCGAATGTCTTTTGGCATTGGCACATTTGGCAGAGACAGACGTTTTAGTCCCTTTGCCTCCTTCTGATGTCACATACTTGGCTACCAGTGAGAATCCTTACATGCTCTCACTCTCCAAAGATGGATTTGTATACCCTCCAAAAATGACATTTACTTTATATGACACTATATTGATTACTGCTCAGTTTGAGGCTGGTACTGCTGGTACTGATAAAGTGAACTTGAATCATTATAAACTGACATTGAAGTAACCTGAGAACTGAAGAGCCTCACAACATGTTATTTTGTTAACCGATTTGAGCGTTGTTGTTGTCCAGGGAATGATTATGAGTGTACAGCTCTTATGAGCATGAACGAGGACATAGTTTGAAGCACTTTCCTGGTAGAATAAGGTTGAATTAACTTCACTCACTGATCTATTAGAATGTACCTATATTCCCTTTGAGGACGGTAACCATCCTATTCATGCATATTGATGATATTTTACTATATAGGTATTTATGCACCCATTGATTTCCACTGCTGCCTTATGGTATGTTAAAGACAGGTCACTTTCCTTCACGCAAGAGCAAAGCTTATAAACGTAACGATTGATTGACATACCAAGCAAACTAAGCAGCAATTAAAAATAGTTTACATTCATGTACCTCATATGCTCAGCTCTAAGGATATAACATTATTGGAAGTTCTGAAGTGACCCCATGTGTTTATCTCCTCATATGACATTTTTGTGAATGTAAGTAAGTTACAGAAAAGAGCACAGGCTTGAGTTTTTAGGAAAGGAGTGATATGTCACTACACCGCTGGCTAAAGGGTATTTTTACTCCATGGACATGCCTCCCACACAAAACCACTAAATGTGGTTTGAAATGTAGACTTTTACTACTTTGAGGGGGAAAAAATGTACTTAGTGAGGACTGGCAAGGGCTTGTAATGCCCAAAACACAAACACTGAAGCCACAGAATCCAGAAATACTCACAAGGACCATTACTTTTGTTCATGTATGCTGCACTTGCATTTGTAATATGTAATTTAACTGTCATCATAACTGATGCCTCTTGTTTCTCTCTGGACTGCAGCTATATTGGTACATAACCCTGTGTGTGCGTGTGTGTGTGTGTGTGCGTGTGTGCGTTGTGTTGTGTTGTTGTGTGTGTGTGTGTGTGTGTGGTGTGTGTGTGTGTTGTGTGGTGTGTGTGTGGTGTGTTGGTGTGTGTGTGTGGTGTGTGTGTGTGTGTGTGTGTGTGTGTGGTGTGTGTGTGTGTGTGTGTGTGTGCGCGGGTGTGTGTGCGGGTGTGTCTGCGTGAAACATGTTTGTCCCATTTTAAAGTTTTATTTAATGAAAAAAGTCAGACTCCGGTTTTGTAGTTCATCTACAGTAACTCATGAAGGATCCTGTGTTACACCATGCACACATTATTGTGGTTGTGTGAGTGAAACATATTTAACTATTAATATCTTGACTCCGGTTTTGTAGTAAATCTACAGTAACTCTTGAAGTATCTAATACACACAAACACACAGTGGGGAAATATGCCTGTAGTTTGCAGACCCAGAGCGAGAAACAAAAAAGCCTCACGGACAACATCTTTATTTGACATTCAATTAACATTTACAAATTGTCAACTAAAGTTGCTGGTATGGTACAACAGCGCCTTTTATATGTTTTGCCCATTGTCATATTGTACACAATGTTTAATGTACATCTGTGTCACTTAATAAAGAGACTAATATACATGACTTATCCTATCCAGAGTTTGTTATTTTTCGCAGGGCATTTACTATGGAATGTTATGGATGAGTAGAATCTCAGGATTTGGTTTATAATGATTGACCTTCCCTGGGAAATAATTCACCATGGTTTTAATGGAACAGTAAACAGACACGCTTCCCATGCATGCATCAACTCACCTCAGCCTACATTCTAAAACCCCATTCTATTACCTTTTTGACTGTCCATCCATGAAGGTCATGATTCCAAAGTTCCTTGTCTCCTTTCTGCCGCTACGATGAAATAATTGGAGAGTAAAATTCCCGTAAATCTTCCTCAATATTGTTTTAAGCTTTCCCTTTTTCAGATCTGACGACAGAGGAAAATAGACTATTGAGCTGCTTTCTCTTACATACAGAATATTTCCCTGGAGAGCTGTAGCCCACTGTGTACTCTCTCTGCTAGGTGGACAGCAGCTCCCAGTTTCACATGGTATGCTGTCTACACTGCAGAGTCAGACCACTTTTCCCAGCCCCAACAGAGAGCCTTTCTTTCCCTTTGTGGGGCATTGGTCTAAGTGTGTATCTGAGTGTGTGTGACCAAGAAGATCTGGGGCATTGGCTTCTTTGGGAGTGTGAGCGAGGGCAACTAAAGCTGTGATTTGGTAATGTGTGTGTGTGTGTGTGTGTGTGTGTGTGTGTGTGTGTGTGTGTGTGTGTGTGTGTGTGTGTGTGTGTGTGTGTGTGTGTGTGTGTGTGTGTCAGCCGTTTCCAGCTACAATAGTGATTTACAACATTAACAATGCTACACTCTATTTCTGATCAATTTGATGTTATTTTAATGGACAAAAAAATAGCTTTTCTTTTCAAAAACAAGGACATTTCGAAGTGACCCCAAACTTTTGAACGGTAGTGTATAAATACAGTTGAAGTCGGAAGTTTTCATACACTTAGGTTGGAGTCATTAAACTAGTTTTGGCA
>NC_036840.1:12749564-12913032 GCF_002910315.2 Salvelinus sp. IW2-2015 | reverse complement strand
CTCTAATTACAGACCAAAACATGCTTATTTCCTCACTTTCTGCGCCTGAGTACCTCCCCTCATTTTTTGTGGAATATCTACATAGGCGTACAGAGGCCCATTATCAGCAACCATCACTCCTGTGTTCCAATGGCACGTTGTGTTAGCTAATCCAAGTTTATCATTTTAAAAAGGCTAATTGATCATTAGAAAACTATTTTGCAATTATGTTAGCACTGCTGAATACTGTTGTTCTGATTAAAGAAGCAATTAAACTGGCCTTCTTTAGACTAGTTGAGTATCTGGAGCATCAGAATTTGTGGGTTTGATTACAGGCTCAAAATGGCCAGAAACAAAGACCTTTCTTCTGATACTCGTCAGTCTATTCTTGTTCTGAGAAATGAATGCGGTTCCATGCGAGAAATTGGCAAGAAACTGAAGATCTCATACGACGCTGTGTACTATTCCCTTCACAGAACAGCGCAAACTGGCTCTAACCAGAATAGAAAGAGTGGGAGGTTGCGATGCACAACTGAGCAAGAGGACAAGTACTTTAGAGTGTCTAGTTTGAGAAACAGACGCCTCACAAGTCCTCAACTGGCAGCTTCATTAAATAGTACCCACAAAACACCAATCTCAACATCAACAGTGAAGAGGCGACTCCGGGATGCTGGCATTCTAGGCAGAGTTCTAGGCCAGTCTGAGATATGGCTTTTTCTTTGTAACTCTGCTTAGAAGGCAGTGTCATCTGTGGATTTGCCCTTTAAACAGCTGCATATTACCAAGATATCAAAGTGTCGCCAACAAAAAGTGTAACAATAGGTCTATAGCAAATGCAGCATATGGCATTCATTTTTTCACATGTAAAGCACTTTTCTGTAGTGCTCAAAGCATGCCATTCCATGAGCACATTATTTATTTTTTAGCTCGAATCAAAGAGCCCAATCAGTCCTCCATGACAACAAACTAAACAACAGGGTAAGGCTGACTAATAAGTCCTTAGTTTTGGGGTTATGCTCAGGTAAAACAACTTGGCTAATCTATACTTATATATTTCCAAGTCCTATTCTTGAAGATTAATGGGTATAACATTTATTGGAATGACTGGAATTCTGATAGACTTTGTTTTTTAATGTAAATATATAATTTAATCGTTTTATTATATGTAGTAGAAAGTGATGGGTTAGAAGAAGCCTACATAACCAACTCATATGGATGTTACATTTTACTTTATAAGGCCACCTATGTAAACGTTAACATTTATTTATCCTGCAATAAATGTGGTTCAATTGTTAACATACATTTTTGTATTCTTCTAATGCCTCTTAAGGGGAAATACATCTAAAAGTAACTAAATGTAATCAGATTACGTTACTGAGTTTGGGTAATCCAAAAGTTACATTACTGATAACAATTTGACAGGTGACTAGTAACTGTATTTAGAAAGTAACCTACCCAACCCTGGGTGGGACACAGATCATGGACACAGTAAAGAAGTCAAGCCAGAGGAGTGAGTCACAAACTGATACTTTTACTGAAACACAGGCAGAAATTGGCTTACAGAGCTGGTGCAGAAAAGCCCATGCAGTACAGTACAGATTATCTGTCTATATATTCAACAGACAGAAATAATCAAACAGAAATGATCATCACTGAGTATGACTCAGGAGGCTAGGGGCACAGATAAGTATCTTATCCATTTGTCAAAGACTACAATACATCACACAATTTCCAAAACAACAAACTGTATTTCACCCCAAAAAAGTATAGATTTTTCATGAAAATAAAGGAAACATCTAGAAAGCAAAAATGCTGAAAAAATAAAGTATATGTATTATATTCATCACTTATATTTAATTTTTTATTTCTGATGATGAAACGCTGGTCAGTTAACACTGGTCTCGTACCCGCCTCGGGGTCAGGGTCGTCACCGTGACAAGGTGTTCCACTTCCAACAGGGTTAGGAGGAGCAAACCATCTCTATGGTACAGATGTAGGATCTTAATTTGATCACCCTGCTGCATGATAATTTACTTTCCTGCAATGAATGCAGGACATTTTAAAACTTGTAGTGTATGAGGTTAAAAAAGGCTTCTGAAGTTTTTTATTTCAACTTTACAAAAATGTATCAACCAAAAATTGTCCGTTAATCATAATAATTCACATTTCCTGTTGCTGCAGAATTATTGTCCTGCTGTAGCAAACTGACTCAAATGAAGATCCTACATCTGTAACCCTTGCTCACACAAGCAACCACGCCTTTCTGTACATCCTCCTGTCCTCCTTGTTCCCTTGTTTATCGAGTCATTTAGTAGTGGTGACGCCATCTGTGCTCCCTCTCCTCCTCCTCCTCCATCTAGCTGCCTTTGAACAGTGTGTGATTTAGCTAGATGAAGAGAAAAAAAAGACTGAACAACAGATCTGTTCCCAGTAAGAGAAGCACAGTCCATCTCCAAAGATGTTACACCCTCACCCGTCCCCTTTTCTTTGACACATTCTGTCCATTGTCCTCCTCTTGTATTCTCCTCCTCTTGTGAGCCCTTGTACACCATATCCTCATCCTGCACGGGAGCGAAGAGAAGACGACTGTAGTCCCTTCTCCTGCAGCCCAGCTGTACGTGCGTCTGTTTGTCTGCGTCCATGTCTGTCCGTACATACGTCCGTCAGCTGGTCGATCGTTCTTTCATTCATCTTTGATTCGTTCTTTTGTGCAGGCGGGGTGGGTGTTTGTGCTGCTGTGCTGGTGTCGTCCCGGGCGACGCACAGAAAGGAAGGGGTGTTCTCTGGAACGCCTTAGCTGGGTGAAGGGGGTGCCCCCCTCTTCCCCACCCCTCGTTGATGCCCTTTCTCCTTCTCTTCCTCCGGCGGCGGGGTTAGATGTGGGGGTCTGCGCTTGCGTCAGTGGGCGGCTGGCGGACTCACTCCCTGCTCAGGCGAGACCGATGGTCCGCTCGCCCTGTCTTGCTCTCTCATTTGCTTGCTCCCTCGGGCCAGACTCCAATCAGCATCTCCTAGGGGACAGAGCAGGGCTTTACTGTAGTAGCTGTCTTCCAGAACACTCACTGGAGTATTTATCCCCAAAACATCCATCCAAGATCCACCACCTTTTCCCCACCCATCCTTCCCTCAACCTCCTGCCCCAATATCCGTCCCCATTCACTCCTTCAGTACCATCATTACTGCATCTCCTTCCATCCATAGGTTGCAATGGTCTAGCGTCTGTTCGTGAGAAAATGTAATTGTGAGTGACAATCCAAAATAAAGTTGTGTTATTCATCAAAAACATAATTGTGTACTTTGCCATCAGTATCATGTAAGCATCTGTCAAATGTATGTTAGGCATGAATATGATGCGTTATGTTGACGTGGATCTAAATATCTCCTTTCTGAATTATTTTGTCACTTTTCCAAGACAAATATGAGGAAAGGACAAAGAACCACAAGCTATTTCTGTTCTGATGAAAATAGAAAGTTAGGGCAATCTTTATTTCCAAAAATAGAAAGGAATCTTCACAGCTTTTAAGGAAGAATAATATGAAAATGCACTTTAGTGCCTGCAAAGCAGAACAGATATATTTTCTTTAACAGTGCAAAAATAAAGGGGGACAAGTCTGTATCTGATCAGAATACTCAAAACAAAATATTGTTTGACAGTTGGGAGACATGAACCCTTTCCGGTTTTAACATAAGCAGGGCCTAAGTGCAGAATGCAGTCTGTCAGTAGCGTGTCCGACTGAGCTGGCTGGCCCTAGCCTCCTGGCCCTCATATCTGTTGTTTCTCTCGTGTTTTTCTTGCCTTTCTTGTCTGTCACGCTTTTCGTGCCTTTCATTTCTCTCCTGCTTTGTTTCCTGCTTTCTGTTCAGGTGCAGAGAACAAGGAGGGAGAGTCAGTGAGTTGACTAACACCACGTCCTTTGACAGGATCCCATTCTCATGCCAACCCTATTCCCCCCGCAGTGAATACAGGCTATGTGTGCTTGTATTTAGGTGTGGTGGTGATTAGGACACAAAACAAACTTTTCATTCCACCACTGTCCCAGCCACTGTGACTGCTGCATTAAAGAAAGTTCACCAGTCACTCAGACTTTCTACCAGCATTTGGCTGGTGGTCTGCTGTTGATTCCAGGCCCTGGTGGTGTGTGTGTGTAGTGGGTAGGTAAGTTGAGGAGCGAGTCTCACCTTCCTCCGGTCTTGAAGATGAGGTCGGCGTTGGGTGCCCCTTTGGGGTGTTGGTAGCGCGGGCGCCGCTCCCGGTTGGTGTTGGCCGGAGCGGGCCGCTGGGCCAGAGACGCCATCATTTCTACATAGCAAAAACCAAGAAGGTTAACACAATGCTACACAAACCAAGCGAGTTTAAGACAACGCTACAGAAACAAATGCAAAACAAACCAACAATGTTAAAACAACGCTACACAAACCAACAAAATGTAGGCATGTTGAATTGTGGTAGTACTCCTGCTGCTTTCTCTCGTCATCTCTCAAAAAACCCTCCCCATTTATTTTCCTAATGCATGCCTCATTCTCCATCTGTCCCTCTTCTTATCAGTACTGTATAATAAAGGGTGTCCAATCAAAGATGCATCTTTTGACAAACGAGTAAAGTAATGTGTAAAAGAAACATGTCGCTGGTTTCGGAGGATTCAAGCATTGTTAAGGACCACCAACCCAATCAACAAAACAAAACAAAACCAGGTTGTCCAATAGGTATCAACGATGGAACCAAACCATCCCCTAGTAAGAGGGCGAGTGTGGCGAGTGGGGAGAGGTTTACTGATATGGATGTTGACTTGTTAAAATCCATCAATGAAAGGCTTGCCAAACTTGATATCTTGGATATATTACGAGAGGACATCAATGCATTATGTGCCAGTCTAGAATTCAGCCAACGTCAGATTGATGATCTAAGGAGAGAGAACACGGCGCTGTAAGGTACTGTAGACTCTCTGGAGGTGGAGGTGGTGCAGAGAACAAACAACTTAAAGAAACCTTGCTTGACGTACAGTGTCGATCAATGTGGAACAATCTAATATTCTCAGGGATACCTGGAGAATGACAACAGCAACGGTCCGAGACTTTATGTCAACTCAACTAAAACTGCCCACTGATGTTGTGCGTAATGCCACTTTCTCCAGAGTCCATAGAATAGGTAAGGCCTCTGGAAATAGGCCACGGGCTATTATTGCACGTTTTGACAAATTTAAGCAAAAGGAAATGACGAAGAACATGGGGAGAGAACTCAGAAACACTGATTTTGGAATGAATGATCACTTCCCCACCGAGATCAATGAAAGGAGAAAAAAAACGATATCCCATCATGAAGGAAAAGCGTTACCTGAATCAACGAGTCTCCATGGTGATGGATAAACTTTATATCAACGGGCAATTGTATCGGGACTCTAGAGTAACTCCCTGGCTATTTTAATTTAATGTTCAAATCTGAGTTTGTGTGTTGTAGTGTATCATGACAACTTCAACTATAATGAATACATGCTCTATTGATCTCCACTTGATAATGAAAGGGCTGCATATAGCTCAGGTTAATGTATGTAGCCTTCCTAACAAAATACATGAGGTTTTTAACTTGGTCAACATAAATAATATTCATATTTTGGCTTTGACCGAAACGCATTTAGATGCATCTGTAAATGATGGGCAAATTAACATTCAAGGATATAGTCTACTGAGAAGGGACAGGAATAGGAATGGTGGGGGTGTAGCACTGTACATTCAGAATCATATACCTTTTAAGAGGAGGGATGACCTTAATGTATGTCAAATAGAGGCAGTATGGGCTCAAGTACATCTACCTCACCAGGCACCCATATTGGTAGGATGTGTGTAGAGACCTCCTAGCTCAAAGGTGTCCTATCTGGATGACTTATGCACTGGGTCTGACCAGGCCACAGATAGCAACATAGATGTATTTATCTTGGGTGATTTTAATATAAATTGGAAGGATCACTATAATTTGAATAGAACAAAATTGATGAGATATGCCAAGAACTGTGGTTTGAAACAAATGGTTAATGATACTACTAGATCTTCAATTAAGTTGGGTCATCGTTCAGACACATGCATTGATCTGATTTTCTGTAATATACCATTGCAATGCTTAAAAGCCAGATCAATGCCAGTGGGCTGGACAGACCATAATATTGTGACCATAACCATGAACACCAAGGTTCCAAAGAAACCCCCTAGGATTGTGGTCAAAATAAATTTTAAAACATTTAATCATGAGCTATTTCTAAATGATTTGGCTGCTGTACCCTGAGAGCTGATTTATCTAGAGGATGATTTAAATCACGCTACAGAATGTTTTATTGATTTGCTCACTGAGGTAATGGACCATCATGCCCCTATAAGAAAGAGTACAGTTGGTGCCCGTCCATCTCCATGGATTGATGATGAACTGGGTGAGGCTTTTTCTCAAAGAAATATGGCAAAAGTCTTAGCAGCCAAGTCAAAATTAGAAATTGATGAACAGAATTATAGAACATTACGTAATTATGCAGTTAAATTGAATCAAAAAATATATATATATTTTACAACAATGCTTTTATTGATTGTAAAAATGATTCTAAAAAGGTATGGAACACAGTTAAGGGCTTACTTGGTACATCTATCTCATCATGCCCATCTAGTGTGGAGGTTGACGGGAGAATAATAACAAAACCAGTTGATATTGCCAATCATTTTGCAGATTTTTTTTACGAAGAAAATTAAATTACTGAGCAACAATGTAAACATACATTCTTCCAAACAAGCTATTGTCCAATGGATTGATGATCATATTATGAGCAGCAAGATCTGCTCTTTTAGTCTGCAAACGGTGTCAGTGGAGGAGGTGTTAAACCTATTGAAGTCATTACCTGATGGTAAATCTACAGGTTATGATCTTATGGACAATTTTTTGCTTCGCTGTGCTGCTCCCCAGATTGCAGTTCCACTGTGATACATATTTAATTGGTCACTGGAAAAGGGGATGTTTGCAAATGTATGGAAGCATGCAAAACTGTGTCCTATTCTGAAAGACTGCAAAGAACCCCTTACTCCCGCCAATAGTCGACCAATTAGCCTACTCCCTACACTCAGTAAGATATTGGAGGGTATTGTGAGTAGAAAAATGTGGGAGTACATGGAAAAGAATGATCTGATTACAGCCAATCAGCATGCTTATCGCAAAAACCATTCCACTACCACTGCATTGGTTGACATGACTGACCAGTGGCTCAATGCTATGGATAATGGCAAGTTTGTGGGTGTACTATTTTTACATTTCAGTGCAACATTTGATTTAGTGGATCATGAAATAATTGACAAAATTAATGCATTATGGTTTTAAGGAGGTAGCATTGAATTGGGTACAGTCATATCTAACTGACAGGAAACAGTCCACCTATATCAATGGTTCATTTTCTTCCCCTCATGTGTTAAATTGTGGAATACCGCAGGACAGCTGCCTTGGGCCACTTCTTTATTTCATATATACCAACGATCTTCCCTAATGCCTTAGTTGAAACTCAAGCTACTATATTTGCAGATGATACTACAATTTATGATTTATGCAGCAAGACAATCGGTTCAACAGGTACAGCAGGCTTTACAAGGAGATTTGGAGAATATCAGGGAGTGGGTTTGCCAAAACAAACTTGTTTTAAACACCAAGAACCAAACCAAAGTTATGTTGGTCTGTTCAACTAGGAAAAGGCCAAAACAGGATGGGATACAATTAAGTATGGGAGGAGTACAAATTGAAGAAGTGGCAGAAACCAAACTATTGGGAGTGCAGCTAGACAACTGCTTATCATGGTCGTCTCAAATAACTAATCTATGTAAAAAAGAAAATATTAAAACAGCATGCATAATCAGAAGGATAGCTAAATATTTACCAGGAAAAATTATTCAGCAAATAACACAAGCATTAATTGAGTCAGGTGAACTACTGTTCWGTGGTCTGGGGAAATGCATYATCAAGTGAAGTTAGGAGGCTGCAGAATGCACAGAACAAWGCAGCAAGGATTGTTTTAAGGTGGAGATATGGTTCTTCTGTTGCAGTCATGCGCAGTGTTCTTGGTTGGTCATCAATCGACAAGATAATTGAAAAAAACATGCTTATTTTATTTCATAATATACATAATTTAAAACGGCCAAGTTCTATTCACAACGGTATTCAGTTGGTAAGAGACAGACATTCCGTAAATACTAGGAATAGATTGTCCACCATCTATGCGTTATCCAGACAGGAAAGAGAAATAGGCAAAAGAACATTTCGATTTAGAGCAATTGAATAAATTAACTGAGCAAACTAGAAAACTTTCAATATATAAATGTAAACATTATTTTAAAACGATTTAAATATAATACATAGAAATGTTGTGGGACTATAGTAGATGAAGAATCAATATTTTTTTGATTGAGTATTTATTGCGTCATTATGCATGTTTGTAATAGTGTGTTATATGTGAAAATGTGTTCGTATTATAAATTGTATTTTAATGTTTAAGGACTCTTGGAATATTAGTCCAAATGGGGACTAAAAGAGATCCAAATAAAATAAAATAAAATGTGTAGATACTCCTCTAAGAAAACCTCATGTCTCTTCCAAACCTCATGTCTATCATAATCCGTTACAAAACTTATTGGAGTTTTAACTCTTGTAGGATGGCCAGAACTAAATCAATGGAGGCGCGAGAAGAAAAGTTGGCAAAAGTCAGGACAATTGCATCGCGTCAGCTAGGAGGATTCTGTGCAAGAATTAAGGCTACTGCTACCTGACAGGCTCACTTTCCCATTGAACTCGTCATCTTTCTTTGAAATCGGCAGTACATAAAACAATAGAGGTAAGATGGATATCGGTTTTGAGACATGACACACAGTATTTTCATATTTTAGTATACGCATGCCATATTATACGCTTTTTCAGTTAGAAGATCTCACACAAAAACAAGCATATCTCTGTGAAATGTCAACGGAGCACTGAGCGTATACCAAGTTTATTATTTTCAAAGCCTTTTACATTTAATTCAGCTCGTGTCATGCTAATTTAGCTTTTTTTGCGACCTGCAGAAACAACTTTAAAGACGACAGCCACAAAATGTCAAATCTTCAAAAGATGCTACAAGAAACCTGCGTCGCTATGTCAACAGAGCACGGTGCTTATTCAAATCAAATTAACGTTTATTGGTCGCGTACACAGATTTGTAGATGTTATTGCAGGTGCAGCGAAATGCTTGTATTTCTAGCTCCAACAGTGCAGTAACACACACATAATGCATAAAGTAAAAAGTAAAGAGATGAAGAAATATCAGAACGAGCAATGTCAGAATATATATATATACACACATACAGAGCCATTCAAAAGTTTGGACACACCTGTCTATATAAGGTCCCACAGTTGACAGTGCATGGCAAAGCAAAAACCAAGCCATGAGGTCAAAGGAATTGTCCGTAGAGCTCCGAGACAGGATTGTGTCAACGCACAGATCTGGGGATAGGTACAGCCTTGAAGGTCCCCAAGAACACAGTGGCCTCCATCATTCTTAAATGGAAGAAGTTTGGGACCACCAAGACTCTTCCTAGAGCTTGCCGCCCGGCCAAACTGAGCAATCTGGAGAGAAGGGCCTTGGTCAGGGAGGTGACCAAGAGTTCCTTTGTGGAGATGGGAGAACCTTCCAGAAGAACAACCATTTTTGCAGCACTCCACCAATCAGGACTTTATGGTAGAGTGGCCAGACGGAAGTCACTCCTCAATAAAAGGCACATGACAGCCCACTTGGAGTTTCCCAAAAGGCACTTAAAAACTCTCAGACCATGAGAAATAAGACTCTATGGTCTGATGAAACCAAGATTGAACTCTTTGGCCTGAATGCCAAGCGTTACATCTGGAGGAAACCTTGCACCATCTCTACGGTGGAGCATGATGGTGGCAGCATCATGCTGTGGGGATATTTTTCAGCGGCAGGGACAGGGAGACTAGTCAGGATCGAGGGAAAGTAGAACAGAGCAAAGTACAGAGAGATCCTTGGTGAAAACCTGCTCCAGAGTGCTCAGCACCTCAGACTGGGGCGAAGGTTCACCTTCCAACAGGACAAACGACCCTAAGCACACAGCCAAGACAACGCAGGAGTGGCTTCGGGACAAGTCTCTGAATGTCCTTGAGTGGCCCAGCCAAAGCCCGGACTTGAACCTGATCGAACATCTCTGGAGAGACCTGAAAATAGCTCTGTGCAGCGACTGACAGAGCTTGAGAGGATCTGCAGAGAAGAATGGGAGAAACTCCCCAAATACAGGTGTGCCAAGCTTGTAGCGTCATACCCAAGAAAACTCGAGGCTGTAATCGCTGCCAAAGGTGCTTCAACAAAGTACTGAGTAAAGGGTCTGAATACTTATGTAAATGTGGTATATATTTTTTTGCTTTGTCATTTTGGGGTACTGTGTGTAGATGGATTAAATTGTTTTTTCCCTCATCAATTTTAGAATAAGGCAGTAACGTAACAAAATTTTGAAAAAGTAAAGGGGTCTGAACACTTTCCGAATGCACTGTACATATAAAGTTGGTAAAACAGTATGCAAACATTATTAAAGTGACCAGTGTTCAATGACTATGTACATATGGCAGCAGTCTCTAAGGTGCAGGGTAGAGTACCGGTGGTAGCCGGTAACAGTGACTAAGGTTCAGGGCAGGGTACTGGGCGGAGGCCGTCTGGTGGTGACTGTTTGTTTTTTTATCGGCTGCATTAGGTTATGAAATCCGACATTTTGGATATAAAGTTAATGATATGTTAGAGAAAGACCACACTGAATGATTCAGAACATGAATAATCATATTTGTCTTGGTAAAATGTATTTTATAACATAAGGAAGTTACATTTTATCACCGAAGCGCGTTTTCACCCACTCTAGGCAGAGTGAGTGGAACACCCTATTTAATACCTTGGTAGTCTTCTTGCTCCTGTCTCTCGTTGATGTCCAGAGTGAGCTTCTTCATCCTCATCCTCTCCTCCTGCTCTGCCTGCTGCTGGTTGAAGTGGTTGGCAGCCAGGTGGGAGGATAAAGGCACGTTCAGGATCTTAAACTAGAAACAAAAGAGACAAAACAGAGACACATTCAAGAACTTTAACTACAGCTAGGAGAGCTCAAACAGGCACATGAAGCATTGAGAAGGAGCAAGAGTTACATCTCATGCTGTAGGCAGACAATGGGACAAGTGCTCAGTATTCACACTGCAGAAACATGCTCTCCTGGCTCACTATTCAACCTTTTACAACATGCCCCGTGATGTTTTTTCTCTCTGGCTGTGCTAAAACTCGAATGTGTTTCCCGGACGGAGGCCCAGGCAGCAGAGAAAGTGAGGGAGGGCCACCCCCATGGTGTGGAGCTGACAGAGGAATGCAGTGAATGTGTCTGACAGGGAGAGGTCCAGATACGTCACAGAGAGAAGCTGTGACGCTTACTGACACACACTGAACCGCTTTATCCTCGCCTCAGGAAACGCACTACAGGAGAGGTTAGTGTGTTTAGAGACACGTCATCTATAATGCATTAAGCAATTTATATAGCTTCATTTTACATCAACAAAAAACGTCTATAGCCGGTACTGTTAATTGGTCAAAACACAATGTTTACATAGTGTTTATAATCTGGTAAATGTCCTTTAAAAGCAGTTGCTGGAAGTGTAGTGGACTGAGTTTAGTGAGCTTTACTTTAACGTCTTGATTTTTCTGGACAGAGAATGTGTACACACTCTGAACCTACAACAGTAAAAGAGCTTGTCGTCTCTACCCCACCACCATTCATTCCACCCGCGAACTGGGCCTAAATACACACACACACAGCTCAGAGTCAATATTATCGCTGGGTCTGTCTAACAGTGCTGATTCTGTGGAGGGATCTGACTGAACTAACAGCGAGTGAGACTTCAACAAGCTTTTATGGTGTGTGTGTTG
The DNA here is from genome assembly GCF_002910315.2 of Salvelinus sp. IW2-2015. Classification (NCBI taxonomy): domain Eukaryota; kingdom Metazoa; phylum Chordata; class Actinopteri; order Salmoniformes; family Salmonidae; genus Salvelinus; species Salvelinus sp. IW2-2015. The sequence continues at coordinate 12,901,105 of NC_036840.1, read as the reverse complement.
TGTGTGTGTGTGTGTGTGTGTGTGTGTGTGTGTGTGTGTGTGTGTGTGTACCTGCTGCTTGTTGCCCTTGCGCGTGAGCATGACAAACTGCATGGTGTCTGAGATGTCTGCGTCCCCCTCCCCAGAGCAGACGGGTCCGCCAGGGCCTTTCTTCAGCTGGCTCTTCAGCTGCAGGGGGATGGCCACGTCCAACTGGTGCACCTTCACCGCCTCCCCGCTCCGCTGCTACACGCGCACGCACACACACACACAACTCCTGTTAATACCCGTTTATTAAAACGGGTACAAAAGTAGTACAGTACTACGGACATAGTGACTGTGGCACACAGATTAGAGAGAATAGGAGAGATACTGTACCTGCAAGTTCTCCAGCATCATCTTGTCCAGAGCCTGGATGAAGTCCTCATCCTCAGCACATGCCACATGCTTCAGACCGCCACCACGGATGGTCACCTCCTACAGGACAAGACCGTCAGCAACACAATAACCTCTCTCCCTCTCTCCCTCTCCTTGCCATCTTCTTACATTGTTCTCCTCGTCCGTCTCGTTCTCCTTGTTGGAGTCGGTCAGATAGTCAGTGTTCTCCTCCTCCTCTTCCTCCCGCTCCTCTTCCTCATTCTCAGACCCTTCCTGGAACACACAGCAGGTTCTTAGATGGGGGGGTGTGATTGTGTGCTAGCTTCTGTAAGGTAGAAAAACAAAGCACTAAACCTGGAGAGCTATGTTGTCGGTCTGGCATGATAAGAGATGAGTCAACACATCAATCTAGCAGCACAACAAGATGACCCGCTTCCTTATACAGTATCTTGCTTAGGACTGGGCTTCTGTCCTCAGTTTGCGACCCCCCCCCCTACAAATCTAGGGGTGAGGGCCAAATGAATGAATGAATGGATGATAGATGAGTGAACGAGTGAGAGATCTAGTATCCACCTATTATGAGAGACTTGTGTCTTAGACATGCAATGAGTGAATGGATGAATTAAAGATTGACAGAATCACTTCTTCCTCTGGCTCGTTCATCTCGCTCTCATTGCCAGACTGTTCCTCTGTGTCCGCCCCTCCCTCTTCGTCGTCATCGTCATCATCCTCGTCTAGAGCCTCGCCTTCACTCCCCATGGCACTCGAGGGCCGGCCGTCCTTCTGTCCATCCATGGCCAGTCCTGCAGGACACAAACATACGCGCACACACACACCTTCATTCGAATGGCGCAGCGTCAGGTTGCAAGGCGAAGTCTTGAAGCAAGAGACTTCGAGAGAGAAAACGCTAAACCATTTGCATCATAGTCATTGATTACAATCATTCGTAAAAAAGCTCCTCTCGTGAGCCATCGCTCCGTGCTCTGAACAGGCTTTTCCCTGGCTCTTTACATAAGAAATCAAATCAGACACAAAGCATAGACATTTACCACAGATTATATCCTAAACTCCTTGAACTATGTCCAGGAGTGAGGACAGACGAACGCAAACAACAAGCCCATTTAGAAACATAACACTTTGTTGGGCTGGAACTGCAGGAGAGTCAAGTCATTGCAAGAAATACAAGTCATAGCGACATTCATTGTGAAACTAAACAGGTGCTTCAACACATAGCTTGGAGAGACCATGAATATAACTTCAGAAGCCTGATGAGCAGAGAGCAGTAGAGGAGCAGATAGATGTATAGTTAAGAGACGCTACTAAGCAGTAGAACTTCGTTAAGGGAGGGTTCAGCAGAGGAAGGCCTCCGTTGCCTTATCTTGGTTAAAGGATGAATGGCGAAACAATGAGGCCACTGTACAGCATGTGGCTTACATCACCCTCATCAATCACTCAGAACACTCACAGTACAGACGGACAGACACGCACAGGTTTTTCAAAAGCGTTCTCTCGCATTCCACGTCAACACCTTGAAACAATGTTCTGTGCCTGGGTTAATACAGCGGACTACTTGTTCTGTGACTCAGAATGCATTACACCTGCTAAATGAATGCTTCCTGCTTCCTCCTCTGTGTCCCACAGGGTATTTCATTATCTACATCCTGTCTGTCTCTTGATTGTTTCTCTATATCTGTGCATCTCTTTACTTTCCTCCCCATCAGATAGTTTCACCTAAAGAAACACTTTCAGTATTGTGCCACTTTAGAACAGCAGGTGCAATAGGGCAACGTTATATTTGACAATATATTGACATATCGTGTCATTGGGATGTCACTCAGGTATTTATTAATATTCCCCTTTAACCCTGAAGTGAACACTTACTTGAGTAAATATGTTTTTGTTTGTGCAGACTTAAGAGTGTGCGCTTTAAGTGGCAGTCTACAGTGCAGGCAGGTCTGACTGCTGTGTGTTTGTGGTATGTGTGTGAAAGGGCCAGGTATGTGTGTTACTATGAGGGAATTTGACCTGTCTGACAAGACAGAGAGTGGCAGGAGCTGAAGCAGCCTCCTACACACGGGGGAATGTTGCTCAGCAGGGAGGACAGAGAGCAGGAGTGGGCCAACCTGAGGAGCTAGCTGCTACAGCAACACATTTCCGAGGCCTGCAGGCACACACACACACACACACACACACACACACACACACACACACACACACACACACACACACACACACACACACACACACACACACACACACACACACACACACACAACACAGGGGGGGCGCACAAATGAGAAAAATATCTTACACAACTCTTGTGGTGTGCGTGTGCGTGTGCCCTTATGCATACATTCCTGTGTGTGTGTGTGTGTGTCAATCTCTTTCTCTCTGTCTCTTACCCAGTTTAACGAGGAACTCCCTCTCCAACTCGGTGACCTGTCGTGTGGAGTCTTCCAGGGAGATGCAGAGCTTCATCTTGGGCCGGAGGAGCTCCAGGGTGTCACTGATCATGTAGTCAATGTCGATGGGGAACTGGTGCTCCGCACTCCACACCTCCACACTCTTCTTCCACCAGATATACCTCTGGAGAGGACAGACAACAACACATCCGAATTTAGGGACAGTCTTGTAAGGAATGAATGTAATTGACATTATGTCACAACAGTATCAAAACCATTCAGGCGAGAGAGAGAGAGAGGCTGAGAGGAGTGAAAGAAGGGGAGGTTAAACGTTCATACCGACTGACCTGGAAGTAGATGAGGAAGCAGTCCAGCTTCCTCTTGCTGGAGCCGCGGTCAAAGTACTGTCCGCAGGTGTCAAGCAGGGTGCAGACCATGCGGATGCGGAACAGGTGCTCGGGGGGGTCCAGGGGGCTGGGGCTGCCGTCCGGGTTCACCCCGAACGAGATGAAGGAGAAGAGGGTGCGGAAGATGACCGCTGACTCCACCATGCGGTAGTTGTAGAGCTCCCCCAGAAACTTGGCACTGCTGATCCGACGCTGGTTGAACTTGGGCTGGTTCACCTGCAAAGGAGAGGGGAGAAGGAGCGACGATGGGGGGGGAGAGAAAGGGAGATAGAGGAGAAAAGGGGGTGAGATGGATAGACATGGAGAGGAAAGGGAGAGATGGGGGAGAAAGGGAGAGAGAAAGCAGGTGAGATGGAATGGCAGAGAGGTGTTGAAGTTGAGTGCATCTGTGCTCAGAAACACCATAAATATGAAGTCCCCTGGAAGATTTTACCCACATGAACCTCAGATGTATCACTCAATTTGTTACTGTGTGTCACGCAAACCACATATCTGAACCAGAAACATGCAGTTCGACAGCCTGTTCACATGGTATACAACACGTAGCCTCAACAATCCCTCATTCAAGTCATAAAAAAACATACCATCAATCTCTCCTGCTAGGGCTCTTCACATGGCCCTTACATCCAGGAATGAACTCTTGAATCTGGGCCTGACTCCAACCAGCTCCTCCTCCCTCATCCTCACCTCCAATCCCAGAAACAGCTCACCACCCTGGGCTTGCCTTGCCCTCCCCCTCCCATGGTGCTCACCTCCATTCCCAGGCGGATGTCCTCCAGGACCCCATCCACCACGTGGATGCCCACATCCTCCTGGTAGGCCACAAGGCCGGCCAGCAGGTTGGCCACACAGTGGATGCTGTTGTACTTGATGTTCCAGATGTTGACCATGCAACAGATCAGGTAGCCTTTAGACTCTGGGTCCTGCCAGGGGAGTTTACGCATCTGCCTCAACACCTTGGGTAGGGGAGGGAGGAGAGAAGGGGATGAAGAGGAGGGAGACAAGGAAGCGGAGAACGAGAAGGGAGAGGAAAGATGATAATCGGCAGGTGTTTGATACTTCTGTTGTGGTTTAGATTTTTGGTATGTTAAAGAAATTACAGAATAATCTGGGGGGGGGGGGGGGGGGGTCATGACCCTTTCCCCCCCTCAAATCTCTCTATAGTGTTTTGATGAATATGCATAAGCCAGTGACTGTATAAATGAGGCACCATAAAAATAAAATGTAAAGCCTTTCGTGAACTAACACTTGCACGTGACTTTTTTCCCCCTTACTGACTTCAAGTTGAATTAGTCGTATATGTACGGGATACACATGGTATACACCGTCCAACTAAATGCTTACTTGCAGGTTCCTTCTCGACAATGCAACAACAATAAGAAATAATAAAAGATAAGAATACAAACATAAAGTAAATGGCAGTAGAATAGAATAAGACATTTTAGCATAAGTATAATACAGGAAGGCACAATTTATAGTTCAATATTTACATTTGTACTGGGGAAGGGGAGGATGGGGCGCAAGGGTATAAATAGAGCAGTATAATAAGAGTCTGGTCGCAGCAGCTGTGATGTGTGTGTAGCATGAGTGTACAAAATATTAGTAAAACCTTCCTAATATTGAGATGCTCCCCTTTAGCCTTCAAAACAGCCTCAATTTGTCAAGGCATGGACTCTACAAGGTGTCGAACCATTCCAGTGAAAGTTACAGAGGCCTAAATATGATACCACCCCCCAAAAAATACCAACCTCCACTGTTACTGTAATCGTGAGAGGTTAGCATGTCATGGGGGTTATGACATTTGTGCTTCCAACTTTCTCACTCATAACGATTCATTCAGGATTATCCGTAGCATCAATGTAGCATCCACATTAATATAGAAGTGTTTAGAAACACATTCTATTCATATTTACAATACATTATGTACCATTCATTCTATTGGGCACAAAATTATCTGAAACACAGCAGATGCATCCAACAAGTTTGTAAAGTCTTTGCGTGCTCGGAATATGTGACCAAATACGTTTTACTATTTTAATACACATAAGTGAATTTGACCCAATACCTTTGGTCCCCTAAAATGCCGGAACTAAGGACAAAAATGTATGTAAAAAAATGTATGTAATTTCATAAACGGTTCACCCGATATGGATAAAAAATACCTTCAAATTAAAGCTGACAGTCTGCACTTTAACCTCATAGTATAATTTAAACTGCAAAGTGCTGGAGTACCAAGGCAAAACAACAAACAAACGTGTCACTGTCCCAATACTTTTGGAGCTCACTGTATCTTAAGATGAATGCACTAACAGTAAGTTGCTCTGGATACGAGCGTCTGCTAAATGACTCAAATGTAAAATCTTCATACCTTCTCCGTGGTGACCTTGGAGAGGTCCTTGTAGAGCAGTTTGCGGATGTACTCCTGCAGCGGGGGCCTCTTCTTCCTGACAGTCTTCTCCATGGGCGGGGGGTTGCAGTAGTAGTAGGCATTCTCCACCATGGTCACGTAGCGAGCATCCAGGTGCTGTGCCTGCTTCTTACGCATCATTTGCTCCTGAGACACGCAAGTATACAAAAACAAGTGAGCCATTCAATATAGAACCCAACTAAAAGCTCTCAAGAAGGTGTGTTATCTTATTATCTTGCTAAACGTAACCTAGAAAATATGGCAGCTGTGCACGCGACATGAATAACCTCGTCCAAATGCAATTTAGGCACATTAAAGCTGGATTAATAGCGCTTTATGAATCAGATTGAACCCTGGATTTCGGCACCAGTTAGGAAGGCCAAGACAGGTCTCTCCCCGGGACTTTGGATGCACTCCAAAACCTTTGGGGAATTCCAGTACAGTGTTTGATAGGTGTGTGTGCTTGTACATTAGTGGTACATTAGTGCTGAGGGGAGAACGGCTCCTAATAATAGCCGGAACGGAGCAAATGGAACGGCATAAAACACCTGGAAACCATGTGTTCAATCTTTTTGAAACAAATTCCACTGATTCCGCTCCAGTCATTACCACGAGCTCGTTTTCCCTAATTAAGGTTCGCCAACCTCCTGTGCTGTATACGTACGTGCGTGCATTGCCGTGTGTGCGTGTGTGTGTTTGTACCAGAAGGACGCTGGTCCGGAGGTGGGAGTCGGGGGATCTGAAGAGGAAGCGTCCACTGGTCTCCAGCAGGGTGCAGGCCATCTCTATGTGGTGGTGGGAGAAGTCTGACAGCAGCATCTGTAGAGCAACACACACAGGAAAGTGTCAAGTGTTGGAAACAGGAAGTGTCAGTACAATTTCATAAATGTCGACAAACAATTTGTTCGTTCGACATGGTGGGATCATTTTGTGTCGGTAAAATGAATTATGTGAAAACTCCTTTATGCGCAAATATTGATATAATAAAACCATCATGTTGATGTAAACTTGGAGTCACGAGGAATGCTTGATATGAAGTTGTACTACCACTACGGCATGGAAAAGTATTAAGAGTTTATAGGCAGATGAAATAAGTTCTGATGAACTTCATGGTGGTTAAGTGATGGACGGTGATGAGCTTTGAAGGTGTCATTTGAATGCTAGTGACATGATGATTGATGCAAGGCTGCCAATTATCAAATACAAATGATATTGCTCTTATCCATATCTCATCATATAAGTTATAACCTACCCTGTCCACTTTATCAGCGAACTGTTGTCTAGAGAGCATGTGCCAAAACCAGATTTGGCAAGTTACCTATTTATCGCAACAGTTTTGGTGACAAAACCATTGGTAGAGTTAAAAATGAAATGGAAACATTGAACTTCTGCTTTTTATTTAGTACATGAAAAACGAAGGCCAAAAAATCTTAATTTAAAAAAATCACACACAGCATTTTATCAGTTTGATGGAAACACACCTCTTGTGGGAATATTTGAAAATTGTTTTTTTTTGCAGATTTTAGAAAAGTTGTAAGAAAATCTGTCGCCAATTGGATGGAAACCTAGCTAATGATAGCACAGCTTCCTGGTGAAAGAGAAGCATCCCCTACCTTCAGACAATGCAGAGTGTCCGTTTTAGAGAACAGCTTGAACTTTGCCAGCTCCCCGATAAACCTTACAGTTTTATTTTTTGTTTCGATGTTGATCTGGTCCTTCTTCCGGATCTACAAGGAAACACAGCAAGCATTCTGTATTGAAATCTCCTTCAAAACTGTTTGTTTCCTTCAGTATAGGTTCTATTTTAATGAGACAGTGGTTCTGTATGAAAGACACAACAAAGACGAAGGTGTTAATAGTTGTTGTAAAGTCTTGGGACCTACATGGAACCTGAAGTCTCCTTTGAGTATGGAGCACAGGTCATCGGCCACATCTGACATGCAGGGGTGAAGGGTGGCCACCAGACGGGAGTAAAAGGGCAGCAGATCCAACCTGGAAGAACACAACTCAACCATGAGCTTTACAATGGTATAAGTACCATTGACTTCCTTTATGCCATTTCAAATTAAATGAGCAACCGCACCACCTAGTGGGTAAAAGGGACAACAACAAAAAACGTTCCCACACAAATCAATCCATGATCAAATCCTTCCAAATGAACTATCTGCGTGTGTGTGTGTGTGCGCGTGTGCTTTGTCAGGGAACGGCGAAGAGAGTCTGCACCAGCTTCCTGATCAAATCCTTTCAAATTAACTATCTGCTTTATAGTGAGTCTGGTACCTTTGTCTGGGAACGGTGAAGAGAGCCCGGACCAGCTTCCTCCTGTTTGACTTGGTGTTCATGTTCATGCAGAAATCCATGGCAGCCTGTGAACAAACACACACAAAGTCAGACTAATTCACTGCACAACTGTGTACTTAGTACCACATTGCCTATGAATCATTGCCTTTGTGGCTAAACTCAAATTGTAAAGCATGGAATACATCCTTCTGGTATGCTGAAGGTGTGTTGTGTTCTCTCCTTGCCTTGTCTATGAGGTCTCTGTTGACACAATTGGGAAGCTGCTGGATGAAGGCGTCCACGATGAGCTTCAGGTGGGACCCGGTGCTTGCCTCCTCATCCTCTTGTTCTTCACACAGAAACAGGGAGGACACAGTCAAACATGAATACAACAAAGTCATGCTCCAAATATCTCCTTAGCGAACTTAAAGAGTCACTCAGCGACATAAACAGAAATAGCAAAGCCATAGCATAGGTATAGACCTAAGAATTGGGTTGATACATGTGGAATATTAGAAACCTTGTGAATGACTGTCTGGTTTCCACATGCTCAGCAACACACCTCTGTTTACTTGATTGGCCCTGAGCACCCATGAGTGGGCCCTAGCTCTGTTTCCCTGAGCTCTCTCATACCCTAACTTGAGCCCTGGAAAAGACACACAAACACCAAGACACTGTCCATGTCAATAACCAACACGCCTCCTCTATCCAGAGGTTGTAGATATTCGATTATTGCCGCCCTCTTGTTGTAATTGTCAAAATGGAAAGCTGGCAGTGCAAAGCGCTGGGTGGTGTGTGCTGCTTGGTGGCTGGCAGGCTGGTGGGTAGAGAATACCTTCATCTTTACCTTGCTCGTCCAACAGTTTTTTGGCAAGCTCTGCCTCGTTCTCTGCCTCATCAGGTCCATCCAGCTCCAGAGGGTCATCAGCGATGTCTAGAGCCTCGAGCTCCAACTCCAACTCCTCTGTGGTGGCCGCAGCATCTTTAGCCTCTGAGGAAAGGATACAGCAACAAGAGAAGGGTCATTCAGACAGTGTGAGTCTGTGTGTGTGTGCATGCGTGCAAGTGTGTATGCGGCTGTACCTTTACCAGCAGCCTCCTCTTTGTCCTTGCCCTTCTCGTTATCTTTGAACAGGATGGCGGGGACGAAGGCCTTCAGGTCCACCATGTTCTCGTAGAAGTTCCTGGCATCCTCGTCCTCCCAGATGCCCCCCTCCAGGTCATACTCCCCGGGCTTCCCAGGGGTGAAGATGTCAATGCCAGGGCCGTGCTCTATCACACAGAGAGGAGAGGAACGGTTAGATACACACAGACACCAAAGACTGTAGGCTACATATAACCAACAGCAATAAAACATGATAACAATGTGGCTTTATAACAAAAATCACCCAAAATTACAACAAAATGCACAGTCTTTATATTGTTCCTATAACAAGGTAATAAACAGTATACAAGGGTTGTTACTCTTTACCTTCCTGCACAGTCTTGTCCAGTGGAAGTTCTGGCATGTTCTCATCCAGAAAGTCAGCCAGAGACTGGGTGTTAGCCAGCAACTTCTGGTAGGACGTAGCAAACTCCTCATACTGCTTGTGTCTGTCCTCACTCAGCTCCCCTTTGGAGTGGAGGATACGCCTGGAGGAAGAAAAAACATGGAGGTGTCAGTATGTACACTAAAAGACATTTAGCATGTTACTCAAAATGGCTATGCGTCATGTACTGTGGCAGGAGTATACACTGAAATCAATAGTACAGGAGAAGTTGTGAGATGGGTCATGTTTAAAAAAATTCTCCAGGAAGCCTAGGCCCCATCACCTGTTCTGCCTCTCGATGTTCTGCAACTCGCGGTGGTCCTTCTTCAGGTGCTTGGTGAGCGAGGTGAAGTACTCCCTCAGAAGGTTCTGGAAGGGCTGCTGCTTCTCCGTGTTGATGATCTCACTGGGAGGGAAGGCCAGGTCAAATTTCTCCCGTGCAGCCTTCACTTTGCGAGGCACCAGGCCCGCGATGTCGTCCCCGCAGTGCTTACAGAAGCTGATGACCACCGACACATGCGTGTGTGTCTCGCGGTCTGTCCCGATGATGCTCTTCAGCTGCTCGTAGATGAGCGAAAGGCCCTCCTTGTCCGTAAACAGGCCCACGATGGTAAGCTCTGCGATGAAGCGCAGGTCGGTGCGCAGCTTGCTCACGTTGGGCGCCTTCTCCTCCTTGCGCGCCTCAAAGTGCCTCTTCCAGGCCTGGAGGAGCAGTGGGGCGAATTCAGCGTAGCGCTGGTGAAAGAGGGAGCACAGGTGCACGGCGCAGCCCACATCAGAGATCTTCAGCTTGGCCTCCACCACCGAGCCCACCGCCTCGCCGATGTACTTGCTGAGGTTGAGCGAGCCGAAGTCATTGGAAAGGGCTTCGCGCTGCTGCTCAGTGAGCGTGCGCAGCTTCTTGACAAAGGCCGTGTTCTTCTTCAAGCTGGAGTCAAGGCGGCTAAAGAAGGTCTCCTCGGGACGGCCCTCGTGGGCGTTCTGGTTGCGGATGCGCAGCTCCTTCCGGCACTGGTGGCGCTCCCAGGCCTCCTGGTGGAGCTGGTGACCCTCCTCCTTCTCCCTGGAGTGGGAAGAAAGATGGAGAATCAAGTTAGCAATTATCTGAGTTCACAAATACTAACCGTACACAAAGTTTACGATGTTGAGAGCACCTACAGTAGATATATTATTATGGTGGTTCCTCCCCTGAGCTCTTACTTGAGTTGAGCTGCCTCCTCTTCACGCTGTCTCTTGGCCTCCTCCTCCTGAACTTTCCTCTCCTCCTCCTCCTGCTGCTTCTTCTCCTCTTCCTCCTTCTTCCTCTGCTCCTCCTCTGCCTTCTGTTTCTCCTCCTCTTTCCGTTTCCGCTCCTTTTCTTCCTTCTTTCTTTTGTCCTCCTCAAGTCTCCTCCTCTTTTCCTCTGCGGCCTTACCGATATCTTTCTTGCCACTCATCTTTGACTCATCCTTCACTTTATCCCGGGAGGAGGCGGGCCGTCTATCACCCTCTCTGTCTTTCTCCTTGTTACTAAAGGAGCTCACCTCTTTCTCATCCATGTTTAATGATCTCTTGCCCTCAGCAAGCATTCTAGAAAAACAAAGTTGAATCATTCACATTAGCAGTGTTACATATATCCGTGCTAGGCAAGCCTAGTTAATAACGTTGGGCGCTTGGTAGCCTAGTGGTTAGAGCGTTGGGCCAGTAACCGAAAGGTTGCTAGATCGAATCCCCGAGCTGACAAGGTAAAAATATGCTGTTCTGCCCCTGAACAAGGAAGTTAACCCACTGTTCCTAGGCAGTCATTGTAAAGAAAAAATAGAAAAAAAATTTTTACAGCTTATTAGCGTTCACCTAATATGTTCCCCCTGTTGATGATGCTCATTATATATTAAGGTTGAACCAAATGATTACATGTAATAAAAATGAAATTAAATACAAAATTATGTGAAATTGAATGAAACAATATTGTATGTTCATGCTAATATGATGTACAATATTCCATTATGTTTCTATATGATAAAAGCGTAATATATTTAATATTCCATATACTATTTCTTAACAGTTTCACTAATTAATTTTAATTATCTTAATCATTATGACACACCCCTTACTATTGTCATTGGTTACACTAATTGCACTGTTTGTCTACATAACCCGGTTCAAGTAGTCATAATATTACCCTGAAGATGGCACAGTGACGCCGAAACGTTGGTAAATACCCATTAAACTGCTGGGCGTTTACGACTGTCTTTTTTTTGATAGTTTAATCGCTGTTAGTCAGCACATCCACACAAACTATTATTCTGGGTGTGCGCAAACTCATGTTTTATTTATCTAAATAAAAAAAATATCAACTTTGATTTAACGTTAATATTCGCTGATCAGATCATTGGCTAATTCACATTGCTAGCTACACATGTATCACAAAATGTCGATATAACAGTACTAGCACTGTTGGTTAGAGCCTGTAAGTAAGCATTAAACTGTAAAGTCTACACCTGTTGTATTCGGCGCACGTGACAAACTTTGATTTGATTTGTGACTGGCCGAATTGCTAAAAGTTTTAGCCAGCCGTTGGTGAAAGCGTCACAAGATTAAATGTCAGTGATCGATTATTTCAACAGTTAACGTTAGCTAGCTAGTTATTTTTTATAATCTCCGCCAACTACCATATCTAGGTAACGTCATAAAATGCATAAAACCTCCAAGTTGACTACACGCCAATTACATGTTTATCAACGTGCGTTATGAGTCTTTTTACTCTTAAATTGCAGTTGTGATCGTGCAGTTTAGGTAACGTTAGCTATGTTGACATTGTCTTCCCTACGACGCACGTATAGATAGCCTAGTTCATGCTATGCTAACTTGCTGAACACACAACGGTTAGGTAAGAACCGTTCGTCGTAAATTAGCATTTGTACGACTACTATGTGCAATTATTTTATAACAATGAAATAAAGTGAAAATGTTACCACCAGTGTTGACAAAACGGCACACATTAAGCCAAAGTTACGTTGCTAACGCGTTAGCTAGCTAACTGTTGTTAGGCCGCTTCGGCTTGAGTCTCGACTCGAGAGGTAAACAAACGCCTTGGTAGCCCGCGAGCAATAAGATCGTCGATGTCAATCGTCTGCATAAACCAAAAATAAGTGTCAACATATATTAGTAATAATTGCATATCGTTCATTATAGAATATAGTCTAAAACCAAATTATTACCTTCGATTTCTCTCAAAATAAACATCTGACTTGTGTTAATAAGTAAAAATGATTTCCTTGTGCGGTACAGGACCCCTTGGATTAGGCACCAAACAATCTGCCTCAAAGGAAATGTAGGTTCTAATCTACTTTGTTTATTGAATCGATAAGCAGATCGAAAATCTTTTATTATAGTAGTATTTTATCAGTAGATAAATTGATCTACACCAATTATATAATTTAGTTATGTATTCATGGTACATTAATTCAGACAAGCAATGTTGCAGATTACATTAGGGAGTGGGTCTCTGTTGTGTCTGCTGGAGCAACAGTTGTAGCAGAGAGTTCCAGTCAATTATTAATACATTAGTCATTTAGCAGATTTACAGGAGCAATTATGGTAGTGCCTTGCTCAAGGGCACATCTACAGTTTTCACCTGGTCAGCTCGGGGATTCAAACAGCGATCTTTCGGTTATTGTCCTAGCATCTCTTAACCGCTGGTGGGTAAAGAACTAACAGTCTTCACTGATAAATATTCGGTTATCACGTTTTATAATTGTCGTATACTGTCAGATGTCTGCATGCATAATGAAAGACATATACATACTATATGGTACGGAAATATTAAATCATTATCTATTAATACAATTTATAGAAATGTTATTATGGTTTCTGTAAATGACCTGACTAGATCATAAATGAACAATTGTCCAGACAGAGGCTTTGGTTGCGAATTGACGGTATTATTAATACCAACTTTACACAGGCTACTGTTTGGGCCGTAGCACACGCCAAATAGATGACAGATAACCACAAGCCAATCGTGACCTTCTCTTGTGTAGAACCAGACGTAAGAGAGAGAGAACAAAGGCTGACCTGGTCTTAACTTCAATGCTCCATCCCTGCCCAACCCCCTCCACGCCACTCCCGCACAACCACCAGGATGCCGGCATCAGAACATTCCAGGCATTCCCGTGATTGGCAGATAGCAGAGGTTGATTGACATGTCGGACCCGCGAACACTGGGTACTGGTCAGTACAACACACCTCCTACCGCTAACACATAACACATCAACATGTCTGCAGCGTTGTGCGGGTCGCTACTCAGCCCCCCCACCAACAAAATCCCTCGTCCCGAGCGGAACAAAGCAAACAAGTCTCTGAAGCGACCCGGAGGTCTCCTTTGCCTGCGTGGCCGTGATGGTCGCAGAGTGCACCTCTGGGACCAGGGGATGAAGGCAGGGATATGGGGGACAAGGAGCGGGAAGGTTATACAGTCCGTGGCTCTGGGGAACCACGCGGTGACACAGGGGGGGAGACAGGGGGAGTGGGCTGTCTGGAGCCTTGTCTGCGGACACTGGGGGTGGTGCCTGGAGAATGTCATTGCCAGAGAGGGGAATTGTGGGGGTTCCTGGGGTTTGGGGAGAAGAGGCCCTCTGTATGGGGCTAACCTGTCCCGGTGCAGTGCCACCTTTCTCCCCTGGGAGGAAGCTGCCCCGGTACACAACTCTCCCCTACCCTCTCCAGGACACTGCAGGGTCCAACCCAGTGACTGTCCAACTTGGGGCATCTGCCTTTTTTCCTTAGGGGGCTGTAGACCCAGACAGCTCCCACCACAAAGTGCTCTCTCCCGGGTGTGCACGTTCATAGTTCCTTTTCTGCTTCATACCTGCATTCACCAGCTGCTCTCTGGCGAAGGTGTGGGCTGTCTCCAGCCGGTCCTGGAGTCTCCGCATACTCCGGCCCGGGGGAACATGAGGGCTATCCAGGGCCGACCAAACGCCATCTCCGCAGGGGTGCGGATCTTCTCTCCAGCATGAGGAGGGCAGGCGTGCAGGAGGTGGAGTCTTGGACAGCGAAGCGGCATGCCATGAGGACCATAGGCAGGTGCTTGTCCCAGTCACGCTGGTGTTTGGAAAGAGACGATGGCGGCCTGTCCAAGCGTTTTGTTGAAGCGCTCACAAGGCCATCACTTTGAGGATGGAGAGGAGTAGTGCGGGTCTTGTGGCATACCCAGCCTCTCACACATGGTGGCGAACACACGGGACTCAAAGTTTCTGCCTTGGTCGTGTGGATGGACTCTGCAGCTCCAAACCTGCTGAACATCCCGCTGTCAGGGCGTCGACGATGGTCTCTGCACTCCTGGTCAGGCAGAGAATAGGCCTCGGCCATTTTGTGAAATAGTCCATGGCGTGGGCACCCGCGGTTTCCACTGTCTGTGGTGGGGAACGGCCAACTACATCCACTCCACCCTCTCATGGGAGCCCCACTTGGGAACTGTTGGAGCTGAGCATGAGAGCGGCCTGGGGGCCCTTCTCTCGCTGTGCAGTGTCACAGCGGCGACAAAAGTCCTCCACATCCCTCTTGTGCTGCCCCAGTAGAAGCCTGACGGAGACGGCGCAGTGTTTTTGTGACCCAAAGTGTCCAGTCCCACCCCCCCATGAGTACTCTGGAGCACAGCCTCCCGCAATGCTTTTGGGACCACCACTGCCACCTTCTCCTCTTCCCGTAGCTGACTCCTTCCATGCCCGCTGTAGCACCGCACTAGCCAGCCGCAGTCTCTCAACTTCGACCACGAACCCTTTGGTCGGCGAGTGAGAGCGCTGTCACCTCTTCCCATGGTGGCCTCACCTGCGCTCTACCACTGTAGCACTGGCTGTAGTTGTGTCGTCCCTGCTGCGCCGCCATTCAGCCATGTCGACAGTCTGCAGCTCACAGCAGACAGGCCTCGCCCGACCACACTGTGGCACAGACACCTCCTCTGCACGCAGCTCTCTCTCCCGTCTCCTCTCTCCATTCACAGTGGCGGCAGCCGTCTGCAGTACAGGGCCGACGGGACATGGCGTCGGCGTTGGAGTGGCGTGCCCTGCCCTGTGCACCACCGTGAAGTCATACGCTGAAGCTCCTCCAACCAGCGTGCCACCTGCCCTCTGCTCTCTGAAAGACATGAGCCCACTGGAGAGCAGAGTGGTCAGTCCTTACAGTAAGGGCAGACCACCCAGGTAGTACTTGAAGTGTTTGACGGAAGCCCACAACAGCCAAGAGCTCCGCCGGGTGACACAGTAAGCGGCGCTCATGTTTGTCGAATGTTTTGCTGAAGTACGCCACCACTCTCTCCCCCTCTGGCCCCACCTGGCCAGCACCCCACCCATTGCCCACATGCTCGCGTCTGTGTCCCAGGAAAAGGGCAAGGTGAGGTCAGGGGGGCGAGCCGGGGGCCTCGATCAGTGCACGTTTGAGGGTGTTGAACGCCTCCTCACACTCCAACTGTCCAAGTGAAAGCCTTGTCTTCGGCAGCAGCGGTTCAGTGGAGCAGCAACACGCTTGAGAACCCCGTACAAACTCCTGTAGTAACGAGTCCCAGTCCCGGAAGCTCTTCAGCTGACGCTGGCTCGTGGGGGTGGGCACAGTCTCTGACAGCCCCTACCTTGTTCCCATGTGCTGATCCCTCCTTCCCCACTCGGTGGCCCAGAAGGACACCTCTTCCTCATGAAGTGGCACTTCTCGGGTGGAGCTTCAGACCTCGGCAGCCACCCTCTAGCACCGCCGTAGCGCCCAGGCTGACTGAGAAGGAGCTGCCATGGGCCAGGATGTCGTCGAGGTATCTATACCAGAACTGCTGTGGGGGATGCCATCCCAGGCACCCTGTCATCACAACGCTCAAAAGTAGCGTGAGTTGCCAGGCAGACAATGCACAGGACTTGAACTTGCCAGTGTCCTCGTTAGTGGGAAGACGCAGTTTTGGCTCTGGCCTCTGGGGAGAGGGCACCTGCAAGTAGCCATGCGGAGGTCTCATGAGCGAGCCACAGGAGACCCTAACCAGGTCCAGCGACTCATCGATACGTGGTATGGGGTATGAGTCTTCCTAGTTACTCATTCAGCCGCGTAGTTCCGCACAGAACCTCAGCTTGCCCCCTTCTTCGGAACCATGACGACTGGCGCCGCCCAGGGCTGTCTGAGGGCTCAATGAAGTCTGCCCGCTGCATCTCCAACACAGCCTTGTCTGCCGCTCCTGGGTGCAGCGGGATAGCGCGGGGACCATCTTGATGGTCGGCGCATCACCTGTTCGATCTCATGCTGCACAGATGATCTGACACCTCTTCCTCACTCAACGCAAAGCTGCTCTGAATCTCAACAGCAACTGCCACAACCGTCTGTGCTCGGGTCAGACAACACACAGTTCTCTCCCATATCTCCCTCACTGCCAGACAGTGTCCTCTCCTCTCCCATCTGGGGTATGGGCTGGGGGGTGTGCGGCGGGCTCACAGAGGGCTGTGTATGAGGTAGCTGGGGGTGAATGTAACACATCAAACGCGCGCCGTAGGTGACAGGGGGACTGGGGAAAAAGTCCACACAGCTGGGGGGGAGGGGGGGCAGCCATGAGTCTCTGCTGCTTTAACTGTTGGAGTAAAGGGTTTGTTGGGTTGAGTAATGTGACATTAGGGGGGGCCAGGTGACTTCCGGCCCTCTGGAAGCTCAGTGTGCCCTATTTAGGTCTAACTGCAGCCTGTGCTCTAAGAAGTCCAACCCCAGGATACAAGGGTCCTGCACAGCCGCCACCCACACGGATGACGCACAGTCCTGCCCCCTACTGTCAGAGTCATTATTCCCTTCCCTTTATGGGTGCCAGCTCACCTGTGACTGTGCGGAGCTGCACAGTTGTAGTCTCACACTGAGTCCAACCTGGCACAATATCTGGCTCACCAGGGTTACTGTGGACCCAGTGTCCACCAGGGCGGAGCAGGGCACCCCCTCCACAGTGACAGGGACATGACAAAGTCCCCAACAGGTCCGGCCCACCACAACAACAGGCTCCAACCGCTTGCCCTCGTCTGCTTCTGGGGGAAGTGGAGCCTTGCTTCCCCGTCTGTGCCGGTGGGCTCCTCTGAAGATGATGGTGGTTGGGATAGAAAGCCAGGGGTCCGCACTACCCGGTCTATGCGGACCCGAGCCGTTTCCCTGAGCTCTGGGGGATGGGGCAATCTCGGCGCAGATGGCCTGGCTGGCCACAACCCCAGCAGACCCTGGGACCAGGGCGTGTGTTTCGTGCCGCCTGTAGCGACACAGGCACGAATGAGTTCTGTCATTTCGGCCACCCATGCAGGCTTTTCCGGCTCCGGGCTGCTCTGCCCCCAGCTCGCACAAGAGGGTGTGTCTCCCTGCACCCCACCAAACGCCAGCTGAACCCAGCCCACACCAGCTCCCTCTCCAAAGCCATCTCTCAAGGCTGTCTGTAATGACTCAGGATGAGCCAGCTGGGTCTGTATGCGCAGCTCCGTAGGAGAGAGCGCCTGTATGAACTGGTCCGTGCTAGCTCGCTCTGCACGGAGGGGGGCATGTGAGCATATGCCCGCCGAGAGAGGCTCTCAATGTCATTAGCTAGCACCCGTAGAGGCTCTCCAGGCTGCCTGCGTCTATTACTTCAGTTCGGAGCGCAGTAGCCCGGGCTGTACACACTGTCCATAGCGCCTCCTCAGTGCTCCCACTAAGCACCATAATCATGTCTGTCCTCGGGGCTAACCAATATCAACAGGCCAGAGCTTCATCCGTGAGCATAAAGCCAACTGCAGTGCCCTTTCTTCATCCGACCACCCCCTAAAATGAGCTAACAGTTCAAACTGAGCAATGAAAAGCTTCCCAATCCGCCTTACCGGAATACTTTGGGGTCTTAACAGATACGGACGCAGCCGGGAACTGGGCGCCGCCATGTTGTTTTACATCCTGAGCCCCGAATCCTCGTCACGCGCGTCGACGTCACCACTTCGGTCCGCCACCAGAATCCGGCGAAATACAGTCGACGAAGCACTCATGCCCGCTTCAGCCGCCATCGCTCTCAACGTCTCCCTCAAGCGGCCTCTGCGCTCCGACGCCCTGGCGATCTCCTCAAGCAGAAACCCCGACGTCCATTCACACCGCACCTCCTTGGCCATAATCGTCTACTCCACCTTCACTTTCGGATTCCCTCGAAGCATTTTCAATCCCCGTTCTCACCTACGGTAGCTAGCCACATATCAGCATAGCTAGCTGGCTAACTTGTATCAACGTTTTTAACTTCTGAACAAATGTAATGACCTGACTAGATCATAAATGAACAATTGTCCAGACAGAGGCTTGAGTTTGCGAATTGACGGTTTATTAAACCAACTTTAACAGGCTACTGTTTGGGCCGTAGCACACGCCAAATAGATGACAGATAACCCACAAGCCAATCGTGACCTTTCTTGTGAAGACCAGACGTAAGAGAGAGAGAACAAAGGCTGAACCGTCTGTCTTAACTTCCAATGCTCATCCCCCTGCCCAACCCCCCTCACACGCCACTCCGCCAACCACCAGGATGCCCGGCATCAGAACATTCCAGGCATTCCCGTGATTGGCAGATAGCACGGTTGATTGACATGTCGGACCCCGCGAACACTGGGTACTGGATCAGTCTAAATCGTACCCAACAAGCCACCATTCGATGCCTACTACATAACCAGGCTGTCTGTGCGGGTCGCTCTGTTGTGTCTGCTGGAGCAACAGTTGTAGCAGAGAGTTCCAGTCAATTATTAATACATTAGTCATTTAGCAGATTTACAGGAGCAATTATGGTTAAGTGCCTTGCTCAAGGGCACATCTACAGATTTTTCACCTGGTCAGCTCGGGGATTCAAACCAGCGATCTTTCGGTTATTGTCCTAGCACTCTTAACCGCTGTGGGTAAAGAACTAACAGTCTTCACTGATAAATATTCGGTTATCACGTTTTATATTTCGTTTACTGTCAGATGTCTGCATGCATAATAGAAAACATAACTAATGGTACGAAATATTAAATCATTATCTATTATATACATTTATAGAAATGTATTATGGTTTCAATAGTCTAAAAGTTTCCATTCTATTTTGTTAGTTTTCCCTCATCTATTACTGATAAGAGAACAAATTCTTTGGAGAGAACTGTCAGGGGATTTGTTTTACCGGTCCACAGTGGTGATTTTAGCATGTAAATCTTGGTGGGACAAAGCATAATTTACTTCCTTTAACAAAAAACATAGTTGAGACGCCAGATTTTTATTTTAACTAGGCAAGTCAGTTTAAAAAAAAACGTATTTACAATGACGGCCTAGGAACAGTGGGTTAAATACCTTGTTCAGGGGCAGAACGACAGATTTGTACCTTGTCAGCTCAGGGATTCAATTCACCAATCTTTTGGTTACTGGCCCAATGCACTAACCACTAGGCTACCTGCCACTTGCTTAAATGAATGTGGTTTCTACTGACAATTGAGATGTACAAACTATGGCATAAGGGGATGACGAGTGGATAAGAGGGCATCAGTAATTTTGATTAAGACATTAATGAGCGAGCTAGAATGAACATAGTCAATATGACGTGCAGACAATTTTTAAATGTACAGCGACAGAATTTGGAACATGGCCCGTTCTTACAGTATTCTCCCTGTACACCAAATCAGAACCAGAATATAAATAAATAGGGCAAGGACAAAGTAAGTGAACCTTTTGGAATTACCTGGATTTCTGCATAATTTGGTCATAAAATTTGATCTGATCTTCATCTGTCACAACAATAGACAAACAGTCTGCTTAAACTAATAACACAAACAATTATACGTTTTCATGTCTTTATTGACACACCGTGATCAAGGACGTCCCCCCTCAGTGACTATATGTACATACCCCAACCAGAAGCCATGGATTACAGGCACCATTGCACTGAGCTAAAGGGTAGAGCTGCCACTTTCAAGGTGCGGGACTCTAACCCGGAAGCTTACAAGAAATCCTGCTATGCCCTGCGACGAACCATCAAACAGGCTAAGCGTCAATACAGGGCTAAGATTGAATCATACTACATAGGCTCCGACGTTCATTTTATGTGGCAGGGCTTGCAAACTATTACAGACTACAAGTGAAGCACAGCCGCGAGCTGTCCAGTGACATGAGCCTACCAGACTAGCTAAATCACTTCTATGCTCGCATGAGAGCATCAGCTGTTCCGCTCTCCGTAGCCGACGTGAGTAAGACCTTTAAACAGGTCTACATACACAAGGCTGCGGGGCTAGACGGATTACCAGGACGTGTGCTCCGGGCATGTGCTGACCAACTGGCAGGTGTCTTCACTGACATTTTTAACATGTCACTGATTGAGTCTGTAATACCAACATGTTTCAAGCAGACCACCATAGTCCCTGTGCCCAAGAACACAAATGCAACCTGCCTAAATGACTACAGACCTGTAGCACTCACATGAAATGCTTTGAAAGGCTGGTAATGGCTCACATCAACACCATTATCCCAGAAACCCTAGACCCACTCCAATTTGCATACCGCCCAAATAGATCCACAGATGATGCAATCTCTATTGCACTGCACACTCCAGACTTTCCAACCTGGACAAAAGGAACACGTGAGAATGCTATTCATTGACTACAGCTCAGCGTTCAACACCATAGTACCCTCAATGCTCATCACTAAGCTAAGGATCCTGGGACTAAACACCTCCCTCTGCAACTGGATCCTGGACTTCCTGATGGGCCGCGCCCAGGTGGTGAGGGTAGGTAGCAACACATCTGCCACGCTGATCCTCAACACTGGAGCTCCCCAGGGGTGCGTGCTCAGTCCCTTCCTGTACTCCCTGTTCACCCACGACTGCATGGCAAGGCACGACTCCAACACCATTAAGTTTGCAGATGACACAACACTGGTAGGCCTGATCACCGACAACGACGAGACAGCCTATAGGGAGGAGGTCAGAGACCTGGCCGGGTGGTGCCAGAATAACAACCTATCCCTCAACGTAACCAAGACTAAGCAGATGATTGTTGACTACAGGAAAAGGAGTACTGAGCACGCCCCCATTCTCATCGACAGGGCTGTAGTGGAGCAGGTTGAGAGCTTCAAGTTCCTTGGTGTCCACATCAACTACAAACTAGAATGGTCCAAACACACCAAGACAGTCGTGAAGAGGGCACGACAAAGCCTATTCCCCCCTCAGGAAACTAAAAAGATTGGGCATGGGTCCTGAGATCCTCAAAAGGTTCTACAGCTGCAACATCGAGAGCATCCTGACCGGTTGCATCACTGCCTGGTACGGCAATTGCTCGGCCTCAAACTTCAAGGCACTTCAGAGGGTAGTGTTTATGGCCCAGTACATCACTGGGGCAAAGCTGCCTGCCATCCAGGACCTCTACACCAGGGTGTTTAGAGGAAGGCCCTAAAAATTGTCAAAGACCCCAGCCACTCCAGTCATAGACTGTTCTCTCTACTACCTAATGGCAAGCGGTACCGGAGTGCCAAGTCTAGGACAAAAAGGCTTCTCAACAGTTTTTACCCCCAAGCCATAAGACTCCTGAACAGGTAATCAAATGGCTACCTGGACTATTTGTATTGTGTGCCCCCCCTCCCCCCAACCGCTCTTTTACGCTGTTGCTACTCTCTGTTTATCATATATGCATAGTCACTTTAACTATACATTCATGTACATACTACCTCAATTGGGCCGACCAACCAGTGATGCCGCACATTGGCTAACCGGGCTATCTGCATTGTGTCCCGCCACCCACCACCCGCCAACCCCTCTTTTACTGCTACTGCTACTCTCTGATCATCATATATGCATAGTCACTTTAACCATATCTACATGTACATACTACCTCAATCAGCCTGACGGTGTCGGCATGTAGCCTCGCTACTTTTATAGCCTCGCTACTGTACAGTCGTGGCCAAAAGTTTTGAGAGTGACACAAATATTAATTTCCACAAAGTTTGCTGCTTCAGTGTCTAGATATTTTTGTCAGATGTTACTATGGAATACTGAAGTATAATTACAAGCATTTCATAAGTGTAAAAGGCTTTTATTGACAATTACATGAAGTTGATGCAAAGAGTCAATATTTGCCGTGTTGACCCTTCTTTCAAGACCTCCGCAATCCGCACTGGCATGCTGTCAATTAACTTCTGGGCCACATCCTGACTGATGGCAGCCCATCTTGCATAATCAATGCTTGGAGTTTGTCAGAATTTGTGGGTTTTTGTTTGTCCACCCGCCTCTTGAGGATTGACCACAAGTCTCAATGGGATAAGGTCTGGGGAGTTTCCTGGCCATGGACCCAAAATATCGATGTTTTGTTCCCCGAGCCACTTAGTTATCACTTGCCTTATGGCA
Organism: Salvelinus sp. IW2-2015; assembly: GCF_002910315.2. NCBI lineage: Eukaryota > Metazoa > Chordata > Actinopteri > Salmoniformes > Salmonidae > Salvelinus > Salvelinus sp. IW2-2015. Next base: position 12,878,381 of record NC_036840.1, on the reverse strand, counting down.
AGGTGCTCCATCATGCTGGAAAAGGCATTGTTCGCACCAAACTTGATGTTTTTCCTGGAGAGAAGTGGCTTCTTTGCTGCCCTTCTTGACACCAGGCCATCCTCCAAAAGTCTTCGCCTCACTGTGCGTGCAGATGCACTCACACCTGCCTGCTGTCATTCTTGAGCAAGCTCTGTACTGGTGGTGCCCCGATCCCGCAGCTGAATCAACTTTAGGAGACGTTCCTGGCGCTTTCTGGACTTTCTTGGGCGCCCTGAAGCCTTCTTCACAACAATTGAACCGCTCTCCTTGAAGTTCTTGACGATCCGATAAATGGTTGATTTAGGTGCAATCTTACTGGCAGCAATATCCTTGCCTGTGAAGCCCTTGTGCAAAGCAATGATAAAGGCACGTGTTTCCTTGCAGGTAACCATGTTGACAGAGGAAGAACAATGATTCCAAGCACCACCCTCCTTTTGAAGCTTCCAGTCTGTTATTCGAACTCAATCAGCTTGACAGAGTGATCTCCATCCTTGTCCTCATCAACACTCACACCTGTGTTAACGAGAGAATCACTGACATGATGTCAGCTGGTCCTTTTGTGGCAGGGCTGAAATGCAGTGGAAATGTTTTGGGGGGGTTCAGTTCATTTGCATGGCAAAGAGGGACTTTGCAATTAATTGCAATTCATCTGATCACTTTTCATAACATTCTGGAGTATATGGAAATTGCCATCATACAAACTGAGGCAGCAGACTTTGTGGAAATTAATATTTGTGTCATTGTCAAAACTTTTGGCCACGACTGTATATAGCCTCGCTACTGTTATTTTTCACTGTCTTTTTACTGTGGTTTTATTTCTTTACTTACCTATTATTCACCTAATACCTTTTTTGCACTATTGGTTAGTTCTTACAGTAAGTAAGAATTTCACTGTAAGGTTGTATTCGGCGCACGTGACAAATAAACTTTGATTTGATCCGCTCTCGAGGTCATGCCACAGCATTTTAAATCAGGTTGAGGTCAGGACTCTGACTGGGCCACTCCAGAAGGTGTATTTTCTTCTGTTGAAGCCATTCTGTTGTTGATTTACTTCTGTGTTTTGGGTTGTTGTCCTGTTGCATCACCCAACTTCTGTTGCGCGTCAATTGGCGGACAGATAGCCTTACATTCTCCTGCAAAATGTCTTGATAAACTTAAATTTTTCTGTCGATGATAGCAAGCTGTCCAGGCCCTGAGTCAGCAAAGCAGCCCCAAACCATGAGGCTCCCTCCACCATACTTTACAGTTGGGATGAGATTCTGATGTTGGTGTGCTGTGCCTTTTTTCTCACCACACATCGTGTTGTGTGTTCCTTCCAAACAACTCAACTTTAGTTTAATCTGTCCACAGAATATTTTGCCAGAAGCGCTGTGGAACATCCAGGTACTCTTTTGTGAACTTCAGACGTGCAGCAATGTTTTTTTTGGACAGCAGTGGCTTCTTCCGTGGTCTCCTCCCATGAACACCATTCTTGTTTCATGTTTTATGTACCATAGACTCGTCAACAGAGATGTTAGCATGTTCCAATGATTTTTGGAAGTCTTTAGCTGACACTAGGATTCTTCTTAACCTCATTGAGCATTCTGCACTGTGCTCTTGCAGTCATCTTTTCAGGACTGCCACTCCTAGGGAGAGTAGCAACAGTGGGGAACTTTCTCCATTTATAGACAATTTGTCTTACCATGGACTGTTCGACGCATGGTTCACATCAGGCAATGCTTCTTGTGAATAGCAAACTCAAATGTTGTTTTTTATAGGGCAGGGCAGCTCAAACCAACATCTCCAATCTCGTCTGATTGATTGGACTCCAGTGTAACGGCAGCCTTCCTCCTCTTCAAGAGAAGAGAAGGTGTAGCAGGGATCGGACCAACACGCAGCGTAGCCAGTGCTCAACATGTTTAATTACAAATAACGTGAACACTTACAACAATACAAAATAACAAAATGTGGCAAACCAATACAGCCCTATCTGGTGCAGAGAAAACACAAAGACAGGAAACAACCACCCACAAACCCCAACACAAAACAAGCCACCTATATATGATTCCCAATCAGAGACAACACAAAACACCTGCCTCTGATTGAGAACCATATTAGGCCAAACATAGAAACAGACAAACTAGACACACAACATAGAATGCCCACCCAGCTCACGTCCTGACCAACACTAAAACAAGCAAAACACACAAGAAAACTTTATCATAAAAATCTGTAATTCTCTGGATATATGGCTCATTCTTGGGCTGCGGTAATATTTAAAAATATATAAATATTTTTTTTACTAGAATAAATGCATTTTCTGAACACCCCACAACATTAAGTACATATTAAACCTTCAAGAAAACATATTTTCCCACCTCAGGCATATTGTCAATTTTTGTCTGATATGGACACCATTTATCTTCAACCCCATCACAGACAATATGGAAGTTATCTGAATATGATTATAAAATATATTTGTTATAAAATCAACATTTACCTAATGCTCATGTGTCCCCCAAACCAATTCAATTATTATAAATATAACATTTATGTAAAATCTCAGAATTTTGCTGTATTAAACCCTGAAATTGACGTGTCAGTGGTCTCATCATTTCAGAATTTTAACATAAATCTAATCTTGGGATTGTCTTTAACATTTCAGACTGAGCTCAGAAAACATTAAATTCATATTTATTCATCTTTTCCATTTTATTTAACAAATATTGTCTTGTGACAGGGTTGAGACTAGGGTGACAGGGTTTAATACTGTAACGGGGTTGAAGAGACACATTGGTTTCAATATAAACTAGTTTACTTTACTATCAAAATCCCTCCAAGATTTACCCCAAAACATTGCATTTCATTGTATGCAACCATGTAATAAGGACATTAGAGATATTTAGAATAATCTGGGTTTTATTAACCAAACTGCAGTAAATATCAAACCTATAAAAACACATCAGGCATTAGGGTAATTAATAACATTCAACAGGTTTCATCAGAAAAGTTCAACGTGTCATCAAACTGTAGGAACATTTTCCAAGGGCATTTAGAATGCTAGAACAGCTGTAACTACAGCACTAGTGTCAGCATCCTTCTTCTCAGGAGCACCATATTCATTCATTCATGGTTTTCTTCCTGAGAGTCTGGCCCACACATCTCTCTCAACCTCTACGTGGCAGGATGTCACACTCTGTGGGGGTGGAATCATCTCAAGGACTTCATCAAACTGATACCAGTGGATGTCGTCTCGAGAAGGCCAGAAAAATCTGTTTGGTCCTACACAATGCATACATTTCACTTGTACACTCATTTCATCCGTGYCGAGGATGATGCCTGGATAAAGGTCATCATCATATTCCACTACACACCACTGCCCAAGAAGACCTGCATTTCCCCACTGGATTTGGTACACAGGTTGTGGATTTTCCTCATTGGCTGGCTGTTCTGGAGCAGCCGGGACCTTCTGCCTGAAACTGAAGTGATGTGTGTTAAAGCATGTACAGTTTAGGTCTTTCTTTGTTGAACAAATGCAGCTGACATCATGAGACGTCAGCTCACCAGGAGCAGGGCTGATGACCTGGTGTATTGTCATGGTGGAGGGCACCGCTTTTATCGGGCTTGGCATCATCTCCATTGCACGTTCAACATCGGCACTCTTCACAAAGAACAGCTTCACTGACGTGTTTATCTCACGGGGGGCTTAGTAAAGCTCCTGTGCATCACTGAGATCACAGCCCTTAGCTACCAACCTGTCCTTCGTTCTCTTCAACATTCCTCCCACACCATCAGGAGCCCCTTTTCCATGGCTTGACTTAAAAAAGTACCAGTTCCTCAGTGCTCTTTTACTCTCCTTGCTTCTTTTCTACGCTGTTCTCCACTGTTTACACTTCTGACGCTGGTCTCTCTCACTTAAATCACTGATCTTTTTATTTTTCTCCTGCCTCAACATTTCTTTTCCATCTCTAATGTTTTTTCTCAAGGTATTGTTCCCTTTTTTCTGGGTCAGCATTTTGATGTGCTCGACACTGCTTTTGTCTTTCTGCTGCACATAAGGGTGGACTGACAATTTTTGGGGGCGGAGTTTGGTTGGTATGACTGGGTTGAGTGTAGACTGAGGGACAAAGCTAAATTGTGTGATTTTAATCAATAATAATTTATTTGAGAAAAATACTTTCTCAAAAAAAGAACACCGGTCTCGAGGGCGACCCAGGGGGCGAGGTGCCGGGCGATCCGGGTGGAGGCGGTGGAAGTCCCTCAGAAGTGAAGGGTCCAAAATGTACCCCACCGGTACCAGGCACCTCTCCTCCGGACCGTACCCCTCCCAGTCCACGAGGTACTGTAGGCCCTCCACCCGGCGTCTCGAGTCCAGAATGGCACGTACTGTGTACGCCGGGGACCCCCGATGTCCAGAGGGGGTGGAGGGACCTCAGGCACCTCACCCTCTTGCAGGGGACCAGCCACCACCGGCCTGAGGAGAGACACATGGAACGAGGGGTTAATACGATAATAAGTAGGAAGTTGTAACCTATAACACACCTCGTTTATCTTCCTCAGGACTTTAAATGGCCCCACACACTGCGGCCCCAGCTTCCGGCAGGGTAGGCGGAGGGGCAGGTTTCAGGTCGAGAGCCAGGTTTCGGGTCGAGAGCCAGAGCCGGTCCCCCGGTGCGAACACGGGGGCCTCACTGCGGTGCTGGTCAGCGCTCTTCTGTCGTCCACCAGCCAGTCTCAACGATTCCTGGACGGCTCTCCAGGTGTCCCTTGAGCGCTGCACCCATTCCTCCACCGCAGGAGCTTCGGTCTGGCTCTGATGCCATGGGGCCAGGACCGGCTGGTGGCCCAACACACACTGGAAGGGAGACATGTTAGTCGAGGAGTGGCGAAGGGAGTTCTGAGCGAGCTCTGCCCATGGAACATACCTCCCCCACTCACCAGGCCGGTCCCGGCAATACGACCGCAGAAACCTATCCACATCCTGGTTTACTCGCTCCACCTGCCCATTACTCTCGGGGTGGAAACTCGAGGTCAGGCTGACCGAGACCCCCAGCCTCTCCATAAACGCCCTCCAAACTCTGGACGTGAACTGGGGACCCCGATCAGAAACGATGTCCTCAGGCACCCCGTAGTGCCGGAAGACATGGGTAAACAGAGCCTCTGCAGTCTGCAGGGCCGTAGGGAGACCGGGCAATGGGATGAGACGGCAGGACTTAGAAAACCGATCCACAACGACCAGGATCGTAGTACTTCCCTGGGACGGGGGAAGGTCGGTGAGGAAGTCCACCGACAAGTGTGACCACGGCCGTTGCGGAACGGGGCGGGGCTGTAACTTCCCTCTAGGCAGGTGTCGGGGAGCCTTGCTCTGAGCGCACACCGTGCAGGAGGAGACATAAAACCTCACGTCCTTCGCCAACGTGGGCCACCAGTACCTCCCCCTAAGACTCCGCACTGTCCTCTCGATGCCAGGATGACCCGAGGAGGGTAGAATATGGGCCCAACGAATTAACCTATCATGGACACCCCGCGGCACGTACCGAGCCCCTGCTGGACACTGAGGGTGTGCAGGCTCCAACCGTGATGCCCTCTCGATCTCCGCGTCCACCTCCCATACCACCGGTGCCATGAGACATGAAGGTGGAAAGATGGGGGTCGGCTCGATGGACCGCTCCTCGGTATCATATAGGCGGGACAGCGCGTCGGCCTTCGTGTTTTGGGAGCCTGGCCGGTATGAGATGGTGAAACGGAACCGGGTAAAGAACATGGCCCATCTAGCCTGACGCGGATTCAGTCTCCTCGCTGCCGGGATGTACTCGAGATTACGATGGTCAGTCCAGATGAGGAAAGGGTGCTTAGCCCCCTCAAGCCAATGTCTCCACACCTTCAGAGCCTTGACTACAGCTAACAACTCCCGACCCCCCACGTCATAGTTTCGTTCCGCCGGACCGAGCTCCTTCAAAAAAAAGCGCAAGGGCGGAGCTTTGGTGGCGCGCCCGAGCGCTGTGACAGCACAGCCCCTACCCCAGCCTCGGACTCGTCCACCTCCACTATGAACGCTAGAGGGGTCCGGATGCGCCAACACGGGCACATTGGTGAACAGCTCCTTCAGACGACTGAAAGCTCTGCCCGCCTCTGCAGACCAGCGCAAGCGTGCCGGTCCTCCCTTCAGCAGTGAGGTAATGGGACCAGCCACCTGACCAAAACTCCGGATAAACCTCCGGTAGTAATTGGCAAACCCTAAAAACCGCTGCACCTCTTTTACCGTGGTCGGAGTCGGCCAATTACGCACGGCTGTAACGCGGTCAAACTCCATCACCACCCCAGAGGTGGAAATGCGATAACCCAGGAAGGAAACGGCTTGTTTGGAGAACACACATTTCTCAGCCTTGACGTACAGGTCATGCTCCAGCAGTCGCCCAAGTACCTTACGCACCAGAGACACGTGCGCGGCGCGTGTGGCAGAATAGATCAGTATGTCATCGATGTACACTABCACTCCCTGCCCGTGCAGGTCTCGGAGAATCTCATCTACGAAAGATTGGAAAACGGCTGGAGCAGTCTTCAACCCATATGGCATGACGAGGTACTCATAATGGCCAGATGTAGTACTAAATGCGGTCTTCTACTCATCTCCCCCCCGGATACGCACCAGGTTATACGCACTCCTAAGGTCCAGCTTTGTGAAGAAACGCGCCCCATGAAATGATTCCACCGCCAAGGCGATGAGAGGTAGTGGGTAACTAAACCCCACTGTGATTGAATTTAGACCTCTATAATCAATACACGGACGCAGACCTCCCTCCTTCTTCTTCACAAAAAAGAAGCTCGATGAGACGGGTGACGTGGAGGACCGAATGTACCCCTGTCCCAGAGATTCAGTGATGTATGTTTCCATAGCCACTGTCTCCTCCTGGGACAACGGGTACACGTTACTCCTAGGAAGTGCAGCGTTCTCCAGGAGGTTTATCACGCAGTCCCCTCGTCGATGGGGTGGTAATTGGGTCGCCTTCTTCTTACAGAAGGCGATAGCCAAATCGGCATATTCAGAGGGAATGCGCACAGTGGAAACCTGGTCTGGACTCTCCACCGTAGTCGCACCTACGGAAACTCCTATACACCTGCCTGAACACTCCTCTGACCACCCTCGAAGAGCCCCCTGTCTCCATGAAATCACCGGATTGTGATGAGCTAGCCAGGGAATTCCCAGCACCACTGGAAACGCAGGTGACTCGATAAGGAAGAGACTAATCCGCTCCTTATGATCCCCCTGCATTACCATGTCCAGTGGAACCGTGGCCTCCCTGACCAGCCCTGACCCTAATGGTCGGCTATCTAAGGCGTGCACGGGAAAGGTTGGTCTAACGACACCAGGGGAATCCCTAGCCTTAGCGCGAGCCCACGATCCATAAAGTTCCCAGCTGCGCCTGAATCGACTAGCGCCTTATGCTGTAGATAGGAAGAAAACCCAGGTAAAGAAGTTAGCAAAAACATATGGCCGACAGGAAGCTCTGGGTGAGTCTGGTGCTGACTGGGGTGAACGAGTAGTGCTCCGCCTGCCTTCCCACCTCCCAGACGAGCTCCTCCAGCACCGATCGGCAGTGTGTCCCCGCCGACCACAACTGGTGCAGGAGGAAACTCCTCCTCCGGTCCCCCTCAATGCAGCCCCCCCTAACTCCATGGGGATGGGAGTAGGAGGGCCTGGAGGTGGAATCGACAGGGCCCGTTCTGGACGCCCGCGGGCAGCCAGCAGGTTGTCCAGACAAATGGACATGTCAATCAGTTCATCCAGGGAGATGGTGGTGTCCCGACACGCTAGCTCCCTGCGGACGTCCTCCCTGAGGCTCCATCAAAGCCCTGTCGTTCCACCCCGCCCCTGCGGCCAATGTCCGGAACTCCAGTGCAAAGTCATGCGCGCTCCTCGTCTCCTGACGCAGGTGGAACAGCCGTTCACCGGTGAACTCGGGGTAGTGATCCCTCGCCGAGTCTAGGCCATTCCACACTGCGTTGGCCCACTCCAGGGCTCGCCCCGTCAGACAGGAGACGAGGACGCTCACGCTCTCCTCCCCTGAGGGAGTTGGACGAACGGTAGCTAGGTACAACTCCAGTTGTAGGAGAAATCCCTGACACCCAGCCGCCGTCCCATCGTACTCCCTGGGGAACGCCAGACGCAGGGCACCGGAGCCGGACGCTGAAGCAGGGTTAGTTGGTGCTGGTGGAAGGGGTGCTGAAGGAGAGGTGGGAAGGCCACTCCTCTCCCATCGGTCCATCCTCTCCATCATCTGATCCATAGCCGACCCAATCCGGTGAAGAATGTTGGTGTGATGGAGGACCCTCTCCTCCATCGATGGGAGAGGAGGTGCGACTGCTCCTGCTGACTCCATAGTATTAAGGTGCGGGATTCTGTCACGGATGAATAGGAGTGGAAGGTAGGAGTCAGGTGCAGAGAGCAGAGGGTTCAAGAAAAATAGGCACTTTTATTCCGGCACAAACGGTCATGCCCAAACACAGGGTGGAAAACACTGACCAACCCAAAACACAGGGTAAAAACGGTCCGGAGCACAAAACCACAGCCAACACTAAACGTGAACACAAAATAATCTCGCACAAACTAGAGTGGGCCTAACAAGCTTAAATAGGCTAGAAAATCAAGAAAACACAAATAGGAACAGGTGCAACTAATAAAACTAAACTAACAGAAAAGGAAAAAGGGATCGGTGGCGGCTAGTAGGCCGGTGACGACGACCGCCGAGCACCGCCCGAACAGGCAGGGGAGCCAACTTCGGCGGGAGTCGTGACAGTTATTCAATTATTGCATCTGAGCTCCTAGAGTGTGCGGCTCTCCTTTTCTTTTTCAAGTGTTCTACTCCGCTAACCAGTACCTCGCCTAAACAGATGTGTGTTTCTTTCTACTCCAGAATCATGTGATTTGACTCATTTTATCTGTGGCCAATGACCTTGAGCCTGCTTGGATGGGCACTTCTAATGTAACTCTATGGTAGCACCCAAGGGGCTTGAATATTCGAGCTCTCCCCGTAGACTTTGCGGTGTTGTAGTGTACCCATGAGTGACATAACACTGAGGCAATCATAGCGCAACTAGAGAACATTACCAACCCCTATGCACTGTATTTTCCACTTGCTGCCCCACCACCACAGAAAGCACAGAGCTAGGCTGAAAAAACAACTGCATTTTGGAGCTACCTTGCTCAAGGAAGCAAAAAGAGACCATGTTTGTATGTGGCTTTATTAACTCAAAGATTTTTTTGTGGACTGTTTGCCAAATGATATGTGATGCGTATTAACGCCAAAATAACATCCAAAACAGTCATAAAAACTCAATATTATGAAGGTGTTTCTAATGTTTGGTATACTCAGTGTACATACCATTCACATACATATATACTTATATTCCGGACTTTTTTTTTTCTTTTTTGCTGTGTTTTTAAATACTGTATTCTCGACAGCTTATTCTATTATTTCTACTACTGGACGTTGCATGTTTGTTACACTGTTTATACACACCGCAAATGTGTTAATATGCTGATTCTTGACATAGCTCACTCTAATATATCTACTGCTGTACATACTTTATCATTCTTAGCAATTCATGGTAGGACGACATCTAATCTCACAAAGGTTCAAACTGAAATGTTAAACAAAATGTATTATGCTGTTAATTAATTAACCCTCTACCATACCCATCTCCCCATAAACGTAGTACTTAATCAACAGCATACATGTTGGTCTTGTACAAGATACTGAATGAAGCCAGCAAGTTAAAGTTGTCAGGTCCATTCAAGACAGATGACTGAGAGACTGAAATACAGTTTGGCGAGAAGAACATTTTAACTTTATATGTATTTCTATTTTATCCAATGTTCAACAGCAACTGAAACACATGTCCTTGTAAACTTCAGTGGATGATGACAGTTCTAGAAAGAATTACTCAAATTTGGGGACGTGGCAATAGCCAAGTAGCCAATCAGGTGCCCAGGATGAGGTTTCGTGCAAAGGGACAGCAGCGAAGATTTTACCCAACGTAAATACATTCTCTAAAACACGATTGGTTCAAACACTACAAACTTTCGTGTAATCCAATTAAACGTGAATGCGATGAATAAACGTTTTATTATGGAACATGAGATCATCGGCCAAATGTGCCTTTTTGCTGAAGTGGACCAATCAAAGCTCGTGGAGGCTCATATCTATAATCTCATTGGATCTCCTTTAAGAAGGAAAAGGGCCGATGCTGGGGTGTGTTTATTAAGCTGTTGGCTTGTGAAACAGACATAGTGTACATATTGTGTCTGGAATCATCAGCCAGGTATGTAATACAATGATATTACTTCACTTACAAGCGAATATTGATGCGTTGATAGTGTTACTTTGTATGATCAGCTAACCCTAAATGGTAGGATTTGCAATTCAGGCGCATTCCAGTAGTCTGACGAGAGCTAGCGGCTAGCAGCCGATCTTATGATGAAGAGACTGAATTCATAATATCTTACATTACTGTCAACAACTGATTTCTGGTTTGTTGTTCCACATTTGGTAATGTAGCGAAAGGGAAAATGTTACATAAACAGTGTAGTCCGTGTGTGAATGGTGTATATGTTTACACAGTGTTACAATCTGTGCCTTCATTTGTGTTCAGACAGCCAAAAGCGACATTCTTTCCACTTTACCGTTATAGTGAGCAATTTTGTTATTGCGTTCCCCTGATCTATATTCAATTACTGTAAACTATTTAAAAACGTCAATGTTACAAATACCACATCATGAATGCACTGCCATGCAGACATGTTTTTGGCTTTCCTGCCTGACTCATCTGTCGTGTCTACAGGACTATCTATTTTCTTCCGTTTTAAATGTCCTATCACAAGTCTATGCTGACATGCTGCCAGCCAGTTTAATAAACAACCAACAGTTGATCATGTGAAACAAGTCCTGTAACGCCTTAATGTCAAAGAGCCTGCCAAAGAAGCAAAGCTAGAAATGTTTAGATTCTGTAAGACTTGGAACAGCCCTAATGAGCAGCAAATGCAGATGCTGCCTGTGCCTGCTATTCACAGGCTTTGATGTTAACACTCCGGAAGAGGTGTCTTTAATATCTCTCTTGCTCTCTCTCATAGGATGGAGATCAGGCCATTGCTCATGTGCTTTGCCCTCTGCGTGGTCTATGCCACCAGTAAACCCACAGAGAAAAAGGAACGCATTCACCACGATGCACCTCTCAGCAGCCGCGAGCACGACGATGCTCAGGGCTTTGACTACGACCACGAGGCCTTCCTAGGACAAAAGGAGGCCAAGTCTTTTGACGACCTCAGCCCAGAGGAGAGCAAGCGCAGGCTAGGGTGAGTAGGCTCAAGTCTCTGCCTGGTTGCGTCTCAATAGTCCAATGTGGCCACCTTTCCTCGGGTCGGCTGTGTATCAATAGTATCAAGTTGAGGGTAGGGCTGTGATGGTAATTGAATAACTGTGTAACTGATGATTACGGATGAAGAGCGTCATGAAAATAAAACTGTTTAAATAGGCCTACATTCATTTTAGGATTTAAAAAATATATATTTTCATGTAGATAAACTGTACCTAATAGCGGGAGTGTTTGCAAATGTTTTGTTAACATAGTTTGTCTATTAAACTTTCTACATCTCCTCTTTACAACTTACCTTTGCTTGAGCAGCTAATTGCTTGATGAGCGAGATGTAAAGTGCTGTAGGCTAGGGCACTTCAGTTAAAACATTGTTTGATGTCTGGACTTTTTTTTATACAATGCACATTTTCATTGCTTGCTAGTAAATAAATCAATCGGTCTTCTTTAAAAAAAAGTTTGGATGTTTCTGACTTCATTAATTATTCAACAGCAGTCGACAAGGTTGTTCTGGCTCTGAGGCCTATAATGCTCTGTTGTGTCAAATGGACAATTTGCCAAGCCTCTCCAACCAGGCATGGTATAATTTGATACAGAATCTTTTCTTAAATTATAGACTAATCAACGCTAATCAGGCCCGGTTCTGGCCTATATGCTGCCCTGAACTAGACCCCAAAAATTGCTGTCCTCCTATCCCCGCAAAGTATAGTAGTAGCCTAGGCCCGCAATGCACTTTTAGGAATTCCCATGTGGTAAGCTACTGTTTGTAAAACAGGTAATTTACCATTAATTCCTGTAATCTGGTTACATACATTTCTGTAAATGCATGTATTAATTACGGTAATTTACTGTTCTCATTCTCTGAGTGGAAACGTTGTGTGCACAGTTCAAAACCTGCTACACTTGTGACAAACATGTTTCGATTTATTTCATACCATAATTTACGCGCGCCATATGAGCATGTGTCTGGTTTCTCTGACCTGTTAATGTTGACGGAGCGCATGCTCCTGAACACGCATAGAAGTACCTGGCCTGCTTATCGCAAATGTCAAAAGTAGGAAAGTGCCCTGCTGGGATTCTAAGTCATATTTTCTTCACCTCACACTGAACGTCAACAAAGTCCATTATAATAGTTCCTCACAGTATTTGAAAAATCTTTCCAACCCCTAGATAATCAATATCGCTGATAAATAGGCTATGGACATGTTGCGTGTATTTGTTTCTATTTTAATGACGGTCAATTTCATATTCATACTATGGCATAGCTGTCCCCTTCATACTGTTAATTATCTTGCATCCAATTCTCAGAGAAGGCCTAACATAGGCCAAGGTTTTTTAAATTATGTTTTAGTGAAATAATAAATATTTGCTCTTGTGTCTGACCGTACACTGGTGGTTTTGATTGATGGGTGCTTTTACGGAGGTGTGCGTGTGTCAGTTCGCTGATTCTCTCTATAGGCCTAAATGTCCATTCAGAAGTTTTCCAAAAGTACCCTGTCTGAACTAGGGCTGTGACGGTCACGAAATTTCGTTAGCCAGTGATTGTCAAGCAAATAACTGTCGGTCTCACAGTAGATAACATAAACACATTTAACATCTCCTGGATTCCACACAATGCCTACAAGCCATTGATGCAGACCTTTGGAACATCTATATTTTAAAAAGACTAATAAATCCATGTAAAATGGCCTACACCTTCACAATAAATACTTTTATTTATTTTAGACAGGTCTAAAGAAACATGATATGAAGAAAATGTAGTCTATTTTAGAAGAACAGACTAGCATACTCTGAGTTGTCCTGTTCTGGCTATGCCAAATGGCTGTGGGCCACACTAGTTAATTTAGCAGACAAGATTTGCTTAGAATTCCGTGGCATTCTTTTACAGTATGAAGAATACATTTTGAACAAAGCTGAATAAAATACACTGCTCAAAAAAATAAAGGGAACACTTAAACAACACAATGTAACTCCAAGTCAATCACACTTCTGTGAAATCAAACTGTCCACTTAGGAAGCAACACTGATTGACAATAAATTTCACATGCTGTTGTGCAAAAATGAAAAGCACAAAAGGTGGAAATTATAGGCAATTAGCAAGACACCCCCAATAAAGGAGTGGTTCTGCAGGTGGTGACCACAGCCACTCTTCAGTTCCTATGCTTCCTGGCTGATGTGTTGGTCACTTTTTGAATGCTGGCGGTGCTTTCACTCTAGTGGTAGCATGAGACGGAGTCTACAACCCACACAGTGGCTCAGGTAGTGCAGCTCATCCAGGATGGCACATCAATGCGAGCTGGTGGCAAGAAGGTTGCTGTGTCTGTCAGCGTAGTGTCCAGAGCATGGAGGCGCTACCAGGAGACAGCCAGTACATCAGGAGACGTGGAAGAGGCCGTAGGAGGGCAACAACCCAGGGAGCAGGACCGCTACCTCCGCCTTTGTGCAAGGAGGAGCAGGTGGAGCACTTGCCAGAGCCCGCAAAATGACCCCAGCAGGCCACAAATGTGCATGTGTCTGCTCAAACGGTCAGAAACAGACTCCATGAGGGTGGTATGAGGGCCCGACGTCCACAGGGGGGGTTGTGCTTACAGCCCAACACCGTGCAGTACGTTTGGCATTTGCCAGAGAACACCAAGATTGGCAAATTGCCACTGGCGCCCTGTGCTCTTCACAGAATGAAAGCAGGTTCACACTGAGCACATGAGCACAATGTGACAGACGTGACAGAGTCTGGAGACGCCGTGGAGAACGTTCTGCTGCCTGCAACATCCTCCAGCATGACCGGTTGGCGGTGGGTCAGTCATTGGTGTGGGGTGGCATTTCTTTGGGGGCCGCACAGCCCTCCATGTGCTCGCCAGAGGTAGCCTGACGCCATTAGTACCGAGATGAGATCCCAGACCCCTGTGAGACCATATGCTGTGGCGGTTGGCCCTGGTTCCTCCTAATGCAAGACCTCATGTGGCTGGAGTGTGTGCAGCAGTTCTGCAAGAGGAAGGCATTGATGCTATGGACTGGCCCGCCCGTTCCCCAGACCTGAATCCAATGAGTACATCTGGGACATGTCTCGCTCCATCCACAACGCCACGTTCCACCACAGACTGTCCAGGAGTTGGCGGATACTTTAGTCCAGGTCTGTGGAGGGAGATCCCTCAGGAGACCATCCGCCACCTCATCAGGAGCATGCCCAGGCGTTGTAGGGAGGTCATACAGGCACGTGGAGGCCACACACACTACTGAGCCTCATTTTGACTTGTTTTAAGGACATTACATCAGCCTGTAGTGTGGTTTCCACTTTAATTTGAGTTGACTCCAAATCCAGACCTCCATGGGTTGATAAATTTGATTTCATTGGGTTTTGTTGTCCACCCGCTCTTGAGGATTGACCAAAGTTCTCAATGGGGATTAAGGTCTGGGGAGTTTCCTGGTCATGGACCCAAAAATCGTTGTTTGTTTCCCCGAGCCACTTAGTTATCACTTTTGCCTATTGGCAAGGTGCTCCATCATGCTAGAAAGGCATTGTTCGTCACAAACTGTTCCTGGATGGTTGGGGAGAAGTTGCTCTCAGGGGATGTTGGTACCATTCTTTATTCATGGTTGTGTTCTTAGGCAAATTGTGAGTGAACCCACTCCCTTGGCTGAGAAGCAACCCCACACATGAATGGTCTCAGGATGCTTTACTGTTGGCATGACACAGGACTGATGGTAGTGCTCACCTTGTCTTCTCCGGTCTCCCTTTTTTTTCCGGATGCCCCAAAACAATCGGAAAGGGGATTCATCAGAGAAAAATGACTTTACCCCAGTCCCAGCAGTCCAATCCCTGTACCTTTTGCAGAATATCAGTCTGTCCTGATTTTTTCCTGGAGAGAAGTGGCCTTCTGCTGCCCCTTGACACCAGGCCACTCCAAAAGTCTCGCCCAAAAGTCTTCGCCAGATGCACTCACACCTGCCTGCTGCCATTCCTGAGCAAGCTCTGTACTGGTGGTGCCCCGATCCCGCAGCTGAATCAACTTTAGGAAGACGGTCCTGGTGCTTGCTGGACTTCTTGGGTGCCCTGAAGCCTTCTTCACAACAATTGAACCGCTCTCCTGAAGTTCTTGATGATCCGATAAATGGTTGATTTAGGTGCAATCTTTACTGGCAGCAATATCCTTGCCTGTGAAGCCTTTTTTGTGCAAAGCAATGATGACGGCACGTGTTCCTGCAGGTAACCATGGTTGACAGAGGAAGAACAATGATTCCAAGCACACTCTCCTTTTGAAGCTTCCAGTCTGTTTATTCGAATCAATCAGCATGACAAAGTGATCTCCAGCCTTGTCCTCGTCAACACTCACACCTGTGTTAACGAAGAGAATCACTGACATGATGTCAGCTGGTCCTTTTGTGCAGGGCTGAAATGCAGTGGACATGTTTTTTTGGTATTCAGTTCACTTGCATGGCAAAGAAGGGACTTTGCAATTACTTGCAATTCTTCTGATCACTCTTATAACATTCTGGAGTATATGCAAATTGCCATCATACAAACTGAGGAGCAGAGTTTGTGACACAATATACCATTTTAATTCTCAACTTTGGCCACGACTGTTTATACCCACCCCAATTTGGGTGGAGTCTCCTTCTCTCTAAACATTACATCTTTATTTCTAGGCAGGAACTTAAAAGTGATACGGGCAATAAACTGTTCCTTCTCCCCTAATAGGACCTGACCTCGACTCCCTTCCTCACTAATCCACAGCTCTCCACCCTTATCAGTGCCTGCCAAATATGATCGTCTTCCCTGCACTCACTACATTCCAAGCTTAATTGCTTCCACCATATACATTCCTCCTACAGATAAACCACTAACTTCTGGTGTAAAACCCTAGACATATGGCACCCTCATGTCTCTAGTTATAACTGAATGATTAACAATATTTAAAGTTTTGAAATTCTGAACCCATCACCAGTAAATGGAGAGGAGGGTAGAATTCCCCCTTTCCCATCATCAGATTCAAAGAACAGGGCTATCACTTTCACGTAGACTGTACTAGATCTTGGTGTTGACTGTTATACATTGGATTGTAGTAAATATAGTTTGACCTCTTTTGAACTACATTTTTAGTTAACAGTCTCCTCTCTGTTCTCGCTCTTCCCCTTTCTGATACAGTGTGATTGTAGAGAAGATTGATGGGGACAGTGATGGTTTTGTCACTGAGGTGGAGCTGAGAGCTTGGATTAAGAAGTCTCAGAAGAAGTACATCTATGAGAACGTGGACCGCCAATGGAAGGACTTTGATGTCAACAATGACGGCATGATCTCTTGGGAGGAATACAGGAATGTAACTTATGGTACCTATCTGGGTAAGAAGGGCATGACATGAGCATGCATAAGCCCGGGAAATGCAATATGTCCAAAACAAATGTGTTGGTTATGATTGATTCAATATTTGCAGGGCCTTTTATTAGTTTCACTGATTGGTTGATTTACCGTATCAATTCAGGTTGGGGTGTGTCACGTGTGATTAACTAGAGATCATAGCCACTTCCCTTTGACCCCACAGATGACCCGGAACCAGATGATGGTTACAACTACCAGCACATGATGGCTAGGGACGAGAGGCGTTTCAAAATGGCCGACCAGAACGGAGACCAGATCGCCAACAAAGAGGAGTTCACCGCCTTCCTACACCCAGAGGAATACGACCACATGAAGGACATAGTGGTGCTGGTATGTGTGTTTCATTCGCTGTGTTCATTAGATTAAA
Organism: Salvelinus sp. IW2-2015; assembly: GCF_002910315.2. Taxonomy (NCBI): domain Eukaryota; kingdom Metazoa; phylum Chordata; class Actinopteri; order Salmoniformes; family Salmonidae; genus Salvelinus; species Salvelinus sp. IW2-2015. The sequence goes on along the minus strand of NC_036840.1, from coordinate 12,861,270 downwards.
AGGTATTTGGAAAAAATGAAACACGGGACCAGTGTTCACCGGTCGGCTCTCTGACCATCCTCCTCTTTCTCCTTGTTTACCCCACAGGAAACCATGGAGGACATTGATAAGAATGGTGACGGTTTCATTGACCTGAATGAATACATAGGTAAGGACTGAAGTGGACATACTCTTGAGTATACAAAACATTATTAACACCTGCTCTTTCCATGACATAGACTGACCAGGTGAAGCTATGATCCCTTAAATCAAATGAAATCTAATTTATTTATCACATGCACTGAATACAACTGGTGTAGACTTTACAGTGAAATGCTTGCTTACGAACCTTTCCCAATGATGCAAAGAAAAAAAAGTAACACGAGGAATAAAATAAAATGCACAAGAATGGAGCTATATACAGGGAGTACTAGTACCAGATCAATGTGTACAAGGAACTTGAGGTAGATATGTACATGAAGGCAGGGTAAAGTGACTAGGTCTTATTGATGTCACTTGTTTAAATCAACTTCAATCAGTGTAGATGAAGCAGAGGAGACAGGTTAAAGAAGGATTTTTAAGCGTTGATAAAACTGAGATATGGATTGTGTATGTGTGCCATGTTGATGGTGACTGGGTAAGACAAAAGGTTTATATGCCTTTGAACGGGTTATGGTAGTAGGTGCCAAGCGCACCGGTTTGTTTCAAGAACTGCAACGCTGCTGGGTTTTCCACACAACAGTTTCCCGTGTGTATCAAGAGTGGTCCACCACCCAAAGGACATCCAGCCAACTTGACACAACTGTGGGAAGCACTGCAGAAGGTGTTCCTAATGTTTGGTATACTCAGTGTATAGTCACTTTATTCTGAGGTCCCCATTCAATAGATGTACTATATTGATGTTTCTACCCTCAGACACACTTTCACCCCCCTCATTTCCTAGGTGACATGTACAACCATGAAGATGAGATGGAGGAGCCAGACTGGGTTGCTACGGAGCGTGAGCAGTTCTCAGAGTTCCGAGACAAGAACAAAGACGGGAAGATGGATCGGGAGGAGACTTTGGACTGGATCCTTCCTTCAGATTACGACCATGCAGAGGCCGAGGCCAAACACCTCGTCTACGAGTCTGACTTGAACAAGGTGAGACAATCGCTCTCTCTCTTGTGTCTATTGGTTTTCATTCTCTCTTTCTCCCCCTTTCCCTTTCTTTCACTCACAATGGCTGTGTCTGTTTAAGCATTCTATTGACTAAATATCCTTTTTGTTTTGATTTCAGGATGGAAAGCTCAGCAAGGAAGAAATCCTGAACAAGTACGACCTGTTTGTAGGAAGTCAAGCAACTGACTTTGGTGAGGCGCTAGTACGGCATGATGAGTTTTAGGTTATTTGGTCCTAGCTAGATAAAAACAGTTTTAAACATGATTTGATAAATTATCAAATGTATTTTGTACGAAACCTATTCATACACTACATTGTCTCCAATTAGTTTGTGGTTGATAGCACCCAATAGTTGGGTGGGTGTTTTATTTACTGACTACCCATCCCAACACTTCATTTTATTGTTCTGTTACATACATAGGTAGTTTAGTTTGGTCATTATTTTTGCCTTGGTTTAAAATATGATGCTATACTCACAAGCACTGAATATTCCATTTGGAGTTGTAATAATTTATAATTCTTCCACCAAACCCTTCATATGTGGGAATTATTTGGTGTTTTTTTACAGTCATGTTTTGAATGACACTGATTGTAATGATAGCCCATAATTTCTTAGTATAGTTAGTAGATGAGAGATGCTACCCAACGTTAGCCTCATACGTATCCTTTTACACAGTGTGTGCCTTCTCTGAGTAGTCTTTTGGGAGCTCAACCAATGAAACCGACACTAAATATCAGAGGGTCATGGGAACGTGAGTCCACTACAGTGAAATCATCCCTCACCCTGCTCTGTTTCTCCATAAACACTCACTTTGACCCCCTCTTCTTCATATGTACTGTATTTGTCTATCATGACTAGGGTTGTTATTACAATGTTGCCAAGTTCATCACTGCTTCTGTAGCCTTTTCTCCTGTCAATCACTGCCTCTCAATAGTCTACAGTGGCTTCCTCTCCTTGCCTCCATCTGCACTGCTCGAGAAACAAATGATAGGTGAAAGAAATATGTTGGATGACCAATGTGAAACAAGAAAAGTAAACCATTTTAGACTATTGAGAACCAGCACACATGTGAGAATGCATCTGTTGTTCTATTGGTTAGAAATAAAAGCGGTTGTACTTCCTTCCTATGGGGCATGCTGAACTGAAAGGTTGGTGCATTGCAGCGTTGTTACTGAATTCCGCTTGCTCTAAATTAAGATTATATTGAAGTATTTACATACTTGGCAAGTGTTTATTTTCTGAGTTTATACATAGAATGTATGGATATTCATGTTTTGGATTAAATGCTGTACTTTGGATTCCACAGCCCATTTCTCAATAAAAAAACAAATTGAGTTAACTTATTTGTTCAAGTTTGAGCCTCAGTGCACTTCTTTTGTATGTCTGGTTGTTTGTGTTAAGGATTTCATTAAGATATCCAGGAAATGGAGAGCGTGGTTGAAATAAAACACTGTCCACCACTGTTTTGAAAAGTGCATCGTAATACAATATAAATCTTTATTTACCTTATATCTTAAAATAATTCAACATGAGTGTTTCATTAAGGAGTAGATTCAATAAACCCCATTTCCCCTGAACTCACAATTTCAATCAAGTGTTAGGGAACCTTAGATGGTTTATTGAATCCACCCCAAGACTGTTGGCTGTTGGGGATGGGCATCTGATGGACTGAGACTAGAGTCACAGATTAGGCTGTGGAGACCTCAGTCTTGGAGGCTGAAACTGAAGTCTCCTCAATCTGCTTTCCAAACACAGTCTCCATGATGCAGGCATTGAACTGAGGGAGACGTAGATTTATATGACAGAGAATGAACATGATATGGTTGTGTGTCTTGTTCAGACTCACGTTTTAATTCATGTGCTTCATTTCTGACTATGTCAATGAGTGTATGTGTGCCACTATGTCAGTCGATTTCTATGTATTTGGGGCTTATAGAATCACCTGTTTGTTCATGAAGGCGTAAATGAGAGGGTTGTATACACAGGAGCTTTTAGAGAAGAAAGCAGGGATGGTGACCAGGCGGTAGTCTGTTCTCGCTTGTTGTATAGGCGAAGTACAAGCCTGCCAAGGCGTAGGGGCCGTAACACAGAATGAAGGAGCACACCATCACAATCACCATCCTGGATACTTCCTTTTCTGCCTTCTGGGTGGAAGCTGACTCAGCCTGTGCAGCTGCCACCTACACACACACACACACACACACACACACAGGACAAGCTGGTCACATCTGGGTTCCAAAAATATACTATACTGTACTTTGTTTTGTTTTTTTAACCCAGAAAGCATTGTACTCACAGCCCGTAGTGCTCCCAGTAGCTGGGAGTAGGAGAAAAAGATGATGGACATGGGCATGAGGAAACAGGTAACAATAAGGAATTTGGTGTAGCTGGCACAGTGGTACTCCTCGTTGTTTGTATACCAGTCAGGTCCACAGGAGCAGCCCAGACCCTCAGGGATATACCTGTAAAACAAACCCAAGTTACTGTAACTCAGGCCCCACACATTGTCTCTCTGCAGGGTTTCCTCCATGCCTATATAAATCAGTGACTTATCTAACTTGAAAAGCAGCGAGCGACGCAAACATTGAAGCCAATTAGTGACATGAATTGCTGCTCAGAACCTTACATGTACGGCAAAACATATCATTTGAACTCATTTTAGGATATTTACCATTTTCCCCATCCCCTGTGTGTGCAATATGAACCAAATAGCCTAATAGTAGCCAAATACAAAGAGTATTTATTAATCCAGACAAGATCAAAGTGTTTGTGAGAGGCTGGGGATGAATACCTGCTCCAGCCGAAGAATGGTGGGGTTGCACATCTGATCCCCATGACCCAGGTGAAGGCAACAGCCGCCAGAGCCTGGTTGTTGTCAAATTTGAAGGTGCCGAAGGGTTTGCAGATGACCACGTATCTCTCAAAGGCAAGGACAGCCAGAGACCAAGCTGACACCAACCCTGAGTAAGAGAGAAGAAGCTATCAACAGGTTAGGAGATATCGAACACAATAACTAGTTTGCATGTAAAATAATCAGAAGAGTAAAATGAATCGCTAAAGTTGTTGATTTTTGTTATGATGTTAACCTGCTATTGAACCCATGCAAGCTTCCATTGCACACAAGGTGTAACCCAGGAAGTAGTATCCTCTCGCACTAGAAACGAACACTTGACTCACAGAGAACGTCACAAAGATGAAACCTGCTAACGAGACATTGACCAGGATGTAGTTCAGCGGTTGTCTCAGTTTCTTGTACTTCCCTGTCACCACGAGAATTATAAAGTTTAGGGGTGTTCCAGCAAAGAACACAAAGCCCATGAAAGCAGCCTGGAGGTAGAAAGCCCATATTGGGGCCAGGTGATACTGTGGCCCCTCAAATGGGCTGACCTTAGAGATGTTCTCGTACAGATGGAAGTTCTTTCCCATCTTGGCTCCTCTCTGACTCAGTACCCCTACCCGTCCGTCCCTTAGATGTGCACTGTGATGTTGAAAGGCTCCCTTTTATATGACCACAAACCACTTATAAACCTCTTTAAATTATGTCTGGAACAAGCTTCTCCTGCAGATCTTCGTGATCTTGTAGATGGAAGAATAAACTTTAGGATTAAGCTGCCACCATGACCCGTAAGAAGAGACCTTACTTTGTTGGGTGCAGTAATCCATCTTAAAGAGCCAGTGAGAAAGAATACAATTTAGAAGAAGAATTGAACTCATAGCAGAGACACGTTGTTTTTGTTGGTGCGGACAGTGTTAAGATAGAAAGCATTGCCATACTTTTGGAGTTTGTAATGTATATCACTGATTCAAGCTAAGCTGTGTAGGCTGTTCTTATGAGGTGGTAACTGCCTTATCCAATTCCCATTAATCTCTGAGGGACTAATCTTTGATAGACATTAACCTTCCAAGAACGTAACCTAAGGGGAGGGGGAAGGGGATGTAGTGTGAACAGGGGTAAAAAGAACAAGCTGACTGGGCAGTGGCAATCACATCAACAATGTTTGGGAACTCCACTTTAACAATTCATTATTGTTAAGTGCTAATCCATCAACCAATGAATTAATTCATTACAGATTCTAAGCAAACATAGAGAGCCTTGCTCTTGTTGTCTACCTTTCTACAGGGAAGCTCTAGCACACTGAGCACTGTGAAAGATACAAGTCACAATGTAAAAATAGAATGTCTCAAAACACCATGATTGTTTAGTGAAACCATGAAAAGTAGTGCACCTAAACTGAGATCTGGTGTTTAGAGGGTGTTTGAATGTTAACCCAATGTAAGTGTTGTAGTTCACAGAGTGTGTTTGAAACATAAATTAAGTACTCTGAAACACCTAAAGTGGTTATTCAACCTGAATATTGGTGTTTTTAAGAGAGTGTTGCAAACACTGGGGTTATTGAAATTGACAACAAACAAAAAGGTATACTTAATAAAAAATGAATGCAAGTCATGCGGAGCCTGTGGTCTAGCGGTAACACACTAAAACACCCCTCTCCCCACCGAAGACTGTCGTAAATTCCCCCGCTCCAACACCTATCTGTATCCCCTCTGTCATTTCAATAAAGTGTGAAAATACCCCCAAAATATATATATTCTAATTATGCAAGTTTAAATGATTTGTTAATTTAATTTTACCAAAAAATGTAAGATTAAATACAACTTAATGTGTTGCTCAAAATGTAAGTATCTTTCATGAGGATAACCAAAGTGAGACAACATTTAGTGATTGAACTCGTTGGAAGTGGTTTTAATCAACTTGTATTTTCTATCTTCCTGCTTGACTCTGATTGTGGGTAATTCAACATTTTTAGACTTCATAATTATTTCACACAATGTTGTATACATGTTTGAAGAAAGAAAAGTACATTTTTATATTAGTATTAAGCTTGTTGTGCCATGAGGTGTAATGGATCCTGATGAACGGATATCAAAACAGTCAGACAAATTGACGTTCATTGAGCACAGCACCCATTCCCAAACTCATAATTGTTCATGGAAGAGGCAAGTGCAGAATTCTCAATTCATGTAGTTCAACCTCCAGTTACTGATGGTGATTTGAACACTGTGCATGACAATGCCTGCCAAAATGGCAAATGATTAAATGCATGAAACAATGTTAACCATTAAAATTCTCCAGATGAAGTGCTCTAATTCTGCACTAGACAGGATTGAAACACCATAATAGTTTTTAGAAGCTTTAGAGAGAGGAAATTACACCAAAAGAGAAGGTATCTAATTCTGCACTGAACAGGACTCAAAACACAACAATTATGCTTTCAACTTTTTTCGGTAGGGCTCTCAGTCCCTCGCAAGGTGTTGCACTACTCTTGATTAAGTGATGTTACAATACACCATGTTATGTTTCAAAACATCTTAGGATGATATGTTTCAATAATCCAGCAAAGTTAAAGTTTTCAATCAAATCAAATGTATTTATAAAGCCCTTTTTACATCAGCCGATGTCACAGTGCTGTCCAGAAACCCAGCCTAAAACCCCAAACAGCAAGCAATGCAGATGTTTTGTCTCCTTCAAGTTGGTGGCAGCTCAGTTGCCACTATTTTGGGTATTACAAAGCACTTATTTTTAACAGTGCACATTCAGGTTTAAATTATTAACCTACTGGTATCAAGATGTAGCTTGAATGGAACAAAAAATGTGTGCCATATAATGAACGGCAGGTAGGTTAGATAGGTGGGCCAGCAACTTGAGGGTTGCCAGTTTGAATCCCCAATTCTTTACCAAAACCTCTGGCCCTTGAGCAAGGCATTTGACCTTTAAACTGCTCCTTGGATTACACTATTTCAATGATGACCTTTGACGTGGGACAGAGATTACGGTTTAGAGTTATAGATAACCTTGATTGGGTGAAAACAGAAAGCTTACGACTATCCGGGCAGCAAGCCAATTAGAGCACAATCAGCCCCCAATATACCCCACCCCTTCGTCCATTCCTCCCTCCCTCTCGCCCTGGAAAGGGTGTCTACGTTTCTGAGAGTTGAAATCAGGTGAATTCTGATCAACATACCTCACTAACAAAGAATTATTCTCTGTGCAGGAAATGGATTTTCAGAATGTCTTGTCTATTTTTCCTCTTCACGATACTGTTGCATATATTGTCAATTCTCAGGGATGGCAGCTGCTGACATTGGATCTGCAAAGTGTCTCAGCTACTTTTTTCAGTTACTGTTTTTTTACCAATAACTCATGCAGACACACCAATAGGAAAATATACTCTCATGACACCACCCCACTATGTAAACATGGAAAAGTTTTCCCCATCTTATTGATTTTCTTAAAAACTGTATGCTATAGTAGTTGGAGTTATTTTTTAAACTCATACATGGTTATGGCTAACAGGTACAGCTAATGTTAGCTACATAAGATGCTTAGTTTTGTTTGTCAACGGCCCTTTCCCTGAGCTTCATCACATGTGAAACCTTTCTGCCATCCAGCCTGTTGCCTACCATGTATACTAGATCGCTTGACATTGGTGTCTTAAACTGCCACAATACAGGGATGAGCCTTAATCCGGAAACAAGATTTACCTGAGATGTACCTGGCCAATCCTTCCAATCTCTGCAAACTGCAGGGATGTAACATGGGATAAGGATCAAACTACAAGATTATCCCTTTAGCCACAGATTGTGGGGTCAAATTACTAATTTGAGGAAGGATCAGGGTTGGGTTTATTGGTAAATGTCCCTACTCCTCCTCACCGTGCCCCCCGTCCTCCTTTTTATACACCTGCACACAGTCAGCCTATCCTCTTTTCCTTGGAACCTCTCCAAGGAACCGTTTCCTCTTCCGTCCTTCTCCTCTGTCCTCCTCTGTCTGGCTCTCGTGTCTTTTCAGATCAGTGCTACTCTAGTTAAATTTAAGGCAGTAGGGTTTTGATCTAGTTTTTGCTTGAAAACCAGAGCTTCTCCCAATTTACCATCAGCAATAAAGGTATGCTTTTTTCATTTCCAGTATTTTTGTATGGGTGAGTAGGCTTGTTTAACAGTCTATATTTCAGCTTAGCATTTGGGTCGGTTGTTTAATTTGAGGTATATTGATCAGTTTAAGATTTTAGCTTTAAGGAGAAATGTCAGTCGACAATGCTTATTTGACTGAGATTGGATATTTGGTAAAGTGTATATAACTTTTAGCATTAAAAAGGATTTGATATAGTTTGACACTAATGACAACAAAACTGTGTTTGTACTGCACAGCAAACCGAAATGCATGCATTGTGATGACCCTTATTTTGAAGATTTTTTCCTCAAACTAGGTGAAGATGAAGGACCACTGCAGTCCTTCAAGATACATGGTGAAGAAAAGATGGAGAGCGAGTGAAAGAACGGGTGCAAGATAAATATCATCCCCAGACTCAGGGTTGTATCATAACCAAGCTGTATGGGTTAGACGTATGGGTATGATACGACCTGGGTTTGACGGTGGTCTGCTGCTGCCTTCAAACAGAGGATGCTAACACCAATGGCTCTCTATAACTGAGTATTTTGCATGTATTTTCTTCCCTTTTACTTTTCCTTTCCATTTTGCCAAGATAAGAATGTAATAGCAGCCTAAAAGGAATTGGAACAGCTGTAAAATTGCTTAAAATGACACTCTTGACTTTTGCATTTTGCGTTTTGTGTTTTGTGACAAAAGTATTCTCTAAATAGTGATCCACAAAATAAACTGAATAGAACGAACCTTGTACTTCGGTCCACTCTGCTCTTGTGAGATCATGGCCAATAGAAAAGCATCCATTTGAAAACCCTTAGATTAGCAGTTGTGGGGGTTGGTGACACCAGTGGGATCTACAGCCAGAAGAGGACTGGCCCCCCCTCGGAGTCTGGTTCCTCTCTAGGTTTCTTTATAGGTTCCTGCTTTCTAGGGAGTTTTTCCGAGCCACTGTGCTTCTTCCTCGGCATTGCTTGCTCTTTTGGGTTTTAGCCTGGATATCTGTAAAGCCCTTTTTTGACAACTGCTGATTTAAAAAGGGATTTATGAAATAAATGTAATCTTGTGAGGATGGAGTAACATCATAATGATCCTAAAGGGGTAAACCACACCCTCTTGATGCGCCAGGCAAGCTAAGTCAAGTGCACCTAAGAGTTGCTCTTAAAATATAGTGATGTTTAATCAAATCTTTCACACACAGGCTTCTAAACATCCATAGTAAATGTAAAACAACACTCCTTATAAAGCAAGCAACAATTATCAAACTTGAGATACTCTATATATACAAAAGTATGTGGACACCCCTTCAAATTAGAGGATTCAGCTATTTCAGCCGACCCGTTGCTGACAGGTGTATAAAATCGAGCACACAGCTTTGCAATCTCCATAGACAAACATTGTCAGTAGAATGGCCTTACTGACGAGCTCATTGACTTTCAACGTGGCACCGTCATAGGACGCCACCTTTTCAACAAGACAGTTCGTCAAATTTCTGCCCTGCTAGAGCTGCCCCGGTCAACTGTAAGTGCTTGTTATTGTGAAGTGGAAACGTCTAGGAGCAACAACGGCTCAGCCGCAAAGTGGTAGATCACCATGCGTAATGCCAAGCATCTGGAGCAGTTGAAACGCATTCTCTGGAGTGATGAATCACGCTTCACCATCTGGCGGTCAGACGGACGATCTGGGTTTGGCTGATGCCAGGAGAACACTACCTGCCCGAATGCCAACTGTAAAGTTTGGTGCAGGAGGAATAATGGTCTGGGGCTGTTTTTCATGGTTCACACCAGGCCCCTTAGTTCCAGTGAAGGGAAATCTTAACACTATAGCATTCTATGACATTTTAGATAATTCTGTACTTCCAACTTTGTGACAACAGTTTGGGGAAAGCCATTTCCTGTTTCAGCATGACAATTACCTTGTGCACAAAGCGAGGTCCATACAGAAATGGTTTGTCGAGAACTTAACTGGCCTGCACAGAGCCCTGACCTCAACCTCATCGAACACCTTCAGGATGAATTGGAACGCTGAGTGCGAGCCAGGCCTAATCACCCAACATCCGTGCCCGACCTCACTAATGCTCTTGTGGCTGAATGGAAGCAAGTCCCCGCAGCAATTTTCCAACATCTAGTGGAAAGCCTTCCCAGAAGAGTTGAGGCTGAGGACCATCTCCATATTAATGCCCATGATTTTGGAATGAGATGTTCGACATGCAGCCACATACTTTTGGCCATGTAGTACTTGTACTTACTTACTTATTACACCCATGAAACATGCCAATAGTGCCAGGAGTTTTTCTAACCATGTGACTTGACCAGGAAAAATTTGGGGTCCAATGTCTCCTTTGCATCAGGTTACTCTCCTGCAGGGAAACTAATGACAACTGCTTTGAGGACGCAAACCTGTAATGACACACTATCTGGTTTGATTGTTGTAAGTGGTTTTGAACCTTTTTTGGTTACTATAATCACATTTCGCTCAGTCTGAACTGAAGTACCCCCTCATGTCCATCTGATAGTTAAGCAAATGTTATTATGCATATTCCCAAATACCCCCTGTGGATAGGCCAGGTAGGTACCCTCAGGGGTACTTCTAGCACAGATTAATAGGCATCTTTGGTACTAGTACCCCAGTTTGAGAACAACTGTTGTAAATCATGCGCTTTGCTGACATCTAACGGTCTTTCAGTGTATATTGGTGTTCTCTTACAAAAAAATATTACATACCGCCTAGCAACATAGTTATACATTGTAACCATTAATTCAATTCAATTGATATGGTGTTTCTTGTTTTTACAATAACAGTAAAAGAGACCCGCCCATTGTGTCTCTCGAATATGTGAAGTACAGCTTTTAGTTCCTGTATCTGTATTTCTAGACGGGGGCGTTTATCGGCGACACACACGGGGAACCTGTGTTCGATTGAGATGGCGGTCGGAACAGCGAGCACAAGGAACGAATAAATATTTCCCCGTCTAAACATAAACTGTGGAACTTGTAGCGCCTTCACATTTACCCTAAACTGTAACCCGGAACGTAGCACAGCGCTATGGAGAAACCGACAGTCGCACTTGTGTATCAAGCTGTGCAGGCTCTTTATCATGATCCGGACCCCGCCGGTAAAGAGCGAGCGTCGGTGTGGCTGGGGGAACTACAGAGATCGGTAAGTAAACTCGAGAGATGGGGGGGACTTGGAATGGGCCTAGAACAAGACATGGCTAGGCAGGTCGTGTGAGGCCGAAAACAAAACATTGCATCAGAATGCGAAATACCATAGTGATATAAAAACATGTATTTGTATATGCTAACCCAACAACGAATGAATGAGCATATATTCACACGCTAGCTAGCAACAAACTGCATAGCATTATCTAGTTAGCTTAGTTAAGCTAGTTTGGTAGATGGCTAACTAACTACTTAGCATTAGCCGCACAGTTGCTTTTTCTACTACTAGCCTGCTAGTAACTGTCAAATGGAAACGGGGATAGATCTATGGGAATTCCTATGCAACGAAGATAATGAAGGCAAACATAAGATAGCTTTCTTTCGCGTGTAACGTTAGTCCTTAAACAATCCATGGTGTTTGAAAATGCTAGCTAGTTAGCCACACAGCAGATACAGTAACTAGTTAACATCCAGTTATTGCTAGGTATTGCTAGCTAGTTGTTTAGTTAGCTTCTGTAGTTGGCTAGGGTTATCTTGACATAATTAGTAGCTCGCGCTAATGACAGTTACGTTAGCCAGTCATAGCACAGGAAGAGCGCGAGGCGAGGGTGGCCACCATGCTAGCGTCCATTACTTGTTAGCAAACTTGCCGTTTTAGCCACATATGGCTAAATTGCTTAGTAGATGGGGCGTATTGCCTCGCTAGATAATGTTAGCTAGCGGGCTAACGATATTGCCAGGGAGGCTTTTGCTTTGAGTTAGTCAGCAAACGTTAACTTGGCTAGCTACACTAACAACTTCCATTTGTGTTGATTATGTTGGGTAAATGGTGTGCCACTTAAAGTTGTTTGCTGTTGGTTAACGTTAGCCGTCTTATTTCCGCATTTGTTTTGTTTTTTTCCTCCATTGGTGCTGCGTCGGTCTGGTTTCCGCATATTCATTGGTTACTGCCTTAACTACTGCAGGAAATGTAATCATTGTCTGTCATCGGACAATCAATGATTTGAAATACGGCCCACCTACATGTTGCCGCTACGTATTCCTACCAACTTTAACTTATTATTGTGGTAACTTCTATAATAGATGACCTTCCTGTAGGTTGCATTGAGAGACACAGCCTCAGGGTAACTGGATTCAAAACAGCTATTTCTCCCCACTATCATGCCGTTCCCACAGAAAGGCCTCACAAAGCCATGTTTTGATTCCCTAAGAAAAAATGAAATGTCACATAACACGTTTTAAAACACTTTAGACTGTGACACAAGCAACTTCCTGAGTTTGCTGGCACTTGGGGATCTGAACAGTCTAATTTGGGAGAGTAGGAGCCATCTGAGTGATGAGCACTCTGTGTGTGCTCTGTGCTGTCAGCAGCTTTTTCACCCAGGCTGCCAGGACATACTGGACACTGATGGACACATGGGGAAGGGGCTTGGCTGTTTCACTTTGCAATATAAATTCTCATACACATTTTTACCAGGTTTTACTTTACAGTCCTTATACCAAACTCCAGAACATCTAACAGCTGACCAACTGTTGGTTAAGGCAACAAGCCCTCTATGAAGGCAGCTAGCTACAGACACCTGATGGTGTTGCATAGGAAGGATATCAGATTTGACCTACTGCATTTAAATAAATAAAAATGGACCTACTCCCATTAGTGTGTTTTTGAAATCATTTGAGTAGATTTGAACCCAGACCTGAGAATGTTAGCATAGTAATCCATTTACTGGGATGTTTTTTTTAATTTTAATTTTTACTGTTTGAGTTCTCACCTTATTTTTTTCCTGAGTTCTCAAATGGGGAAAAAATCTTTAAAGTTTAGATTTTTCTGTAGGATTATGCCAACAATGCCTAATTTATCATAACCATTACAGATAACAAATCCAAATTTTAAAAGCAAGTGAAGTTATTGAAACCTTAATATCAACTGATTATATTGTGGAACACAATCTTCAAAAGGGCAGTGGCGCTTACTTGTAGAAGCCTATGGCTGTGCAATTGCATAGCCTTGCTTTGTTAATTTAGCAGACAAGACGCTTTTTTCCCCGAGCCCTTATCACAGTCAAGGCCCCATATTTTTATAGTAAAAATACCCCCATTATGTAATATAACAGAATAAAATAAGAAGTTGCCAGTGCAAAGTGATGCGCATCTCAAGTCTGCAACAGTTATCCTCAGTGATCATTTGAAACTGGGCTCTATTTGCCTCCTTGAAATATATTTTTTTCAGGGTTACAGACCAAAATCTGTCCTTTTGATATACGGATGTTTGATTTAGTTTATTCTTCCTTTTCTTTGGAATTTTCTAAATGGATAAGTAGGTCTTTATCAAACTAATGTTTGTGTATTTTCAGTGTGGATCCAGTCTGTTTAAGGAGTTATAGCCTAGGCTAATGGAGTGAACGAACATGGACAGGCAGACAACTTTTTGTAGCGAATTTTTTTGACAATCGGCTTAACATGTCTGACTATTTTAGGGGCCTAATAGTTAAATGCCATTTTAATGCCAAAAATGTATTACCCTTTAATGTGGCATGAATACAACCAGTCATGATTTAATCTGATTGTCAAACAAATCACATGAAAAAGTAGGCTATCTGTGCATGTTTGTCCACTCCAAAGTAAATCTAAAACCGTGCACTGTGCACCCATTTGATATATATGGAAAGAGACATTTGTTAAACACCAAACAGTGTAATGACATTCGGTGATTGTCGTTAGGTCTACATTCTTGTAGCCTGAATTAATTGCTGCGTCTCGCTGACAAAAGGTCCTTTTTTGTAGAAAGAAATGTCGTGACACTTGAAAAGGGCCTGAAATACGGCACTGTCCCGGGATGACAAGTGCAGCCACATGGGAAAAATGGTTTAAACCATGACACGGAGGTGGGTTTATTTGCTTCATTTGGAATGGGCTTTGATTTTCATATTTACCACTGTAGCAGTTACATTCATTTTAACAAATAAGAAAATGGTTAAATTGGCATGCTTTTAGAATTTTACTTTTGCTGCATTTAGGGGGGCACATCTCTCATTCAGGGCGTTTCCGCACCAGTATCCCTGTTTTTGACTTCCTTGTTTCCGTAATCTTCCTGTCTGTATAAAGTTAAAGGTGGCGCTAACTGTTCTCCACGTATCCCCTCCCCGCAGATGTACGCGTGGGAGATGGCAGACCAGCTCCTCCAGCTGAAACAGGACGTGGAGTCTTGTTACTTTGCCGCCCAGACCATGAAGATGAAGATCCAGACGTCGTTCTTTGAGCTCCCCCCAGAGACCCACATCGCCCTCCGAGACTCCCTGCTCTCACACATACAGAGCCTCAAAGACCTCTCCCCCATCATCGTCACTCAGGTAATGGCCTCCTCGCACATTGATGTAATCTAGGGTAACGCTCCTTCCATCCAATTATTGTCCATCCGGTATCACCCTCTGTCAGTGACAACTAAAACTCTCGGATGACTTGGATTTCTGTCTTAGCCTTTATGCTCCTAGAATGCTCTCAAGGAATGTCCCACTGACCGTCGAAATGACCCAAAGGCTTAGCAATGCACATGGCACAGTAGCAATAGAACTCTAGCATTTACCCGAATGTACCACTACAGGGGTGTAGCTGTGGTACAATTGAACAAGTACAGTATTACGTGGCATTAAGATACTCTAATCCTTACCAGCTCTTCCTGGTTTCTTGTCTAATTTCTCTCCTTCCTCTCTCAGCTTGCTCTGGCCATTGCAGACCTCGCCCTACAGATGGCCTCCTGGAAGGGCTGTGTCCACACCCTCATTGAAAAGTAATACCCCTCCCATTGCCGCTCAACCACTCATCTCAGATCACACCTGTGGGCAACAGAATGCAAGAGTGACAGGATATTAGACTGTTGTAGGTGGTTCTATAAAGTCGAAAGCCATTGTAAATAGTTGGTCAGTTGGTATTTTTGAGGTGACATTAATTAAGCTTCAAATACATCTCCTTCGTGTTAATTTTGTCATTACTGACTGCTGCCGTCTCTCCTCCACTCTCCTTGCCTCTCTCTCTCTCTCTCTCAGGTATAGCAATGATGTCAGCTCCATGACGTTTCTGATAGAGATCCTTACAGTGCTCCCCGAGGAGGTCCACAGCCGCTCCCTACGCATCGGAGCCAATCGCAGGACAGAGATCATTGAGGACCTGGCCTATTACTCCAGTACTGTGGTCACCCTACTGGTGAGAGTTCTCCCTCTGGCCGACACGCACACTATCCATTCATCTTTCTCTCGCCAACACTCACATACTAGCCTATTTTACCCACCTGATTTCAGCTGGTCAGCTAGAGCACATGTCACCACTCCCCCTTACTGGTTAAGCAGACCTCCCATGGGTTCATCCTCGCATTATAAAACCCTGTGATGTACAGCCATCATTATCACAAAGCTATTCAGCAACTACCATTACCTTAGAGGGACAAACTGAACCACTCACTTTGTAGTATATTTTTCTCTGCAGAATGTTTAAGTTTGACTGTAGATGTTTTTGAGGATTAAGCGTAAGAATGTAGGAGTTGTCCTCCCAAAACCAACAGAAAAGAGACAGGACTATACTGTTTGTGTTGGGGGTTACCTCAACATACAATCAACAATTTGCCTTGAGTCAATAACACCTGTCGTGACTCCTGTTTTGTTGGGTGAACTTCCTCATGCGTTTGGCTTCAGACACAGCGTTGTGGTTTTGATAAGGATCAGTGTTAGCGCATGTGTGTTGTCTCCAGATGACATGTGTGGAGAAGTCTGGCAGCAATGAGAAGATGCTGATCAAGGTGTTCCGCTGTCTGGGAAGCTGGTTCAACCTGGGAGTCCTGGACAGCAACTTTATGGCCAACAACCAGCTCCTCATGGTCCTTTTCCAAGTGCTGGTATGTCTCTTTCTCTCGCTCTCTTTGTCTCTCTCGCTCTTTGTTTGTCTCTCTTTCTCTCTCTCTCATCGCATTTTGGAAGCACAAATAAACTGTGCTAGTGACAAACACTCCCAAAGTCTCTCGAAATATTAGAGCAGCATTCGTTCCAAACCCTTATTTGTGCAACAACCATGGGGGGGCAGGGCAATAATTTATGCCGGTTTAGAATGCTAATCGCTTGTGTGCATAATGCATGGGTTTCAGCCACGGAACATCTCTCTTTGACATACTGTTATTTTTTGTCTGTTTGGCAGCAAAGAGACGAGACGTCCACTAACCTGCACGAGGCTGCGTCCGACTGCGTGTGTTCAGCGCTGTACGCCATCGAGAACGTGGACACACACATGCCCCTGGCCCTGCAGCTTTTCCAGGGCGTCCTCACGCTGGAGACGGCCTACCATATGGCCGTGGCACGGGAGGACCTCGACAAGTATGAACACACTACTCCCCTTTGCATACATACACCAAGATCACCTATCCAATCACCACACTCCTTCCTGCCCCAAACCTATCCTTCCTTTCCGTTGCTCTTGATGTTGAACTCGTCTGACTCTTCTCCACTGTCCTCTGGGTGGAAGAAAAGAACGATAACTTTTATCCACAGCTCTCTCCTTCCTTAACTCTCTCTCCTTCTCCTTTGTTCTGTCAGAGTGTTGAATTACTGTAGGATCTTCACTGAGTTGTGTGAGACGTTTCTGGAGACCACAGTCAAGAGTCCAGGCCAGGGCATGGGAGACCTCCGAACGCTTGAGCTACTGCTCATCTGTGCAGGACACCCCCAATATGAGGTACACAACACAAGATATGCACACACACACACTGTTGTTTTGGGTGGATTTCAAGTGTGTGTGTTCTCTTCTGGTGAATCTCAGGTCGTGGAGATCTCCTTTAACTTCTGGTATCGTCTGGGAGAGAACCTGTATAAGACCAACGACCCTGCCCTCCACGGCATCTTCAGACCCTATATCCAGAGACTGCTGCACGGCCTGGCCCGCCATTGCCAACTAGACTCCGACCACGTAAGGACCACCCAACACATGACAAGGAGTCCTTAACCAATTCCAGTGATGCCAAGCATACTCCCCAATACTCTGCTTATGTCGTATCTGATTGTAGAATCCCTTAACCATGTGCACGTATTACGAAGTAGTTCAGTACATCATTTAGCTTTGGTAGTATAGTATCATTCACTCACGGTGTCCACTTTTGTGTTGATCCACAGGAGGGCATCCCAGAAGATACAGATGACTTTGGGGAGTTCAGGATGAGGGTGTCTGATCTTGTGAAGGATGTCATTTTCCTTGTGGGCTCCATGGAATGTTTCTCCCAGGTAGCTACCTTCGTAAATTGCAAGTTCAAATGATGTCATTAAGATGACAAAATATACAGATGGCCTTCTCCTGTTTTTCTCTTTCTCCCTCTCTCAGTTGTACTCCACTCTAAAAGAGGGGAACCCTCCCTGGGAGGTGACCGAGGCTGTTCTCTTCATCATGGCCGCCATCGCCAAGAGTGTAGACCCGTGAGTGTCCTCTGCACATTATTACTCATTAATAGAATGAATGACTAAATCCCTTCCCCACTGTGTAGAATGTGTACAACTACTGTAGAGTTGTATATCCCCCCCAGGGTGTTTGTGTAACGTTTCAATCTTTAATTTGTGCGTAATGTATAAATCCTGTGTGTAACGTGTTAATGCTTTCTCCCTGTCAGTGAGAACAACCCCACCCTGACAGAGGTGTTAGAGCAGGTGGTGCTGCTGCCAGAGACTGTCCATATCGCCGTGCGCTTCACCAGCATTGAGCTGGTAGGGGAGATGAGCGAGGTCGTTGACCGCAACCCGCGGTTCCTAGGTAGGTTCAGTGGTCACGTTACGGTCAATTGCTTAGCTCGGGACCTGAGTGATTGAGTTAATCAATTTGGAGGTTCATCTTCATCTGTGTGTTAGTGTGTATAACGCTAGTTTTGAGCACGTCATTTTTCTTTGTTCTCCATTCCTTGTTCCTTCCTGTGTCAAATGCCTGTGTCACTCTGTTTTGTTACACCGCTGCCTGTGCCTCTCTTGGTTGTATACTCTGGATGTGTGTATGACCTTAGCCCCGCTCTGTCACAGACCCTGTGCTGAACTACCTGATGAAGGGCCTGAGGGAGAAGACCCTGGCTTCCGTGGCGGCCAAGGCGATCCATAACATCTGCTCTGTGTGCCGGGACCACATGGCCCAGCACTTCCAGGGCCTGCTGGACATCGCCCGTGCCCTCGACTCCTTTGCCCTGACCACCGAAGCCGCCGTAGGCCTCCTCAAAGGTAACGTTATGCCACCCTTATTTTTTACACTATTTTTATGGGGTAGATCAGTTTTAATATTGCAGATTGTGGCTTCTATCAGTGTAGTTGTCTGCATTTTCAATCCCACTTTTTTTATTTTGTAGATGTATATTATTTTCCCCATAACCCTACCACCTCTCCCCTAATTGGAGTAGACTAATGGACAAAAATACTTATGCTTCTACTTCCAGCTCATAAATACTATATACATTTTACGGACACAAAATACTTTACATGACTTGTCCCATCCTTCAACTACTCTCAACCCCTCCCATCTATCTCTGAAGACCATCCAGTTTTGATTTCTAGCTGCCATGTATAGTTTCATAGTTTCTACAGATTGTAAATTAAAGTTAAACACCTTTGCTAACAGTATTATTGATCGATTTGACTATGACTTATAAAATTTGTTGAGTTAGCTCCAGGTAAATGTTGGAATCTTTCAGCCATTCCTGACCCTGTGACTAAAAACAAGCTACAGTACATATGTACAGTACCAAAACAAGTGATCTAATGATTCTGTTTCTTCACAGTAAAGTCTGCAGAGCTGGAATGGTTGTATCGTGTTTTTTTTTGTTTTTACACGCCGAGTACCAGTCAAAGTTTGGACAACTATTTATTCACGCATTTTTCTTTATTTGTAATTTTTTCTACGTTGTAGAATGATAGTGAAAATATCAAAACTATGAAATAACACATGGAATCCTGTAGTAACCAAAAGTGTTAAACACATAAAAATATATTTTATATTTGAGTTTCTTCAAAGTAGCCACCCTTTGCCTGGGCAGTTTTGCACACTCTTGGCATTCTCTCAACCAGCTTCACCTGGAAGGCATTTCCAACAGTCTTGAAGGAGTTCCCACATGCTGAGCACTTGTTGGCTGCTTTTCTTTCACTCTGCAGTCCAACTCATCCCAAACCATCTCAATTGGGTTGAGGTTGGGTTATTGTGGAGGCCAGGTCATCTGATGCAGCACTCCATCACTCTCCTTCTTGGTCAAATAACCCTTACATCCAGGCTGTGTGTATTGGGTCATTGTCCTGTGGAAAGACGATTGATAGTCCCACTAAGTGCAAACCAGATGGGATGGCTTATCGCTGCAAAATACTTTGGTAGCCATGCTGGTTGTGTGCCTTCAATTCTTAATAAATCACTGACAGTGTCACCAGCAAAGCACCATCACACCTCCTCCATGCTTTACGGTGGGAACTACACATGCAGAGATCATCTGGTCTCATCAGACCAAAGGACAGTTTTCCACCGGTCTATTGTCTGTTGCTTGTGTATTTTGGCCCAAGCAAGTCTCTTATTATTTTTGGTGTCCTTTGGTAGTGGTTTCTTTGCAGCAATTTTTGACCGTGAAGGCCTGATTCATGCAGTCTTCTCTGAACCTTTTTTATTTTCTGAACTCTGAAGCATTTATATAGGCTGCAATTTCTGATGCTGGTAACTCTAATGAACTTAACCTCTACAGTAGAGGTAACTCTGGGTCTTCCTTTCCTGTGGTGGTCCTCACGAGAGCAAGTTTCATCATAGTGCTTGATGGTTTTTGCGACTGCACTTGAAGAAACATTTAAAAGTTCATAATGTTCTGGATTGACTGACCTTCATGTCTTAAAGTAATGATGGACTGTTTCTCTTTGCTAATTTGAGCTGTTCTTGCCATAATATGGACTTGGTCTTTTACCAAATAGGGCTATCTTCTGTATACCACCCCAACCTTGTCACAACACAACTGATTGGCTCAAACGCATTAAGAAGGAAAGAAATTCCACATTCACTTTTAAGGCACACCTGTTAATTGAAATGCATTCCGGATGACTCATGAAGCTGGTTGAGAGAATTTCAAGTGTGCAAAGCTGTCATCAAGGCAAAGGTTGGCTACTTTGAAGATTCTCAAATATAAAATATATTTTGGTTTAACACTTTCTTGGTTACAACATATGTCATTTCATAGTTTTGATGTCTTCACTGTTATTCTACACTGTGTAGAAAATAGTAAAAATAACCCTGGAATGAGTAGGTGTAAACTTGACTGGTACTGTGTGTATGTATATCTATCTATCGCAAGAATTTTGTATAATTTAAATTCTAAGTTTTTAATCTGATGTTTTGTCTATCAGTTCATAAACCCATGTGCCAGGGAATCGGTGCATCGCAAATCTCCTGACTATTTTGTCAACCTGTATGGCGCAGCTGTAAATTATTTTGGTTTTCATGTAGGGACAACAGACAAGTTCCTTACCTTCTCCCCCTTCCACTTGACTCCTCCGTTTGTGCAGTAATGCTGCAATCCGTTGATTGTGATTTTGGTTAGAGCAGACATTTCCATATGTTTTTGTTACTTGCCAGTGTGACAACTCCACCAGTCATATTTATATCATTTACAAAGATTATACAGTTGATTTTTTTTCTTCTTCTCCAAAAACACTTTTTTAATCAATTAGTGTATTGGAGTTTAACGATAATATTTGTTCTGTCTCTTCTGGTGGATTAAACAGAAATTGCCAACAGTTTTCTATGTCTTGTGTTTAAAAATAACCAAAAGTGAGAGGTTGTAATCTGAATGAAGAGAAAGGCCATTCTTGAATACTAGGTGAGCCATTCTTACTAATCTGCTAGAGAACCTGTTTGGATATAAGTATAGTTTTTGTATGATTGAAGCATTTAGTGAGAGGTCTAATGCTTTAATATTTAGTCATTTCTGCCCTCAATTCATATTCATTATATAAAGTAGAATAAAACATTGTTAAAAAGTTGAGTGTAGGCAGGGCCATAAGTAAACTGGTATATGACAAAATAATTAATCTGGGCAAATTCCCCCCCCCCCCCCATTTTTCTTTCCACAAATAGACAGGTTGTCATTTTCCATGGTAGCAAGATCTTATCTAATTTGGCTAACTTTCTATTACTAGTATTGTAGTGAGATTTTTTTTTCTTTTGGGCTATGAGTATTTCCACTTCACTGTCAGACCGTTTTATTGGTAAACTACACAGTAATGTAGAAGTTGTGTTTTTTTTAAATGCGAAATATGGTGAATTTATCATAATTCTGTTATCCAGAGGTTTGAGAAATGTATATCTTCCAAGGCTGTGCAGGGATCCAAATTGCAGATTTAAAAGATAACAACATGCATCGTCAGTGTACAATGACACCTTTTGTTTTTAAGCCCTGGATTTCTAGCCCCTTGATATTATTGTTGGATCTGATTTATTTTTTTATTTTTATAAATTTTATCCCATTTTCTCCCCAATTTTCGTGGTATCCAATCGCTAGTAATTACTATCTTGTCTCATCGCTACAACTCCCGTACGGGCTCGGGAGAGACGAAGGTCGAAAGCCATGCGTCCTCCGAAGCACAACCCAACCAAGCCGCACTGCTTCTTAACACGGAAGCCAGCCGCACCAATGTGTCGGAGGAAACACCGTGTACCTGGCCCCCTTGGTTAGCGCGCACTGCGCCCGGCCCGCCACAGGAGTCGCTGGAGCGTGATGAGACAAGGATATCCCTACCGGCCATACCCTCTCTAACCCGGACGACGCTATGCCAATTGTGCGTCGCCCCACGGACCTCCCGGTCGCGGCTGGCTGCGACTGGATCTGATTTTAATAGCTAACATTTCAATGGCCATAAATAGATAAGGCAATAGTGGACAACAGTGTTTTAACTCCTTTTGACAATTTTAATACTTTCTGAGAAGTGGCCATTATTTACTATTATACATAACTTTAACCCATTGTATAAGAGATTCTCCAAAATGAATATAGTCCATGCATTTATACTATGCCACCCTTTCCACTACTTTGGTCTGTCGGTCTTTCTCTGCTCCACTCATTCTCTATTCTATTCCTATATCTCTCACTTTCTATCTCTTGTTTTATTAATTTCTGTCTCACTTGCTCGTCCATTTCTTTCAGCAACTTGTTCTCTCTGGACTGTGGGTCCAGTTTTTATTTGATTGCCTAATGAGTTTGATTTGTGTTAAACAGAGTGGTGTTGTTCTGTCACCATGGTAACGCTGGTTGTGTTGCAATGCAGGTACAGCCCTGGTCCTGGCTCGTCTGCCCCTGGAGAAGATTGCTGAGTGTTTGAGTGACCTGTGTGCTGTGCAGGTCATGGCCCTCAAAAAGGTGTGTTATTCTGCCATTTTGTTTGTGTGCACTTTTGGTTGTAGGCTGTGTGTATGAGGTACCTCAGAAGTGTGTAACCCACTACAATAGTGTAATAGTTTTGTCGATTGGGTATTTGTGATACCAACAGGTTTGCTTATTTGTCTCCTATCTTCAGCTTCTCTCTCAGGACCCCAGCAATGGGAAAGCCGCTGACCCCACTGTCTGGCTGGACAGACTAGCAGTCATCTTCCGGTACACTCAACTCATTTATAACACATTATGCTATATATACATATCCTGGTTGCACAGATCACAAACTGTCTAATGTAGCTATATTGATATGATTTGGGCTGATTAATATTTTAAGCAGAAATGTTTGGCTTAATGTTTTTTTTTCTTCCCCCCCAGACACACAAACCCCATCGTAGAGAATGGACAGACACACCCATGTCAGAAAGTCATCCAGGAGGTAAAGCAACTGGCAGTGTTTTTCCATTTTTTTTCACCCTCTACATTTTTATTGCCTTTAAAAAAAAAATTTATTTGGACGAAGCTACCATTGCATACAACTTGCGTTGTTCAACACATGAATTGGACTGAGTTGTTTTAATTTGACTATTCTGGTGCTCAACTACCCTGGTGCTTTTCTCCTTTTCAGATTGTAATTTAAATTTGAGGCCATGATTGCGTACAGTCATTCCCACAGTTTCTCATGCTAAACCTATATTTGATGTTTCCTTGGTTCTCTGTAGATCTGGCCGGTCCTGTCACAGACTCTAAACACACACCAGGCTGATAACCGCATTGTGGAACGCTGCTGTCGCTGCCTGCGGTTCGCTGTGCGCTGCGTGGGCAAGGGCTCTGCCTCTCTACTACAGCCACTCGTCACACAGGTGCGTGTTCCTGTGTTTGGGTCACAATAAGCCCCATATACAGATGGGTTACTCTTTGTTGGCGTGTCTGTTATTTGTGTATACAATCTCCATCGCCACCGGGTGCTTGTTGAGCCTAGGGCTGCTGTTTACTGAGGGCAAAGTGAGGCTGAATGTACAGTATAGGGTTGCAAAATTCCGTTAACTTTTCAAAACTCCAGGGTTGATAGATTCCCTTGCTTCCTGATTATTCCCTCTTGAATCTAGATTTCTGGGAATCTGTGAAAAGTTACTGGAATTTGTTGACCCTAGTATAGGTCTTTAACTGTGTGTGTTTCAGATGGTCAGCAGAACATAACATTAACGCTTGTTTGCTTGCCCGGGCAAGTCATTTTTGAAAGATATATATTTAGGTTACTTCGATCATAATTGGATCAGTGTCCTCCGGATGCGATGTTTTGCTCACTGCCCTCCCAATCTCTGCAGAGCGCATCGGAGTACAGTATAATTATTGTAGGCCTGCACTGACAGGTGTCGTGGAAATTCATACTGAGAGAGACTTTGTCATTTCTTCAAACAATCATCTTTATTTAATTTAGTTGAATTACTCTTGACTGTTGGGCCGAGCAGCCTAAACTTTACAGACAATGCAGAGTTTTTATATAGCTGACACTAAAGATGCTTAGTCATGGCTGGTTCCACCCCTCCCCAAAAAAGGTTGGGGGCACCATTAGCCACTTTGGATTTATCCTGTGGTCATCTGCACGGGGGGTGTTATTTTAACCCCCAACCCGGCTTAGTTTCCCAGATGCCCGGAAGATAAGACAATGAGTGATTGATATAAACTCTTCCAGGCTATCTCTATCTGGGTTACACACACCACATCTTGTCTATGGAATGCCGGCTTTAGGTTTTTATCACCAAGTCATTGTCAGCTCAAGCAACCTCTAGCAGAACCCATTTCCCTGACCATACGCCCATATTAACTGCAGGAAGTTAGTGGAAAGCATCCCTTTACAGAAACACAACATTTAAAAGAACAAATGTCTTACTATAGTTAAGTATATCATCGTTAACTATTAATATCAAACAAATCAGGTAAATGTGTAATTTTTCTATCACACAGGCAAAGTGGTCTTTCAATCATGCAGTCACGAGATGTGTTTTTGAGGTCAAAGGGATCTGCGTTTGCACATTTGTTGATGATAATTGCTAGTAAGCTATTTCCCACATTTTTGGTCAACAATAAGAATCCTGGAAAAGTCATGGTGTGCATCAGCTGTGTGCCAGTTTCCGGAGGGAGGGAGAGCGAGACTGAGGTATATTTGCACAGCAGATAAAATAATGATATGCAAAAGACTAACTAGATAACCAGCCAAACTACACTGCTTTGAATTTTAATCTCGCTAGTTGACTGTTAGTATGCATTAAATGTCATGTCTGACGCACTAAAATAACTTTCCACCGGCACTCATGTATTACCGCAAATGGCCAGCACACATTTTGATATGGGTGCGCAGTTGATGGAACCGATACTTCATACTCCGGTTGTAAAACCATCTCTACAGCGCTCAATTGGCTAGGATTCTCCTCTATTCAATACTGGCCATGTAATTCTGACAAAGGTAACAAATATTCTTAGAATAGCTCAATTGACAAGTAACTCCTTTGCTGTAAAGATCTCCCCTGAACACTGAATATTTTAATCTTACAAATAAACTTTTTAGTAGGCTACCTTGCCCACCTTAATCATTTTAATCCCTGGTTCATTAAATGAGTGAATTATTTTATAAAGATAAGTATTTGGTTGTAATTAGTGATACACCAAAATGGCATTTTTGTCTGATTACGATATTTTCCTTGCCCAAAAGATAGATATTTTTACATTTTAGGGGCCTTTTATGCATTCTAGTACAGTTAAATAGTTTGCACACACACACTTGGACACAGCGGTCTAAGGCACTGCATCTCAGTGCAAGAGGCGACACTACAGTCACTGGTTCAAATCCAGGCTGTATCACATCCGGCTGTAATTGGGAGTCCCGTAGGGCGGCACATAATTGGCCCAGCATTGTCCAGGTTTGGCCGTCATTGTAAATAAGAATTTGTTCTAACTGCCTTGCCTGGTTAAATAAAGGTTACTCACACACCACACTGACCAAAAAAGTTATTTAGTTGGCATTTACATATGTCCCCATTACCAGTAAAACATAATCAAAACCTATTTCTCTCACTTACTTGCTGTGCTGTTTCGTTCAGTCGTTTCATTCTCAACCAGGATTTCTATGGAACGCCATTTTTTATCTTTGCGTGTCATAAAAGATACACGTCAAATAACATGATTTTGACCAGTCAGGACCCGAATATGACTGCATCACATTTAACACGTTCATAATTTAACGTAGTTATTACACATTGATTACTCTACCACTTGTATTTTATGTCACAACGATTCATCGATACGTAACTTACCTACAGTGCTAGCTAGCTGATGGAGGCAAACAATGTTCTTCCCCAAAAACATAGCATCTGTTTCAGTAGCGATAGTTAGTTAGCTAACTATCTAGCTAGGTGTCATCTAAAATAACCCTAATTTATAAAACCGTTATTATTTGATTAATGGGGGTCGGACCCATCTTTGTGAAGCTAGCCACAATAGTGGACTTTGCAGTTAGCTTTCAAAATAAAAGTATGACATTGACAGTGATAAATTAATAGTAGAATTATGCCATTATTGAATAGATCATGCTAAACGAGGTTGGAATGTTATATAAAATCAACGAAATACAATTTGTTAATTTGACATCTGAAATCACACTGGATGTATTAGACTTTAGAATTGCGTTGGGGGCATACTTATTTCACTGTACAGCCTTACCCCATGTAATTGATCCACAATCCATAGGTATCAGTCTACTAATTGACACCGAGAGAACATTAGCGTCGTAGCTCTTATTGTGGGACTCTGAAACTACTGTGAATTGAGCCACATTTACTGTCAACCTATGTGTATTGAACACTATTAAAAATAATACTGTGTGGATGTTTTGGAGTCTGATAACTCTGAGGAGGACGTTGGGGGAAACTATCTTGGGTATTGAGTAGACTGATACCCCATTTCATTGCTTCACATTCCAACCTTGTTTAGCATTATCTAGTCTAAATATGGCAAACTGCAAATTCCACCCTTGTGCCTAATCCTTATTGTGGCTAGCTTCACAACCCGGTCCGGTCGAGCCTCACTAGCCAGATGAAGCTAGCTGGCTGCTTATAACGTTAGCTTTGGGCAACAGGGTTAAGTAGCTGGCTAGCTATTTATTTTCATGAACTGAAGTTCAATTTCAATAGGTGAAAAAGTGGCAACCTAGCTAATACTTACAAGGATTCCTAAATCATTACTAAGAATAATGAAAATGACTGCAGTTTCTACTGGTCATTGTTTTCAGGCTGGTTGTTTTGGTGCTAGCTAGGTACCAAGCTAAAGCTAACTACCCCAGAAGTTGCGGTAGAACAAATAATTCTTTATTACTAATTTGACGTGTCAAATTAACGCTTATTTTACGGGTCAAGAAGTATTATTTTACGTGTCAAATAGCGTTGACGTGTATCTTTTTTGACATGCAAAGACCCAAATGGCGTTCCATAGTATGTCGTGAAGCTAATAGCAGTGACACTATTACTGTGTAACTCCGGTATGGCAACGTGTACCGGTACTCGACGAAAGCCATCACCCACGACAGAGAACGGTTGATTGTCAAGGGCAATGAATTCTATTATCTTGCCGTTAATTGATTTAGCATTTTAGTTGTCTCGCTGAAATTTTCTTACTCTTTCAAATGATTGCTTGACTTGTTGACTGTTCGATCCACACAGCAGACATTGTGGGCTAGGTTAGGATTGCAGTGTTGCACGTGTAGCGCAAAATTTTACGTGGCGTCATTACGTCATGTACCTACATTATATAGGTATGCACGTCAGCTTTGACATCGGTTTTGCACACCGGCTTTAAACTAGACATCGGGCTGATACCAATGTTAGTATTTTTAGCTAATATCTTCCGATATGTTCACCGATTTTTATTTTATTTTTAATATCGTGCTTCCCTAGTTGTAATGTTGCAGGGTGGCCAATCCTCGTCCAGGAGAGCAACTGGGTGTGCAGGATTTTGCTCCAGCCCTACTCTAACACACCACATTGCTCAAGGCACAACGGCAGGATATATAATACATGGGATCAGAGACCAGCACCATTCCATTGTCAATACCAGTGATAATAATGAATGTTATTGGTAAAGTGGTTCCTTGCATCATACAACACAATTTTCAGTCACCAATTTTCAGACTTGAGCTTTCGGACAGGTAAAAATTCAGTCCCAAAAGATAATGTCAGGCCCTTGTCCGTGTGTGTACCAGGTGTAAAGATGTTAAATGTGTGGTGTTCCAGATGGTCTGTGTACCAGGTGTAAAGATGTTCAATGTGTGGTGTTCCAGATGGTCAGTGTGTAAAGATGTTAAATGTGTGGTGTTCCAGATGGTCAGTGTGTACCAGGTGTAAAGATGTTCAATGTGTGGTGTTTCAGATGGTCAGTGTGTATCAGGTGTATCCCCACTCCTGCTTCCTTTATCTGGGCAGCATCCTTGTGGATGAGTACGGCATGGAGGAAGGCTGCAGACAAGGTCTACTAGACATGCTACAGGTAGGACACCACTTTCATAGGTACTCATAGTTCACTGGAGTGGCAGTGGAACTCTGGTTGTTCTATTGGTTTTGAGCTGACTTTGTCCCTTCTCGCTCCCCGTAGGCTCTGTGTATGCCCACCTTCCAGCTGTTGGAGCAGACCAACGGTCTCCGTAACCACCCAGACACAGTAGATGACCTCTTCAGACTCGCCACCAGGTATGATCAACTGGAACACAGTTCAAACCGTTGCTCCGTTCCCTCTAAATAATAAGTTCACTTTTAAATGTCAACTCAATGGGCCTTGTCTGAGTGGCAAGAATGAAAACTAACCATTGCTGGGGACCTGACACAGGCATAGTTGTTTTACAGCAGCATTCAGGTTATAAAGAAGATTCTCCCTCTTTCTTCCCTTCTCTCTCGCGTCTTCTCTCTGCAGGTTTGTCCAGCGTAGTCCCGTCACCCTGCTCAGCAGTGGCATCATCGTCCACATCATCCAGTGTGCTATYGCGGCCACCACACTGGACCACCGGGACGCTAACTGCAGCGTCATGAAGTTCGTCAGAGACCTCATCCACACGGGCGTCAGCAACGACGTGAGTCAGCCCCAACAAAGTCAATCTATTTCAACAGTCAATGTTTGTTTCTCTGTTGCAGAATCACTGATCTACAAATACATTTGTATCCCAAATTGTTCCTTATGTCATCAGATTAGCAAATCTGTGCCTCGCCTTGCTCAAACTGACCCCCTTAAACATGGGGATTCACTGTCTGACGATCAACCAAAAGTCTCCTCTGAATAACAACAATCTGTCAGTCAGATTGTCATGTGTTTTTTTTCTTGTTTTCTCCGTTGCAGCACGAGGATGACTTTGAGCTGCGAAAGCAGCTAATAGGCCAGGCCATGGGGCAGCACGGGCAGCAGTTGGTCACCCAGCTCATGCACACATGCTGCTTCTGTCTGCCACCTTACACACTCCCCGATGTGGCTGAGGTGCTCTGGGAGATCATGGTGTTCGACAGGCCGGTGAGTCACACACGCTCTTAGCTCTACCACTCCTGACAGTACTTGTACAATACATATTCAGTTGAAAGTACACATACTGTCTTTGACAGGTGCTCACTGTCATACCACAAGATGGCGCTAAGAGAATATCTTTCAACAGGGACCACAATTCATATTCACACACACTTCCAATGACATAAGCATGACAGCACTTTCCTTTGTGAGAAAGTGTTGTAGTACTACAATTGCATTACCTCCTGATGTGTGTTTGATGTTTAACGTTGCGGATATGTCTTCTAGACGTTCTGCCGCTGGCTGGAGAACGCGCTGAAGGGGCTTCCTAAGGAGACGTCAGGCGGGGCGTTGACCGTCACACACAAACAGCTCACAGACTTCCACAAGCAGGTCACCAGGTGAGCATATCACAACCACGCCCCTTCCATGCTTCTCAAGTGTAATCTGGTGCATTCTTTTCTCCCAGAAATGATCTAACTAGCCACGTGTTGTCCTCATAGGTTCAAGAGTTATGTCAGGTGAAACTCTGGGTAGTAGCCGACTCCCTGTCGACTCCCTAGCTGTTTATGGGAAGAGCTTGTGTCACTGGGCATGCTCAAACAAGCTGCTCCTGCAGCAGTGGAACGCTGGAAAACCAGAGTAGGGAAACCTCATGGATTCCCTGCCACATGTTCAGGCTCGCCTAGAAGCATCCCTTCCCCAGTTTTCCAGCGCTCCACCCTCCCTCACATAGTCTCTGAGGGAATGGGAGCTTCAGACAGATGACCGCTAGATAGTATTTCTCAGGGAGCACCTTGAGTTCACAGGAGTCTTGTGAGACAAACCGCATGCTCGACATGGGTTCATTTCAGTTCAGATTAATTTAAAGTGAACTTGAATAAATGGCGAGCATAAATTACTTTATTTTCCTATTTCATTTGAAATAACCTTTACCATGTAAATGCACCACATTAATAACGTTGCCCTTTTCTCGCTCTCCCCCTCTCTTCCTGCCACCCCCTCTTTCTCCATCTCTCCAGTGCGGAGGAGTGTAAGCAGGTGTGCTGGGCTATCCGGGAGTTCACCAGATTGTTCCGATAGCCACGCCCAAAGAGCTCTGCCAGAACACCAGGTTAGGCATCAACACAGAAACCCAAACAGCCCCCCCCCACTGGGATTTGCAGACTCATCTCACCTCATGTCTTTTAGATGGTTCCAAAAAAATATCTGATCGAATTTAGGTTGGCAAGTGTCAGTAACATCTCCATTGTTTTTCTTCCTCAGGTTAAATATTTTGGCGAACATTCAGAGGTGACGGCAAAAAGGCTGAAGACCGCAGCAGACGAGAATCTAAAGGGATCTCCTACTGGACAGGTGGGCGGGATTTGGCACTGTGGAAAGCCAATCAAGACGCATCGCAAGGATTGGAGTGACAGGGTGAACCCGTAAACTAAATGCGCCTTCGGCTGTGTGAGAAGAGACGCCCCCCCCTTCTGCTCCCCTGCCTCACTGTCGCCACAGTAACAGGTGGCACGAGGGTTGAAAGGGGGCGGGGCAGGGCGGCATGTCCGAGGAGGGAGAATTCACCGACTCAAAGAAATGGGATTAGTTCTGCGTCAGTTGGATTTCTACAGGATCCATCTTCAAAAAGAACAAGGGAAGGGGGAAAAAAAACAAAGGATGTGCCTGGTTGCTAATCATAATGCATCAAAAAAAGACTTGTACGTTTTTAAATTGAGAAATGATTTATTTTCATGGATGTGTCTTTAGAACTTTAACATGGTCTTGCTGTCGGTGCCATATAGAAAAATAAATAGCAAACCCACGAGGCCCTTCACAAAATGGTCACCACTGCTTTGTGGAGGCATTTAGGAAATGGTTGAAGGGAATGCTGGGAGATTTGGCGTCACCTTTGACCTTTTTAAACATGTTGGCTGGAGTTTTACTGTTCTCTATTACCAGGGAAGGAGAGTTGTGACAGGTCGAGTGGGACTCTGGCAAATAGTATATATATTTTTTTTTTGTTCTTCCACCTCTGGCATCGTCCATTCTTGGAGGTAGACACCACCGTCGGCGTTGTAGCCATGTTGTGAACAACAATAAAAACGACCGTGAGGAACAAACGTGCCCTTGTCTGTATCATGTTTGTTCATATCAGATCCCTCAACCCCTAAAAGTAACCAGTTGGTCAAGGTGTTCTTTGTTGCAGAGCCACTAGTCTGTCAGACAACACATACACACATTGATATTGTGCTATAGGTGTTTTCTACTTAGATGCCGACATGCATTCGTCTGGACATTTAAGTAGCTTACTGTGTAGCTGCAACTCGGAAATATATCCGGAGACACTTCCACACAAGCCCCTACTTTTCCTCGATCCCATTCACACTAATCAAATTTCCATTTAATGCATGTAGAACTCCATAGAAGGTGGTGAGTAATTTGCTGACCGGTTCACCCTCACGTCCACAATGTACGACCAGATCACCTATGGAATCAGAGGGTGATGAGCCTGTGTGAAGAGACAGTACAAGTGGATACTTTCACCCATTCTCACAAAGCCTTGACCTAAACACCCTCTGACAGTTGTTTTGGTCAAGGAATAAATTACCATATTCATTTAAAAATAACATTACATTGTATGGCTTCGTAGCATCCATGTCCATTCTTGAAAGAGCCAGTTAGTGTTGCAAAAGGAAAATGGATAGAAATGAGTGACACTTGAGGGAGTAATATCTGCCACAACTATTAAAAAAAATACTGCAATGGTATTTATTGAAATTCAAAAAAATAATTTAAGACACATTGAGGATACAGCAGTCTGGGTTTTGATATAGAAGTAGTTCTGCCCAAGATACAGGGCTCTAGGCTGGATGAAGATTCCATTGAGGGAGGCTCAGGGTTGAAAGAAGGCTAATATCCCAACACACAAAACATTAAAGGCAGTTGAATAAGGTTGTCGAGGCCTTGATCCAGGACAGGCCCTGTTTAAGACCCAGCAAGAGGCCCCTGACTCAGGATCCCAGGCCATGCTGACTCTGGAGAAGCCTCTGGAGTTCCTTGAACTGCTCCACCGTCTGGTCCTTCAGGTCTGGGTTGGAGATCTGCAGCCGGATGCTGTCTGTGGACCAGGACATATCTCCAGAAAACATCTCTGTTAGGATCCGCGCCACCACTGGGACCACCTAGACATGAAATGGATGGAGGGTCCCTGTTATCATTTCATGTGTGTGTACTGTATCTGTCAATGATCAACAAGGGTATGGGGTCAATTCGTTCTGCTCACCTGCACAACGATGAGCTTCTTCTCCTTGGGTTTCCGTTGGTCTGGCCAGTCCTCCCCGAAGCAGAAGTAGAGCTCAAACGGTGGTGGGGTGGGAGTTTCACCCTTCTGGAACAAGATGAGCCCTGTTGTTGGTATGTGTGTGCATGAGAGGGAGAAATAAAGATTATCTCCTGTAATGCGATATCTGTTCTACAGCTAATCCATGTGGATGCCTGGGCTGTGCAACAATAGCAGTACAAGCAATAAGGTCTACTCAAGAGCTTACTCACAGAATGGATGGGCATGTGACTGAAATATTCAGGGATAAATTTAAACTCAGAGAGCCTCAAGTTAACTGAAAAATCATGGCAACGGTGTCCAGCATTGTTGTTATTGAATCTCAAACGAAAAATAGGATGTTTTGAGGGATCAGATGGGGATTCAAACACTATGAAACTTGTGCCTTAGATGACTAAAATACCCAGCAATAAAACAGATTGACTGACTCACCGTGCAGGAAGTTATTGAGGCTGAACACTTTGTACTTCCTCTCCCTCTCCATAGGGTTGGGTGGCCCCTGCTCGTCAATGCCCGGCCCAGACCAATACACCTTGCACTGACACAACCTGATAGCGTATATATCCTGCTCCCAGATCTCAAGGATCAGGCCTCGGTCCATCACATCCAGCAGGTGCTCTGTGTAGAACCGCTGCTTCTCGTTCTGGATGTCGGCCGAGCCAGGGAAGAGAACTTGGTTGAGGGTGACAGGGCCGAACAGGTCCACCTGCTCCGGAGTGGGCTCCAGGTGGCCGTAGTACAGCCGGCAGCCCTGGTGGTTACTCACCGTCAGGGAGCCCATCTTGCGACCCCGGTACAGGAACTTCATGTCTAGGTCAGTCACTGAAACCAGAGTCAAATAATGTAGTGTTAGATTAATTGTGGGCACTTCAAAAAGTCATCATTGAATAAAGCTCTTTCTAATCATGCCCAATAGTATTCTGATACCAAGTTATAAGACTGAAAAGGGTTGAGAATCAATGAATAACACATTACCGCTTTAGCTATTAAAAGGGCAAAACTCGATTTTGCCTATTCCAATTAACTACTGAACCCGTCTTACCATCCCCCACACTTTCAGACAGCTGGCAGTGTGCTCCATTTGATGGGTGTGACAGGCACGTATTCCAGACTACTACACTAATGCCCGATTGACTCATTCGATGAATTATAGGCTATTGGAGGCAACTGTTCTGAGTGAATGTATTGCAATACCAAATAAAGTTGACACCCTGTTTTTATGGTAGGGGAATTACAATGAATGATTTTTTGGATAACATGCAAGGAACTATTGCATTAGTGCCTGACTGCCAAAGTAAAGCCATTGTACATAAAGCAGTATTCTTCTCAACACAGCATGGACCTATAGGTTCTATTCCACTCACATGGCAGGCTGTTCAGCAGGTCATATTTGTAGGGTGGCACCGCCTGCCCTTCTTCCTGGTTCTGGACTCCTGACATGGCCTCCATGGGGGCGGCACCTGGGTTAGGGGCAACCAGAGCCACAGACGCAGCAGAAGGAACCATGGGGGACATCTCAGTGACCACAGGAGGCTGCATGCTCCCTCCACCCATCCCCAGGCTGTTGGAGGGTCCTACGGGTCCAGGGTGCACAAAGACCCCATGTTCCAACTTCACCACCAATGGAACGTCGGCAGAAAACTCCGGGGGAGCCATGGTTAGCTGAGGGAGATGCGCTGCCATGGTAATGCTCCCGTTGGGATTGGAGTACATAGGGGTGTGGTGGGGGGTGCCATATCTGTCATTGAGAGGGGAGCTGAAGGGAACGTCTATCCTATGTGCAGTAGGGTATGCCTGAAAACTGTGTGGGTCACTAATTCTGGGGTCTGAGAGAGACAGGAGGACAAACACACACTTAAGACATTGCATAATTTCAATAGTGACACATTTCAAACGGTTAACCTTTCAAGTGATTTCTGCCTAATTCACCCATGGCTCAGTAGCAAAGGTGTATTGACAGTATACACTTACCAATGGAGAGACCAACTATATTCGGCATCTGAAAAAGACACGTTTTAATGTTTATGTAAAAAAAACTGATATATGGGTATTGTTCTCAGATTGTTTTGAGATATCTCAGAACAACCTAAAAAATGTGGTAACACATTGTTCTGAAATAATGGAAAAGTAATTGTCTACACCTTACCTCCTCCTCATCTTCATCAACTGTGTCTGAAACCAAATCAAAAGGAATATGCCATCAACATGGGGGAGAAAATCTCATTAATTTCACAAAACATTAATATCTGAGGTTAGACAAGTTCAACAAAGTTATTCTAAAAGAACTAATTTAAATTCAGACAGACAATCCGATAGGAGTTACAAAGCTGCCAATGAGCCTGCATGCTTACACACACTCTTACCTCCGTTGCAGGGCTGGTCACAGACCTCGTAGATCTTGTAGGGCTGGACGGGTGTCTCCTTGGTGCCGTCGTATTTCAGTTTGAACTCCCGGCTCTTGTTGAGGGCACAGCGCAGGTTGGCCTTCCACTTGGCAGGGTCAGGCTCATCCAGACCCTCCTGGTACTTCCCTGTCTCCAGAGCCCAGGCCTGGGGGAAGAGAGGGGTAGGCAAGGAGGAGAATGAGTTTACATTTTAATGAATGGGAGAAGGGGTCACATCTGGATGGAATCAAATGGGTGAGGGTTAAATTCAATTCAAATCAATATATTTTATTCATCCCCAAGGGGCAATTATTAAGGGTAGCAGTGCCAATTGAAGTGCCATGGAACAAATTATGAATAAACAATTTAATTTCGGCATTATGTGCCTGTAAAAAGTTGGCCACTGCCGAGCTTTTAACTCTGTTGTTTCATAAGCTTACAGGGGTCATGGTTGGGTTACTGCACTGCCATTAACCAACCACATTAGTCACAACTAGGGTGCATTCTGAAAGTATTCAGACGCCTTGACTTTTTCCACACTTTGTTACGTTACAGCCTTATTCTAAAATGGACTAAATAGTTTCCCCCCCTCATCAATCTACACACAATACCCCATAATGACAACCCAAAAACAGGTGTTTAGAAATTGTAGCAGAAATATTACATTTACATAAGTATTCAGACCCTTCACTCAGTACTTTTTTGAAGCACCTTTGGCAGCGATTACAGCCTCAAGTCTCCTTGGGTATGACGCTACAAGGTTGGCACACTTGTATTTGGGGAGTTTCTCCCATTCTTCTTGCAGATCCTCTCAAGCTCTGTCAGGTTGGATGGGGAGCGTCGCTGCACAGCCATTTTCATGTCTCTCCAGAGATGTTCGATCGGGTTCAAGTCAGGGCTCTGGATGGGCCACTCAAGGACATTCAGAGACTTGTCCCGAAGCCACTCCTGCGTTGTCTTGGCTGTGTGCTTAGGGTTGTTGTCCTGTTGGAAGTTGAACCTTCACCCCAGTCTGAGGTGCTGGTTTTCATCAAGGATCTCTCTGTACTTTGCTCCGTTCATCCTTCCCTCGATCCTGACTAGTCTCCTAGTCCCTGCCGCTGAAAAACATCCCCACAGCATGATGCTGCCACCACAATGCTTCACCACAGGAATAGTGCCAGGTTTCCTCCTGATGTGACGCTTGGCATTCAGGCCAGATAATCTTGTTTCTCATGGTCTGAGTCCTTTAGGTGTCTTTTGGCAAACTCCAAGTGGGCTACCATGTGCCTTTTACTGAGGAGTGGCTTCCGTCTGGCCACTCTACCATAAAGGCCAGATTGGTGGAGTGCTGCAGTGATGGTTGTCCTTCTGGAAGGTTCACCCATTTCCACAAAGGAACTCTCTGGAGCTCTGTCAGAGTGATCATCGGGTTCTTGGTCACACCTCTAACTAAGGCCGTTCTCCCCCGATTGCTCTGTTTTGCCGGGCGGGCAGCTCTAGGAAGAGTCTTGGGGGTTCCAAACTTCTTACATTTAAGAATGATGGCCACTGTGTTCTTGTGCTGCAGAATTTTTTTGGTACACTTCCTAGGATACACCGGAGCTCAATTTCGAGTCTCATAGCAAAGGGTCTGAATACTAATGTAAATAAGGTATTTCTGTTTATTTTTAATTTTTTTATACATTTGCAAAAATGTCTAAAAATGTTTTGCTTTGTCATTATGGGGTATTGGTGTAGATTGATAAGGAAAAAAATAATTTTATGCATTTTAGAATAAAGCTGTAATGTAATAAAATGTGCAAAAAGGGGTCTGAATACTTTCCAAATGCACTGTAAATGGAGAACAGGGTAATGGCTAATGAGGAAATGACTCCAGCCAAAAGCATGTCTGAGGCAGGGAGTAGGCGATTACTGCTGTTGGTGCAGTGGATATCATGCGGACATCCTTATACACGAGGTCAGTAACACCCAGAGAGGTTTGACACTAGAGAAGCAGTGGAAATGAAACTAAGGCTCTTTCAGTTCACTAAAACAGTTGATGCATTTTCCGCTGAATGGGATAAGGAAGTGTGTGGGTGACAAACAAAAAGAAACGTCCCTTTTTCAGGACCCTGTCTTTCAAAGATCATTTGTAAAAATCCAAATAAGTTCACAGACCTTCATTGTAAAAGGTTTAAACACTGATTCCCATGCTTGTTCAATGAACTATAAACAATTAATGAACATGCACCTGTGGAACGGTCGTTAAGACACTAACAGCGTACAGACGGTAGGCAATTAAGGTCACAGTTATGAAAACTTAGGACACTAAAAAGAGGCCTTTCTACTGACTCTGAAAACACCAAAAGAAAGATGCACAGGGTCCCTGCTCATCTGCACAAACGTGCCTTAGGCATGCTGCAAGGAGGCATGAGGACTGCAGATGTGGCCAGGGCAATAAATTGCAATGTCCATACTGTGAGACTCCTAAGACAGCACTACAGGGAGACAGGACGGACAGCTGATAGTCCTCGTAGCGGCAGACCACGTGTAACAACACCTGCACAGGATCGGTACATCCGAACATCACACCTGCGGGACAGGTACAGGATGGCAACAACTGCCCGAGTTACACCAGGAACGCACAATCCCTCCATCAGTGCTTAGATTGTCTGCAATAGGCTGAGAAAGGCTGGACTGAGGGCTTGTAGACCTGTTGTTAGGCAGGTCCTCACCAGACATCACCGGCAACAACGTCGCCTATGGGCACAAACCCACCATCGCTGGACCAGACAGGACTGACAAAAAGGTGCTCTTCACTGACGAGTCGCAGTTTTGTCTCACCAGGGGTGATGGTCGGATTCGCGTTTATCGTCAAAGGAATGAGCGTTACACCGAGGTCTGTACTCTGGAGCGGGATTGATTTGGAGGTGGAGGGTCCGTCATGGTCTGGGGCGGTGTGTCACAGCATCATCGGACTGTGCTTGTTGTCATTGCAGGGAATCTCAACGCTGTGCGTTACAGGGAAGACATCCTCCTCCCTCATGTGGTACCCTTCCTGTAGGCTCATCCAGCATGACAATGCCACAAGCCATACTGCTTGTTCTGTGCGTGATTTCCTGCAAGACAGGAATGTCAGTGTTCTGCCATGGCCAGCGAAGAGCACAGATCTCAATCCCATTGAGCACGTCTGGGGCCTGTTGGATCGGAGAGTGAGGGCTAGGGCCATTCCCACCAGAAATGTCTGGGAACTTACAGGTGCCTTGGTGGAAGAGTGGGGTAATATCTCACAGCAAGAACTGGCAAATCTGGTGCAGTCCATGAGGAGGAGATGCACTGCAGTCCTTAATGCAGCTGGTGGCCACACCAGATAGTGACTGTTACTTTTGATTTTGACCCCCCCTTTGTTCAGGGACACATTATTCAATTTCTGTTAGTCACATGTCTGTGGATCTTGTTCAGTTTATGTCTTAGTTGTTGAATCTTGTTATGTTCCTACAAATATTTACACATGTTAAGTTTGCTATAAATAAACGCAGTTGACAGTGAGAGGACATTTATTTTTTTGCTGTGTTCAGTAACGTAGTTGAAATGTGCTACTTGAAGTTCAGGGAATAATGTCTGTGCTGTTTTGATTAAACACTTCTGAAAATGGTTTAGCTTTTGACAAATGTCTGTTCCTCGACTTGCCAGTAGTGATCAAAGAAAAAGTAGATCTAAGACAAAACTTTGATCTAACTACAGTTTGATATCCAAATGACGGCATAAAGAGTTTAAGTATTCAGATCTGTCATGCCATTCTCAGCATGGACCCCCCTCTCACCTTGAAGATGGTGTTCTCTTCCTCAGAGGTGGGTAGGTGTCTTGTGGCGTGTCTCCAGGGGATCTGGAAGATCCGGTGGTCCGGGCTGAGCCACTGCAGGCCGGGGTACCTCCCGCTGTTCACCTGGGCTAACAGCCAGGGCTTTAGGCGGATCCTCCGAGGCTGCGCACTCATCATGGGGCAGAGCACCACACAGGGAGGAGAAAGGTGCTTCAGAGGGGGTGCGTGAAGAGGCTGGAAAGGTGAAGGGAAAAGTAATGGTTAAGATGGGTGATGTGGCACTGGGGGTAGGGGAGAGAGTGGGCACTGAGGGAGTGTCTTGAAGCGTGATACGAGAGTAATGGTTCAGATGGGTGATGAGGCAATGGGGGTAAGGTGGGGAGGGTTGAAAGAAGATACTCCCTACCATTTGCAGTAAGAGGGCTGGGGAAAATGGAGAGAGGATGGGTGGGGAAAAGAGAGGTACGAGGGTGGAGAGAGTAGTAAACAACTCTGTTTTTATTTATAGTGACAACAGGCCTGTTTAGGAAATCATCTGCTGAGAAAAAAATAAAAGTGCTCTGTGGCTGAAGGATACAGATCAAAAACACTTCCAAGGCAATAAAAAACAACATTATAGAGTTTGGCGAATTAACATACATCATGTAACAGTTGTAGACTATTCCTTAATCCTTTACGCCATTTCACGACAGTACCAAATTTGCTTTTGTCATCCTAAAATGTTGGATTTGATACTATGACAACAAGCCTAGGCCCTCCGGGCACAGATGCAGAGTCCACTGTCACACAAGTGTATTGTATGAGATCACAGAGGATCATATGAACACAGAGGAATGCAGGTAACTCTTTTACAGCCAAAGACCAACTTCTGTCTCAAGCAGCACATCAGAGGCAAATACAAGGCCAGCTTGCATTTTCCTCTGGACG
Source organism: Salvelinus sp. IW2-2015 (assembly GCF_002910315.2). Classification (NCBI taxonomy): domain Eukaryota; kingdom Metazoa; phylum Chordata; class Actinopteri; order Salmoniformes; family Salmonidae; genus Salvelinus; species Salvelinus sp. IW2-2015. The sequence continues at coordinate 12,821,673 of NC_036840.1, read as the reverse complement.
CGCTGAGACAAACTAATGTATCTGGATAGAATATGTCCTCTTCCCGAGGCTCCCACACATGTCCTTCTGAGCCCTTGTACCAACACACACACACACAAGTTGAAAAAGGCAATGTAACTTTAAGGAGTATGTAACACAGAACAACAGCTGGGTGCAGAGGCGTCATGCCCATAGGGGGCACAGGGGCACGTGCCCCCTCAGATTTGTCCTGTTTATTTTTGGCTTTAAATAGTCCAGATAGGTTCCCAATTTTACAACCTCATAACTAGCTTCCAATAAGTTATTTCAGGATATCAATCAAATTATAGTAGCTAGCTTGTCTATCTAGCTTAGCTGGCATGCCTGCTGGCAAGGTTGTTAAGAATTTAGAAAGGCAAGCAATAACTAAATGTATTGAATAAGACTCACATTCCTTTTAATCTTCTACCCAGAATCATTCATGCATGCATGCATATATATATATATATATATATGTTTACAGAATTAAGAATAAAAAAATTGAAAATTGAGTTGGACTTAATTCACAAGGAATGAGTGAATAACAGGTGGCAGAGTCAAAGCTCAATGGGATTCAACTATAAGCACTTCAGCAATACATAATAAATTTCCTTTATACCGGTAGGACCCTATGCACTTTTTGCTGGTGCTTAAAGCACTTTACATTGTACCGTGCCTTCAGAAATTATTCACGCCCCTTTACTTTTTCCACATTTTGTTGTGGATTTAATTGTCTTTTTCTCTCTCAACGATCTACAAAAAATACTGTAATGTCAAAGTGGAAGAAAAATTCAAACATTTGTTTTATTTTTTATGAAGACAAAATCCAAATACATAAGTATTCAACCCCCGAGTCAATACATGTTAGAATCACCTTTGGCAGCGATTACAGCTGTGAGTCTTTCTGGGTACGTCTCTAAGAGCTTTGCACACCTGGATTGTACAATATTTGCACACATTCTTTTCATTCTTCAAGCTCTGTCAAGTTGTTGTTGATCATTGCTAGACAGTAATTTTCAAGTCTTGCCATAGATTTTTAAGCCGATTTAAGTCAAAACTGTAACTAGGTCTCTCAGGAACATTCAATGTTGTCTTGATAAGCAACTCCAGTGTATATTTGGCCTTGTGTTTTAGGTTATTGTGCTGCTGAAAGGTGCATTTGTTTCTGTCTGTTGGAGAGCAAACTGAAGCAGGTTTTCCTCTAGGATTTTGCCTGTACTTAGCTCTATTCCTGGTCTTTTTATAACACCCCAAAAAACTCCCTAGGCCTTGCCGATGACAAGCATACCCATAACATAATCCAGCCACCACCGTGCTTGAAAATATGAAGAGTGGTACTCAGTGATGTGTTGTATTTGCCCCAAACATTACCCCAAACATATTCAGGACATCGATTTTGTTTGTGCAGTTTTACTTTAGTGCTTTATTGCAAACAGGATGCACATTTCAGATCATTTTTTATTTTGTACAAGCTTCCTTCTTTTCACTCTGTCATTTAGGTTAGTATTGTGGAGTAACCACAATGTTGGTGGAGACAAGGTGGGGATAAAAAGGGGACTTCCCATTAGTTTCAAGAACTTAATAATTGCACAAGTCTGGATTCTATTGTCTAGACTCCATAGATAGTATGTTTAAGTGAACATTGTTTTAAAACAGGAATAGGTTTACTAGGTTTCATTCAGGGTGTGCAGAAGAGGCAGGTTGAGAGAAACAAATGAAAATAAAGCGACAAAAGCTGAAAATAGGCCGCCTGACACCGACATGAGTATGTACACAATCTTCAAAAGATGAGTTAATCGGTCTGAAAACAATCTCAATCGGCTACTATAGTTGTTTTAGGAAACAAGTACAACTTTAAGCGGCACCCACCTTTTTTAACGATAGGTCTTCTCCACAAAATGATTTCGCTCCCTTGTATCGAAGAGTTCTAGTACGCTGACTGTAGGGATCCCTCCTTCCACAAACAGAAACAGGCCAGGCAGAGTATGCGCGCCGCCACAGGTAAGCTTTTTACTAGGTAGGCTAACTGACAAAAACCTTGCCAAACACCGTCACAAGTTCAATGAGTGTGTGGGAGAATGACAGTCAGAAAGTCCAAGGCTTATTCAGAAAACTTTCCACAAACAGCGGCCAAACATGATTTGAGGTTAAACATGAACAAACGTGGTGCCACCCTACCGGTTGATAGACAGTGCTCTAAAGTAGACAGAAGTAATATGCACACATTGTTTCATTTTCGATAGGCTCCTAGTACTAGCCTAGTGGTTGTAAGATGTATCTATTTTCAGTGGTGTAAAAAGTACCCAATTGTCATACTTGAGTAAACGTAAAGATACCTTATAGAAAAGGACCCAAGTAAAAGTGAAAGTCACCCAGTAAAATATTATTGAGTAAAAGTCTAAATGTATTTGGTTTTAATATACTTAAGTATCAAAAGTAAAATTATAAATAATTTCAAATTCCTTATTGTAGGCAAACCGAATTGCATTTTTTTTATTTTATTTGTATTTACAGATTGCCAGGAGCACATAATAAAAAATTTAAGCATGTGTGTTTGTTTAGTGAGTCCGCCAGATCAGAGGCAGTAGGGATGACCAGGGATGTTCTCTTGATAAGTGTGTAAATTGAACATTTAACGACTACTTTTGGGGTTCAGGGAAAATGTTTGGAGTAAAAAGTACTTTATTTTCTTTAGGAATGTAGTTTAGTTTCAAAAATATAAAGTACAAATACCCCCAAAAATGACTAAAGTAGTACTTTAACGTATTTTTACACCACTGTCAATGTTGATGCCTACATCTCTGGAGAGACCTGAAAACAGCTGTGCAGTGACACTCCCCATCCAACCTGACAGAGCTTGAGAGGATTTGCCGAGAAGAATGGGAGAAACTCCCCAAATACAGGTGTGCCAAGCTTGTAGTGTCATACCCAAGAAGACTCAAGGCTGTAATCGCTGCCAAAGGTGCTTCAACAAAGTACTGAGCAAAGGGTCTGAATACTTATGTTAATGTCTCAGTATTTTATTTTTAATACATTTGCAAAAATGTCCTAAAACCTGTTTTTGCTTTGTCATTATGGGGTATTGTGTGTAGATTGATGAGGGAAAAAAACAAGTTAATCCATTTTAGAATAAGGGTGTAATAAAATGTGGAAAAAGTCAAAGGGCCTTAATACTTTCCGAATGCACTTTAGGTGTGCACGTATGGCCACCACCACACCTGCACCACTGGGTGAGATTGAAGCTGGCAACGTTGACAGTGACACTACACATATAGGCAGGTACAACACTTCTGCCATCCCCTGCCTTGCATGGTAGGGCTTTGTATATATTACAGCAATCAACTACACTCTGGACCTTGAAGCCAGTTCCACCACATTTTTTCATTGTTCCCCTCTAATCAGGGACTGATTTAGACCTGGGACACCAGGTGGGTGCAATGAATTATCAGGAAGAACAGAAAAACAGCAGGCTCTAGACCTCATAGGTTAAGAGTTGAATACACCTGTATGACATATTTCCCTCGGTTTTTCGAGAGGGACAGGGACACTGTAATATGAGATTAACTAAACTGACTTTGTATTTGACTCGCTGTGTGTAGAATCTTCATTCTCCCTTACAATCCCTCACATCCTACACATGTTCAGTGGAGACGAACATCCATAGACATACCAGCCAGTCCACTTCCTATAGATAACACACACACACAGGAATGGATGAGCACACACAGACATACACATGGTAATCATTTCCACATAGAAAGGCTTAAAGTCTATACTGAGAATCTTATGAGATGTGTGTGTGTGTTTGTGTGCACCTGTGTTTGTGTGGTGTGGTAGAGTGAGTGCTTCCTGATGGGAACTGTTAGAGGGTATGTATCTGAAGGCTCTAACACGTGCGTGTGTGTGTAGGAAGTGAGGAGGCAGACTGTGTTGTACCCTCTTTCCTCYCTGAAGGGGTTAAATGTATCGGTTGACCAATTTGGCACATTTGGGTAAACTCCTGGCAAACTTGATACAAAATCTTGTGCAGTAATGTACAGTCGTGGCCAAAACTTTTGAGAATGATACAAATATACATTTTCAAAGTCTGCTGCCTCAGTTTGTATGATGGCAATTTGCATATACTCCAGAATGTTATGAAGAGTGATCAGATGAATTGCAATTAATTGCAAAATCCCTCTTTGCCATGCAGATTAACTGAATCCCCCAAAAACATTTCCACTGCATTTCAGCCCTGCCACAAAAGGACCAGCTGACATCATGTCTGTGATTCTCTCGTTAACACAGGTGTGAGTGTTGACGAGGACAAGGCTGGAGATCACTTTGTCATGCTGATTGAGTTTGAATAACAGACTGGAAGCTTCAAAAGGAGGGTGGTGCTTGGAATCATTGTTCTTCCTCTGTTAACCATGGTTACCTGTGAAGGAAACACATGCCGTCATCATTGCTTTGCACAACAAGGGCTTCACAGGCAAGGATATTGCTGATAGTAAGATTGCACCTAAATCAACCATTTATCGGATCATCAAGAACTTCAAGGAGAGCGGTTCAATTGTTGTGAAGAAGGCTTCAGGGCACAGCATGCCAGGGCGGATTGCAGAGATCTTGAAAAAAGAAGGGTCAACACTACAAATATTGACTCTTTGCATCAACTTCATGTTATTGTCAATAAAAGCCTTTGACACTTATGAAATGCTTGTAATTATACTTCAATATTCCATAGTAACATCTGACAAAAATATATAAAGACACTGAAGCAGCAAACTGTGGAAATTAATATTTGTGTCATTCTCAAAACCTTTGGCCACGACTGTACTGTGACTCATTTTTACGGTATCTTTACTTTTACTACCACTGCTGAGTAGCCAGGCAAGTACACTTCGGGGGAGAAGTGTTGAGAATCGGAATTCAGCCTCTCCCTCTATCCCCCCTACCTCCCCCCTCCAGGTTGCTGTCCTCCTTCGGGGATGGTCTGAGGTTTGATGTGGAGTTCACAGTCTGACCACTAGGCTTCAGCAGAGAGCAACAGAGCTGGCAGCCTGGGGAACGTACTGTTCCCCTCTGGAGACCAAACTATCAAACCACCCAAAAAAACAACCTCTCACATGAGTGCACACCACCCATCTGCCTGATCCACACTTCCTTTTTGACCTTTGACCACTGAGCCTTACATGTTAACCCTTATCCAAAATCCCCAATACATAACCCCCCCCTTCCTCTCTCTTTGTCTCCCTTTCTCTCTCTACCCATCCCCCTCTCCCTAGGTTCTATCACAGGGGTCTAGAGCAGAACCTAGAACAGTACACAGCAGTCCAGAACATCGTAGATGGATCCTCCCGTCCGGCTCCTTACCTGGTGTTTGGACCACCTAGGACAGGTAAAACACGTGTGTATGTGTGCTAGGTTAATATACAGTGCCTTCGAAAGTATTCAGACCACTTGACTTTTTCCACATTTAGTTACGTTACAGTATTAAATGAAAATAATCAGCTATCAACACACAATACCCCATAATGACAAAGCGAAAACGGGTTTAGACATTTTTTGCAAATGTATTCAAAATAAAACACAAAAATACCTTATAAGTATTAACACCCTTTGCTATGAGACTCGAAATTCAGCTAAGGTGCATCCTGTTTCCATTGATCATACTCGATGTTTCTGCAACTTGATTGGAATCCACCTGTGGTAAATTAAATTGATTGGACAAGAGTTGGAAAGGCACACACCTGTCTATATAAGGTCCCACAGTTGACAGTGCATGTCAGAGCAAAAACCAAGCCATGAGGTCGAAGGAATTGTCCATAGAACTCCAAGACAGGATTGTGTCGAGGCACAGAACTGGGGAAGGGTACCAAAACATTTCTGCAGCATTGAAGGTCCCCAAGAACACAGTGGTCTTCATCATTCTTAAATGGAATAAGTTTAGAACCACCAAGACTCTTCCTAGAGCTGGCCACCCGGCCAAACTAAGCAATCTGGGGAAAAGGGTCTTGGTCGGTCAGGGAGGTGACCAAGAACCCAATGGTCACTGACAGAGCTCTAGAGTTCCTCTGTGGAGATGGGAGGACCTTACAGAAGACAACCATCTCTGCAGCACTCCATGGCCAGACGGAAGCCACTCCTCAGTAAAAGGCACATGACAGCCCACTTGGAGTTTGCACCTAAAAACTCAGAACATGAGAAACAAGATTGTCTAATGAAACCAAGATTGAACTCTTTGGCCTAAATGCCAAGCGTCACATCTGGTGGGAACCTCACACTATCCCTACGGTGAAGCATGGTGGTGGCAGCATCATGCTGTGGGGATGTTTTTCAGCGGCAGGGACTGGGAGACTAGTCAGGATCGAGGGAAAGATGAACAGAGCAAAGTACAGAGAGATCCTTGATGAAAACCTGCTCCAGAGCGCTCAGGTCCTCAGACTGGGGCGAAGGTTCACCTTCCAACAGGACAACGACCCTAAGCACACAGCCAAGACAACGCAAGATTGGCTTCAGGACAAGTCTCTGAATGTCCTTGAGTGGCCCAGCTGGAGCCCGGACTTGAACCTGATCGAACATCTCTGGAGAGACCTGAAAATAGCTGTGCTGTGATGCTCCCCATCCAACCTGACGGAGCTTGAGAGGATCTTTAGAGAAAAATGGGAGAAATTCCCCAAATACAGGTGTGCCGAGCTTGTAGCGTAATCCCAAGAAGACTCGAGGCTGTAATCACTGCCAAAGGTGCTTCAACAAAGTACTGAGTAAAGGGTCTGAACTTATGTAAGTGATATTAAAGTAAATTTTGTTATACATTTCTTAAAACTTGTTCTCGCTTTGTCATTATGGGCTTGTGTGTATAGACTGATGAGGGAAAAACAATTTGATCAATTTTAGAATAAGGCTGTAACATAACAGAATGTGGAAAAAGTCAAGGGTTCTGAATACTTTCTGAATGCACTGTAGTATTATCTTCAATTGTGTCCCAATATAAAAAAGTATATATTCACTGATTCAACAATAACCTGTCTTCAGTCATGCTTTACCTCTGTGCAGATGTCTCCCACCACAGAATGCAGGAGAAACACAATCCAGATGAGAGCATCTACCCCCAGAAATAAAAATCATGAAACTCCTGTCAATTACCTGCACCCCAGATCGCCAAATCAGCCAATAAATGGTATGGAGATACTTGACTAGAACACATCCATCCATTTATATCGTCATGACAAAATATATATTTTGCTTTGATGTGCTCAATCTAAAAAGTGTACCAAATTATTCAACTCAGTTTATCCTTCAAGTGCCATCTTGCAATGCAGCCTGTGTATCTGTGGCAAAGCATCTCTGCTCTTGGTGCTTGGTTTCCACAAATGTGATACAGCACTCTGGGCAGAGACCCTGTTTACAGCTCAGTAGCAGAGACCAACTGCAAGTTGAACTCGTGAATGAGACTCCTACATTTATCATGTAGTTTGTTTAGACAATTGTACAGCTAACTAGGGGACAGATTGCAATTTACTGGGGGGAGGGGTGGTCCAAGATAGAGGAGGGTTGTCAAACATTTTTTGCTTTGGGGAGGGTATTGTTTTTTCTTCTGGTTAACAATCGCTCTTTTGTAGATTTTACTATATAATTTCTTCCATCCTAGCCATATTTCCTCATCTGCTTGCATGCGCCTCCCCTATATCAAGGTGTTTTGGTATTTCCCTTATGCGCTACGCTTTAGCCTGTGCTACTTTTACTGCAGGTCAGTAGTCTACCAGTCGAACGGTCTATCCTTCCCTCTATCCACCATTCGTAGTGAGAATAGTGGTAGGTGGATGGTTTGTCCAGATCTCCAAAAGGCTAACTAGCAATCATACCACATATAAAAGTATTCAAAGCTGCATCAATTGTCAATATGAATCGACACGAACAAATAGGAATAGCTGATAGGCAGTGGACAGGCCAGATGCATCATTGATCTTGTTTAGGGATGATACAATTATCCTACCTAGACTATAGTAGCATACAACACCACAATGCACTGAATAATTGCATTATTGTTTTCAAGTGAGTACAAAATTCTACCCTAGGCTGCAGTGAAAATGTGATGTCAATAATGGCGCAAAAGCCCTGTGATTTGAATGTTTCATTCGATTTGGATCCTATAAGGTCTAGAAAGCCACAGTACCATGCCAGTCTGCCTGTATTTTTGCACCAATGCATTGTCTGTTTCAGATCATCATTCTTCCAAGTAGTTCTATAATACTGTGGCCACATAAGCTCCCTTCCAGCAGGCCCAGTTATTCAGGAATGCTTAACACGCACTCGGCCTCCTCTCCAATCCAAGCGGCTAATCCTTGCGAACCTAGAACCTAACGCTTCAATATAGCCTAAATATTTTTTTATTTAACTTTTAAAATGTATTACCTTTTATATGTGGCATAAACACAACCAGTCAGAATGTTTTAGTCTGATTAGGCTACTACAAAAGTCTCCTGTAGGCATGCACACCTTCATCCAAAATATAATTCCAGTATCCTCAAAATGGCTTGACATTAACCAGGTTTCCATCCACCCTTTTTATGCAGGTAAGTAGCCTACATGTCGGATAAAAAATGTCATTGACATCATGGTAAAGCACGCAGTTTATTAGGCTACAGATGAAAAAGTTATGATGAACTTCACAGTGGTGAACGTGCACAGTGATGAGTTTGATGCTCCTTTCAATAAATGTCTTATTCTTGTGACATGATGGCAGCCCTCACTATTCCTTGTGTATGATCATATATTTTGATACAATGAATGTTAATATTGTGAACTTATGTTATATATATTTTTTTTAACTTCCAGTTTCAGGAAGTGATGTCACTGAGTACTCCCCCTATATATAGGACTTTCCATCTGGGATATGGATGCCTGATGAAGACCTAAGGGTTGAAACGTTATAAATCAAATAACCTGGGAGCATGAACAGCAGTGTGCTGGATTTTCCTTTCTGTTTTCCATGAGTTTCCCTACAACTCCAGCACCTGCGGAAAGTACCTGGATGTGCGTATGTTCTTCAGCTTTTGTCATTTGGCCAATATCCCTTGTTTATTGGCGCGGTGGCTGCGCCAAGTCGGATCTGAATGCATATGGATGTTCGGTAAAATTTCTTCAGTCATGTTGACAGGCGCCAAATTTTCCTAAAGGAAACCCTGAAATGCTGATTTTAGAATATTTGCATGAAAATCTGTCACCAATGGATCGAAACCTATAGCTATAGACACCCTAAAGACTGTGGCAAGTGTGCTAGTCCAGTGTCACTTTGATTATGCCTGCACATCATGGTTCACCAGCAGCCCCAAACATCTAAAGAATAAGCTACATATTAGGGTTGAATATTTTCCCTGTATTTTACAAATGTTCCATCCCAAGAATAATTACTTTTCTCCTGGGTAACCCGGTATTTCCCAACCAAACTGGATGTGTCATTCTAAAGCATATGCCTGGATTTGATTAGAGCTTTGATCGACATGAAAATTCAGGTCTGAGCCTAATGAGTCATACATTTTATAATCCCTACATTAATTACTTTTGTTTTTTAAAACATAGCCGATGATAGGCACTACCCCAAATCCGTAAACACGGGCACCCTCATAGATATCGTCCTAACCAACCTGCCCTCCAAATACACCTCTGCTGTCTTCAACCAAGATCTCAGCGATCATTGCCTCCGTCCGTAATGGGTCTGCAGTCAAACGACCACCCCTCATCACCGTCAAACGCTCCCTGAAACACTTCAGCGAGCAGGCCTTTCTAATCGACCTGGCCCGGGTATCCTGGAAGGATATTGACCTCATTCCGTCAGTAGAGGATGCCTGGTTATTCTTTAAAAGTGCTTCCCTCACCATCTTAAATAAGCATGCCCCATTCAAAAAAATTAGAACCAGGAACAGATATAGCCCTTGGTTCACTCCAGACCTGTCTGCCCTTGACCAGCACAAAAACATCCTGTGGCGTACTGCATTAGCATCGAATAGCCCCCGCGATATGCAACTTTTCAGGGAAGTTAGGAACCAATATACACAGGCAGTTAGGAAAGCAAAGGCTAGCTTTTTCAAACAGAAATTTGCATCCTGTAGCACAAACTCCAAAAAGTTCTGTGACTAAAGTCCATGGAGAATAAGAGCACCTCCTCCCAGCTGCCCACTGCACTGAGGCCAGAAAACACTGTCACCACCGATAAATCCACGATAATCGAGAATTTCAAAAAGCATTTCTCTACGGCTGGCCATGCTTTCCACCTGGCTACCCCTACCCCGGTCAACAGCCCTGCACCCCCCACAGCAACTTGCCCATGCCTCCCCCATTTCTCCTTCAGCCAAATCCATATAGCTGATGTTCTGAAAGAGCTGCAACTTTCTAAAATGATCTGCCGAAATTGTTGCAACCCCTATTACTATCCTGTTCAACCTCTCTTTTGTATCGTCTGAGATCCCCAAAGATTGGAAAACTGCCGCGGTCATCCCCCTCTTCAAAGGGGGAGACGCTCTAGACCCAAACTGCTACTGACCTATATCTATCCTACCTGCCTTGCTAAGGTCTTCGAAAGCCAAGTTAACAAACAGATCACCGACCATTTCGAATCCCCACCTTCTCTGCTATGCAATCTGGTTTCCGAGCTGGTCATGGGTGCACCTCAGCCACGCTCAAGGTCCTAAACGATATCGTAACCGCCATCGATAAGAGACAATACTGTGCAGCTGTATTCATCGACCTGGCCAAGGCTTTCGACTCTGTCAATCACCACATTCTTATTGGCAGACAACAGCCGTGGTTTCTCAAATGACTGCCTCGCCTGGTTCACCAACTATTTCTCAGAGTTCAGTGTGTCAAATCGCAGGGCCTGTTGTCCGGACCTGTGGCAGTCTCTATGGGGGTGCCACAGAGTTCAATTCTCTGGCCGACTCTTTTCTCTGTATACATCAAGGATGTCTCTCTTGCTGCTGGTGATTCTTTGATCCACCTCTACGCAGACGACACCATTCTGTATACTTCTGGCCCTTCTTTGGACACTGTGTTAACTAACCTCCAGACAAGCTTCAATGCCATACATCTCTCCTTCCATGGCCTCCAACTGCTCTTAAAAGCAAGTAAAACTAAATGCATGCTCTTCAACCGATCGCTGCCCACACCTGCCCGCCCGTCCAGCATCACTACTCTGGACGGTTCTGACTTAGAATATGTGGACAACTACAAATACCTAGGTGTCTGGTTAGACTGTAATCTCTCAATCCAGAGTCACATTAAGCATCTCCAACCCAAAATTAAATCTAGAATCGGCTTCCTATTTCGCAACAAAGCATCCTTTGCTCATGCTTCCAAACATACCCTCGTAAAACTGCCTATCCTGCCTATCCTTGACTTCGGCAGTGTCATTTACAAAATAGCCTCCAACACTCTACTCAGCAAATTGGATGCAGTCTTTCACAGTGCCATCCGTTTTGTCACCAAAGCCCCATATACTACCTACCACTGCGACCTGTATGCTCTCATTGGCTGGCCCTCGCTTCATATTCAAGTCTTTGCTAGGTAAAGCCCCGCCTTATCTCAGCTCACTGGTCACCACAGCAGTAGCACGCGCTCTAGCAGGTATATTTCACTGGTCACCCCCAAAGCCAGTTCCTCCTTTGGTCACCTTTCCTTCCAGTCCTCTGCTGCCAATGATTGGAACGAACTGCAATAATCACTGAAGCTGGAGACTCATATCTCCCTCACTAACTTTAAGCACCAGCTGTCAGAGCAGCTCACAGATCACTGCACATAGCCCATCTGTAACTAGCCCAACCAACTACCTCAACCCCATACTGTTATTTATTAATTTTGCTCCTTTGCACCCCAGTATCTCTACTTGCACATCATCATCTGCACATCTATCACTCGAGGGTTTAATTGCTATATTGTAATTATTTCGCCAATATGGCCTATTTATTGCCTTACCTCCCTTATCCTACCTCATTTGCACACACTGTATATAGACCTTTTCTATTGTATTATTGACTGTATGTTTGTTTATCCCATGTGTATCTCTGTTGGTTGTGTCGCAGTGCTTTGCTTTATCTTGGCCAGGTCGCAGTTGTTAAATGAGAACTTGTACAACTAGCCTACCTGGTTAAATAAAAAAATAAAACATTTAAGCAATACAGAAAAACATAAAAGCCCGATGTAGCTATGCTGTTGGGAAAGTAAATTAAATAAGCTCCAGTAAACTAATATTTTTTTAGTGTGGACTGTATTATACTGTACTATATGCACCTCTTTCAAACCATGAACCAGGGAGAGAACATGTATCTTGGTGCAGGACATGCTTCCTACGAAGTTACAATTAGGCCCTACTTTACATTTTCATCATTAGTAGGTTGATGCATGCATACCTTTCATATTTCCCCTAATGTTGTGCAACATGCTTATCAGCCTACCTCCTTTCTCTATTGTTGCTTCATTCCTTCCTCGCTCTCAACAGTTAAATGATATACGTTTTGTTGTCCTAATCATCATTGTAATGACATGCTTGAATAATACAGGACTAGAATAAGATGCAGATGGCTTTTCTCTTCATGAAGATTGAATAGTTACGGGTCTGAACAAATAACTGCTATAGCCTACTGCCATCCCTCATTCTCTCTTTCAAACTCCCTGGCCTGTGGCCCTGAGTTCTATTAGCTGCTGCATTTAACATTTTTTTTACCTTTATTTAACTAGGCAAGTCAGTTAAGAACAAATTCTTATTTTCAATGACGGCCTAGGAACAGTGGGTTAACTGCCTGTTCAGGGGCAGAACGACAGATTTGTACCTTGTCAGCTCGGGGATTTGAACTTGCAACCTTTCGGTTACTAGTCCAACGCTCTAACCACTAGGCTACCCTGCCGCCCCAACATTGAGCAAACAGCTTGCATCCCTCTTACAATAGTCTGTTAGTATAAGAAATGCTACAAATAAATTCTTCCAGCAAGCTATTCTAGTCTAGCTTGAACCCAATCGAACATATCTGGAGACCTGAAAATATCTGTGCAGCAACGTTCCCCATCCAAACTGACAGAGCTTGAGAGGATCTGCAGAGAAGAATGTGAGAAACTCCCCAAGAATATTTGAGGCTGTAATCCCTGCCAAAGGTGTTTCAACAAAGTACTGAGTAAAGGGTCTGAATACTTATTTAAATGTAATATTTCAGTTTTTATTTATTTTTATACATTTGCTAAAACCTGTTTTTGCTTTGTCATTATGGGATATTGTATGTAGATTGAGANAACAAAATGGAAAAAGTCAAGGGGTCTGAATCAGTGGCGATTTTAGCATGCAAACCGTGGTGGGGCAAAAAAAAAAGAAGTGGGATTCATGCCAGCAAAGCCACTAAACTAAACATGAATTGCACTATAACGGTGCCCACAAACTGTTAGGGCCTACATAAAGCTGTCCCAACAGCTTACCAGTGCTACACCTGGCTATCAGCGGAGCCTTGTCTTGCAGCGAAACAGTTTATTCAGCCTCATTTACTGCCTTTTGAAAATCATAGCTGATATGGCTGACTTGCTTAATAAGGATCGTACCCTTTTTTTAAATTTTTGCCTAAAATGACATACCCAAATCTAACTATAGCTCAGGACCTGAAGCAAGGATATTAATATTCCTGTTACAATTTGAAAGGAAACACTTTGAATTTGTGGAAATGTGAAATTAATGTAGGAGAATGTAACACATTAGATCTGGAAAAAGATAATACAAACAAAAAAACATTTTTTCCCCCCATCTTTGAAATGCAAGAGAAAGGCCATACTTTCGATAGCAGTATGTGTGCAAAGTTTCAGACTGATCCAGTGAAGAATTACAGTAAATTACTCCTTGTGTAAAAATCTAAAAGTATTTGGTTTTAAATAAACTTAAGTATCAAAAGTAATAGTATGAATCATTTAAAATTCCTTATATTAAGCACACTCCAACAGTCAGACATCATTTACAAACAATGCATTTGTGTTTAGTGAGTCCGCCAGATCAGAGGCAGTAGGGATGACCAGGGAGGTTCTGTTTACAAGTGTGTGAATTGGACAATTTTCTGTCCTGCTAACCATTCAAAATGTAACGAGTACTTTTGGGTGTCAGGGAAAATGTAAGGAGTAAAAAGTACATTCTTTTCTTTAGGAATGCAGTGAAGTAAAAGTTGACAAAAATATAAATAGTTAAGTACAGATACCCCAAAAAACTACTTGAAAGTACTACTTAAGTGCTTTACACCACTACTACTCTGACTCCTTAATCTGTTCAAACACAATGCCACACCCACGGATGTTTGTTTGAGACCCTTTTGGGCTCTGATTGCTTCCAGAAACCAATGTGTTGGGCCAGAGCCAGAACACACCTGGGTGAAGCTGCGTTTTCATAGTATGTAATTGGCTTTGATACTGTGATTGGTTTTCACCACAAATGACATCACAAAACAACTTTCAATGATGGAAGATTCAGGTTAAAGTCTAACAAATGATAGAGCAGCGTAAGAATTTAGTGTGAGGGGTCAGAGTGGCAGTGTACACACCACCTCATGGATTTAAAAGAAATTAACTAGTATAAGGAATATGGTGGAAACTCCCTCCAGCCATGCTTTCCCTAATCCAGTACTTTTAAGTGAATGAGTGCACACTTTTGAAGAAAGAGTAGAGAATCGGAATGTAACCAGACAACCATGAAGATAGAGAGCTTTGATTTATAAGATCCCTTCAGGAAGAAGCCTCCTCCAATCATGTCCTTACTTCCTGTTAAATCCCAGTTTGACGGAGTCTAGCTCCACACGGTGGACGTAACCATGGTATTTGACCACGCCCCCCTTATTAGCGTCACCTGACCTCGTCACCAGGATGGAGTTGCCCCGCAGGACAGACGGACGGTTCTCTGACACACCTGGTACCTGCAAGAGCACACAACATACTGGGCTGGAAATAAACCCTGCACCATCTAGTAGAGGAGGAGATACGTTCCTAATGTTTGTTTGTGTGTGTGTGTCCTGCAGCACCAGTAGTGTCTTGTTGGTCTTGTCTCTGACCATGTGTGCGTACATCTGTGTTTGTGTGTACCTCTAGCACCAGTAGTGTATTGTCTCTGACCATGGGAGTGTTGGGCTTGTTGTATATTTTAATGTCCACCTCCATCTGTAGCTCCTCTAGATACAGCAGCAGCTGGAACCGTTTAGAGTAATTCTCTACTCAGACCTGACTCTAGGATAGACCTGGGGGAAGAGGGGGAGGGAGGGTGAGAGAGAAAGAGACATTCACAGCACCCATATTGTACACTGGCAGGGTGGTCTAGGATTACAGAGGAGGTACTCACTGAGCATCCAGTAAAAGAGTAGAGGAGGAGGAGTATCCATTGAGGAACTTGATCAGATCTTTGGCATATCCTGGAACCTTGTAGTCCTGGAAAGCACCATGGGCTTCAGGCTGTTGGCTGAGAGACTGATGGGGAGAAAGACGGAGGGAGGGGGAAGAGAGAGAGTTTTTTTGAGTTTTAAAGAACATTTATTGGGTCTGGGAACCCACACCTAGGGTTGCACATTTAGGGTAATATTCAGAGGTGGAATATATGGGAATTAACAGAAATATATATTAATATTAATACCATTTAAATGTAGATGTTTTTTGCATTGGATATATTTACCATATCATATGCAGACAGAAACATAAACATTTTACCTTATCATAAGTAGACATAATTGCCAATGATTAAATCCTTCTAATAGGAATAATAAAAAATAAATTGTTACGAATTGAACTTTAATTAAATGAGTTGACTCTTCACTTGAGATGATTTCACTGAACAACAAAAGGGAATATTGAATGATACCCAATGATCCATCGCATCTCCCAAAAACGTTTTCAACATACATCTATCTGTAAAATGATAGTCTAGAAACTAAAGCTTTGGTTGTCTTCCTCTCAGGCTTCCATGACTTCTCCCTCAAACTCCCCCATGTCCACCTCTTGAACATCAGACTCTGAGGCCTCATCTTCACTGTCACTTTCCAACCTTGTTGAGGATGGCTCATTGTCAGGATGGCTCGTTGAGGATGGCTCATTGTCAAATTTGCCCAGATGGCCACCGATTTTTCAACCCTTGTATTGGTTAGCCTGTTGCGTGCTTTGGTGTGTGTTCCCAAACAAAGGACCAGTTGCACTTTGAGGCAGCTGATGTTGGTGGGATTTGGAGGATGATGGAGGCAACAGGGGAAAGAGCCTCAAATACAGGCAGTCCCTTCCACCAGGTGGCTGATGAGGTATGTAAGCACAACTGCCATATTGCATCTCCATCCCTTGCTTAGAAGTGTACTTCGCCAGACTGCCAAGAACCTTGCCCTCATCCAGGCTAAGGTGGCGAGACACGGTAGTGATGACACCATAGGCCTTGTTGATCTCTGCACCAGACAGGATGCTCTTGCCAGCATACTTGGGGTCCAACATGTACGCTGTGGCGTGTATGGGCTTCAGGCAGAAGTCTTCACGCTTTTGATGTATTTCAGAACTGCAGTTTCCTCTGCTTGGAGCAACAGTGAAGTGGGCAGGGCAGTATGGATTTCTCCTCTTACATCTGCAAGCAGAGTCTGAACATCAGACAGGATGGCATTGTCTCACTCAATCCGTGCAATGGCTACTGCTATAGGTTTCAGGCTGCTTACCACTCTCTCCCAAAATGCATAATCCAGGAGGAGCCTCTTGATGGGGCTGTCCATATCGGCAGACTGTGATATGGCCATTTCTTGGAGACTCCTTCCCCTCCAGGACACTGTCAATCATGATGACAACACCACCCCAATCGGTGTTGCTGGGCAGCTTCAATGTGGTGCTGTTATTCTTCTCACTTTGCTTGGTGAGGTAGATTGCTGCTATAACTTGATGTTGCTTCACATACCTAACCATTTCCTTGGCTCTCCTGTAGAGTGTATCCATTGTTTTCAGTGCCATGATGTCCTTGAGGAGCAGATTCAATGAATGAGCAGCACAGCCAATGGGTGTGATGTGAAGGTAGGACTCCTCCACTTTAGACCAAGCAGCCTTCATGTTCGCAGCATTTTCTGTCACCAGTGCAAATGCCTTCTGTGGTCCAAGGTCATTGATGACTGCCTTCAGCTCATCTGCAATGTAGAGACCGGTGTGTCTGTTGTCCCTCGTGTCTGTGCTCTTGTAGAATACTGGTTGAGGGGTGGAGATGATGTAGTTAATTATTCCTTGCCCACAAACTTGACCACCCATCAGAGAGGATTGCAATACAGTCTTTTTTCTCTATGATTTGCTTGACCTTGACACTTGAACTCTGCATCCAGCAAATGAGTAGATAAAGCATGTCTGGTCGGAGGGGTGTATGCTGGGCAAAGAACATTCAGAAATCTCTTCCAATACACATTGCCTGTGAGCATCAGAGGTGAACCAGTTGCATACACAACTCGAGCAAGACATTCATCAGCATTTCTGTGACTACGTTCCTCCATTGAGTCAAAAAAACTTCTGATTCTAGGAGGACCATGAGCTGTTGCTATCGATAAGGTTTCTGATTCATCATTTTCACCTCGAATAGAAGTAGAGGGACTTTTGTCTGAGGTTGCTTGTTGTGAGCGCTGAGGAAACTTTATGCACTTGGCCAGATGATTCTACATCTTTGTTGCATTCTTCACATATGATTTGGCACAGTATTTGCAAATGTACACAGCTTTTCCTTCTGCATTAGCTGCAGTGAAATGTCTCCACACATCAGATAGTGCCTGTGGCATTTTCCTGTAAAGATTAGAAAAAAAGGAGTAAAAAAAACAACAAATACAATTCCATGTACAGATAAATAGTTAAGCAGTTAGATTAAACAACTTCTTTGTAAGATAAATGTTTTAAAATGAAACGTGTATGGAAACAGGTGAATTAACACTCCTCAGTTAGCAGGCTCAAGCAAGCTAAAACTCACATGGTAGCACAAACTAAGTAGCAGAAATTAACAAGTTAGAAATGATTTAAACACACTTTGCTGTAGGCTACTATTTACTAGTTAACAAAAAATCATGTATGTCATATAAAATATATTCACCCCACCCAGTATTGTAATCAAAACTTACCAGAAAGCATGTTGTCCAGTGCTCAGACAGTGTAGTAGTGTGGGCTCAATAGCATCTCATTAGTGTGCAAGATCTTGAGAATCAGCTGTACATGTGATGGAAGAGTGTACTGCACATGTGATGGAAGAATGCACTGTGCATGCAGAGGGTTACAATTCCATTGAATTGGGAATAGTTTAACCAAAATATGCCACAAGACCTAGAATTGCCTTATGTGTATCCCACAAAAAAAGGTTCACTGTTATAAGCTAACTTTTTTGATGAATTTAAGCAAAATTCTAACATTTACCAGAACGTTTCAGACCCTTTGCAACCCTACACACAGCACAACAAACACTCAAACAACAAAGCAGATATCATGGGCATCTGGATCAGCCCAAATGACCACTTCTACTGTAACCTTCCCAGGGGGGTCTAGGCTAATTAATTTTTTTGGTTTCCTTTTGTCATCAGGAGAATGCTATACGTCCAAAGGCTGTCCCAACAATGTTCTGAAGCTCTAGTTTACACTGAGGATATGCGAATCCCGTCAGCAAAGTCTTCTTCTCTTCATGTCTCTCTTTCTCCTTCATCCCCAGAAGGGAGGACCAGTAGTTTATTGATTCCGGCATGTCAGACCCTGTCAGACACACCTTCTGTACAGGATCATTGGGATGCTGTTCTTTGTCCACCAGGTAGAAGAGATAACCTCCTGGTGCCTCAGCCAGATAGAGGGCCTTTCCAACCTCAGTGAGGGTCCAACAAAGCTACTTAGCATTGCTGACAGCCTGGCTAGACTGTAGAGTCAGACCCAGGAAGTAGTTGCCTAGGCAATATTCTCCCACTCCATAATCGTAGATCAGTTCAGCCACAAAGTTACCATCCTCTGGCCCTAAGCTGACCATTGTCTTGCTCCAGTTTCCATCATAAGGGCCATTACATGTTGCTTTACATCCCTCTTCAACCTCTTTGTGACACAAAATCTTCATGCCGAGAACATCTCGGTAAAAGGTGGCTGTTTTGCTTCTGTCACTCACTTTGAAAACGAACTGCAAGGCTCACCTCAAAGCCATGATAACCCAAGTGAGTTTGTTCTGTACTATACGATTATATATCACGCTCAGTTTGTCTACGTTGATTGAGGATCCTTGCAAATGATTGCCATATAGAAAGGAGAAAGGAAAATCATCTGAAACCACAGAGAACCCAGACAGAGAGAAAAATACTCTATGAGGCATGATCATCATATTATTTTCATTTTCTCTTAACCGTACCACGTTTCTCACTACCTTTTGCTGCCGTGACAGCAGTAAAAAATGTCCTCAAGCGGAAACGCTTCTTAACACTCAACTGATCTAACCCTACCGTCTTCTATAACCCCACAGCTGACCTCACAAACGTATCAACATTTTAAAAAATCTGCCAATTTGACAGATTTCCCAAAAGTCTGATCCAGGAACCAGTTTACCTCCTCTAGATTGTAAATTGAGTTGTCACCAGATGATACCATATCAACAGAGACGTCCATATCCTTCTACTGATCCTCCTCAACTGAGGCCACAGACCCCACTTGCAAAACTCCCCACTCCCCACTCGTACCGGGCATCTCCTCTCCAGTCTGGGGAATTGGCTCCCCAGATCCATTCTTACCTCCTACAACAATATTTTTCTGCTGCACATCAGACGCTATATTTCCCTCTGGTACAAGGTGCAACTCCGTACCCTCAACACAGACAGCTTGTTACTCAGCAACAGGTGCTTGTGGCCGCTATACCACTGTCGACCCACCTCTCCCTACGTCAGTGGGCCCAGGCGTTACGAGGACCACCTGCGCCCCTCCCTCCGCCTTCTTCCTTTTCGGCATGTCGCTGATGGCCAACATCCCCACACTCAAAACAATGTTGACTATCCATACTAGCATAAGCCATATAGTCTGTTGTCATACTTGACTTTAAACGATACCTCCAAAGTCTGTTCCGGTGAGTCCAAAAACATAAACACCTGTCGCCAAAACAACATAACCTGTTTCAAAGCCGGGTGTTTGCAATCCAACGGGACAATCTTAATTGAACCGCAATAACTTGCGCTCCAATAGCTCATTGGTAATAAACGGTGGCACATCCGAAATCGTTACCCTTGTTGATGGAGAAAAAAAGCGGCGTAACTTGAATAAACATACATTTAAAATTAATTAAGGATAGGCGTCCTGCCAGCGGGACAACTTCCGGTGAAACTGGAGGGTGCGCAATTCAAATAAATAATCATAAATAATATGGATATTAAACATTTAGGTACATATAAGTGTCTTATATCGGCTGAAAGCTTAAATTCTTGTTAATCTAACTGCACTGTCCGATTTACAGTAGCTATTACAGCGAAAACATACCATGCGATTGTTTGAAAACAGCGCCCCACATCAAAATATAAATATCCACCGGCACAGGTTTCATACATTCACAAATTACGATTAAATATTCAATATTCACTTTTTGAAAATCTTCCTCTGATTTGTCATCCAAAGGGTCACAGCTATTACATGTAGTGTTGTTTTGCTAGATAAAATCCTTCTTTATATCCCAAAAAGTCAGTTTAGTTGCCGCCATCGATTAGATTAATCCACTCGTTCAACATGCAGAGAAAGGAATCCGAAAATCTACCTTCTAAACTTTGTTTCAACAAGTCAAAATACGTTTCTATTTACTCCTCAGATACCCTAAAATGTAATCAAACTATAATATTTCTTACGGAAAGAAGTATGTTCAATAGGAAACCGATTTTAGCAGGTGCGTACTGTCTTCATGGCACGCGCAAACACAAATTTCTAAGACTGTGTCCCTGTACTAAAACGGATATTTCTTATTCGTTTCTGAAGTTACACGCCTGAAACCTTGAACATAGACTGCTGTGGAAGCCATAGGAATTGCATCCAGGGAGATAATTTTCAATATGACCCTTTACTTGCTTTTCTAAGAGGATGGTCTCTCAAAAAAAAAAATCTGGTTGGTTCTTATTTGGATTTTCTCCTACCATATCTATTCTGTTATATTTTCCTACATTATTTTAAAATTTCTACAAACGTCAAAGTGTTTTCTTTCCAATGGTACCAATTATATGCATATCCTGGCTGTTGGGCCTGAGCTACAGGCAGTTTACTTTGGGCACGTCATTCAGGCGGAAATGGAGAAAAAAGGGGCCTAGCCCTAAGAAGTTTTGAATGGTCAGATGCGGCACATGCAAATCTAAAGTGATAGCAGGCGACAAGATCTGGGAGAATGGGAATAAAAGGCATCCGACATCTACTTTCACCCTAAGACCAGACCTGTGACAAAATAGTAGCTGTTTTCTTTCAATGACTTTACAGGAGAAACTAACAAACTCCTCCCTCCTTTTCCGCTCAGTGCATGCTGAGAGTTTTTTGGGAGTCTGAGTGTTTGGTGTGGAGTTAGATCGCCTGTGTTTTCTTTTTTGTTTCATTTTCTTGGTGATTTTCATTTTTCTAGGCATGATTAAGGTTATCATTACTTAAATGTTTTGTGGTAGAACTAGGTATATTTCATGTCTGGTTGGGATTTATTTCGCTTTAGTGGCGATGGCTACCCACATGGGGACGCTGTCCCTGTCACTTCGGCTATTGTCACCGTGGAGGAGTTTCCGGTCGCCGTAGGAGAGAAGGTAGTCTATGAAAATGTTACTTATGCGTCGCAGATGAATAAAGCGGTGGTGGTTTTTCTGAAAGAGAGTCTTGTTGATCGGATGGTTGAGCATGGCGTACTTCTTAACACACCAGTATAAATTCCATGTCGGCTTTGTGGGGAAAAACTCTGATGTTGGGTGCTGGGCGTTCCCCCGTGTCCCCAATTTAAACAATGCTAGGGTAATGCTGCATTCACAGCAAGTGGGAAACTCGTAAAATATTACTTGTAAACTGGGAGGAACGAGTTGTCTGCGTCGAGAACGCCAATTGGCTGCTGAGACAAACATAAACTAAAAGTACCGATATTATGCAGGCAAACTAATTAGTGTTCAAAAAACATGAATAGATCATTTTTTGTAAATAAGGTTTTGTTGCATTTAACTGCAGAAAATGCTGTTATCGAGGTCATTTACTTAGTATGTGACTTCAGAGTTAAGCATGTAGAAGAAGTCAGAGTTCAGAAATGATAGACGAGTTTCCCACTAGTAATTACCAGTTGGAGGGGCGTTCAAGTGGATTTTTCCCAGTCGTATGCTGGTATTTACGAATTTACGAGATGTTATGAACGCAACATTGGGGTCAGACAGAGTCACGGTTCAAGTTCTGGTCATACCTCTGTCTCACTCTCCAGAGTGAACTTGATCAGGCTGTCAACAACAAGGTGGTCAGAAGTGATGCTTACACCGCCACGGTCTGAGATCAACTTAGCTCTGACGGGGTAGGGGTCAGGGTTCAGGTTAGTCACATTACAGAGGCCCAATCCCAAAGAGACCCCTAGACCCTATGCACTTGTCGAGATCGGAGAGGATTTGAAAAAATGTGAGCAATATGATAATAGCTCCACTTGCTCACTGAAAGGCTAGGTGGAAGTTTAACCATATTGCATATACCTATCAAATCCTGTCAGTCCATAGGGAATTTGGGATTGGGCTACAGAGGATCCATAAGGACCTGACGAATGAAGAATAAAGGTAAAAACAAACAGCTCCATGTCTGGACCAATCACCTGTCAGAGTTGAACTTCCTGAGGATGTAATTGGCCAATCTCCAGTCTCTCCGGGGTGTGTGTGATGTCTGGGTTGGGCCAGGTGAGGGCGCCACACACCCTCCACTCACACAAACACCATTCTTCTGCCCCACCTCGTTAACCTGTCCTCCATTCTGAACAGGAAAAGAGCTAGATGCCCCCTGCTGCTTCTGGCCACGCCCTTTTCCCCGGGGTCCTTGCCACTGGTCCTGACAGAACTCCCTCACCTGCAGACCAACACACACAGGGGTCAAATTCAACCTTCGCCTCCATAGTCTAGTGCCATGTCTATATCTGCTATCAGAGCAGAGTCATTTGGACTTCGGTCTTCTTTTTTATTTCGGTTTGGAAATGTTGACTTTGTAACATACGGAAACACACACCAGAATGCGGTTGGTATTGATTGCCAGGTTGGTACAGGTTGTAAAAGCTGAGCTGGAGAGGGTGTGGGAGGGTGTTGGCTGATCTTGAACCGGGACACACGCACAACTTGTGAACGGGTTGAGGAACACAACAGTAACCCAATGACCCTTTTGAGTTAGTAGTTCCACCCACTAACATGTGACCATCAGACACAATAGACCACAGTGTGTGTGTGTGGGGCTCTGCTAAACCTAACTGGCAACACCATAAAGTGGCACTGTACACCCTGGAATCGCCCTGGCACACTGTTTAGTTAAGTTGGCCAACCTACACCCTGTCTAAAGCAACCAGGCCAGGGCCATATGTTAATATAACTCTGTACCAGGCTAGTGTTGTAGGTCTACCTTTGGTTTGAAGTTCACCACTCCTGAATAGACTTTGGCATTATTGGACAGCTTGAGAGCGTAGAGGATTTTACTGAAGTTAGGGTCTCTCACTCCATCCCTAAGAAAGAGAGGTTCAAATTCAGAAGTGTTCATCAACACCCCCCATCCATTCAGACAAGTCACGTCCAACTACAAACGGGTTGTTCTACCAATTCTGTGCCTTTTGAGAAGTGTAACTTGGTAAATTTTAGGGGGGGATTTTAACTAATTTTAACATTCTGTCATAAAGAGCACATGTTCAATTTTGTGAAAAAACATGTTTTCAAATGTATTCTCCTAATGCGGGCGTCTGATTCCTCTCCTACGTTTAAAATGTGGATTGACCAGATTGTTGACTTTCTTCCTCTTGAAAAGCTCAATTATGACCTCTAAGAGAACACCCAGGGTCGGTCTCCACTACAAAACTATATTTAAAACTGGACAGAGTGAATGTGGTGATTAAGGAAATGTGTCTGTATACATGATGTGTAAGGGGCTATAAAACTAATGATGTTCTCGTTATCTCAGCTTAAGATGGAAATATCTAACACGATTACTGATAGTGCTGCTGCAAATTTGTTTGTTTCATTCGATTTTTTTTTATTCTAATATTTATGTCTGCCACATCTGTGAATGTGTATTGTGTTTTCTTTGTTGACTGAAAAACAAGAAAACTTATACCTTTTGAATAAAAAATAAAAATAAACTCTTTCACATCTCAAGAAGTCATCTTTTTTTAAAGACTATAGTAAGTGCTTATAATTAAGTGATAATGCCAGAGAAGCCCGTGTTTGGAGGATATATCGGCATGGGTGTTAGGCCCGAGAGAAGCCTCCCCACTAGACTACTATGGGACAGCTGGAGGTCGAATTTGAATATCGAAACTATGTTGCAAATGTCGGCGAGACGGACAGCAAGGTTTATACAAATCTCCGCTGTTCAAAACAGAATGTTAGTCTAAAAGAAATGTAAAATAATGTCTAGATCTTTATAGTGGAGATCAAGTTTATAAAGTGCCTAGCTGGGCTGATGAGACAGTGCAGTCAGATGGAACAGAGTAAATAGCATTTTAACGTCATAGATTTAGCCGGCTGTAACTTGTGGAATAGACACCGGCTGGAATGCGGTTTTAAACAATCACCATTCAGGATTAGACCCACCCGTTGTATAAGTGCCAAATAAAGTAATAGGGTTGACCGGTTGACTACATCAACCATAGATTCCCTTGTGACATGGGGAATGGCAGCTATTTGTGAACAACCGAGAGTGGCAATTGAATGCATGCTTCACCCATAAAATGTTTTATGAGTAACAGGGTTGACGTGTTATACTCGACCCGCTCAGTTTTCCACCACAAAACACCAGCATATGGCCAAAAAGAGTAGAACCATTTTTTACACTATGATTTGAGTATGTTCAATGTTTCTTTTGAAAAAAAATATTTTAAAAAGAAGTTTCACCATATTAAAATGAGAGTTCAGTTCATGGAACAGGGTTGAACTTAAATGAGGGACTGCCCCCAGGGCGGTACCACCTGATGGGCCGCCCCCAGGTGGTAATGGAAGGTAACAACACATCCGCCACGCTAATCCTCAACACGGGAGCCCCTCAGGGGTACGTGCTCAGTCCCCTCCTGTACCCCCTGTTCACTCATGACTGTACAGCCAGGCACAACTCCAACACCATCATTAAGTTTGCATGACACAACAGTGGTAGGCCTGATCACCGACAACGACGAGACAGCCTATAGGGAGGAAGTCAGAGACCTGACCGTGTGTTCCAAGGACAGCAACCTCTCCCTCAATGTGATCAAGACAAAGGAGATTATTGTGGACTACAGGAAAAGGAGAACCGAGCATGCCCCCATTCTCATCAACGGGGCTGTAGTGGAGCAGGTTGAGAGCTTCAAGTTCCTTGGCGTCCAGATCACCAACAAACTAATATGGTCCAAGCACACCAAGACAGTTGTGAAGAAGGCACGACAAAACCTATTCCCCCTGAGACTGAAAAGATTTGGCATGGGTCCTCAGATCCTCAAAAGGTTTTACAGCTGCACCATCGAGAGCATCCTGACGGGTTGCATCACTGCCTGGTATGGCAACTGCTCGGCCTCTGACTGCAAGGCACTACAGAGGGTAGTGCGTGCGACCCAGTACATCACCGGGGCCAAGCTTCCTGCCATCCAGGACCTCTATACTAGGCGGTGTCAGAGGAAGGCCCTAAAAATTGTCAGATTCCAGCCACCCTAGTCATGGACTGTTCTCTCTGCTACCGCACGGCAAGCGGGACCGGAGTGACAAGTCTAGGTCAAAAAGGCTTCTTAACAGCTTCTACTCTTAAGCCATAAGACTCCTGAACAGCTAATCAAAGGGCTACCCAGACCCCTCGTTTACGCTGCTCCTACTCTCTGTTTATTATCTACTGCATAGTCACTTTAACTCTACCTGTATGTGCATATTACCTCAATTACCTCGACTAACCGGTGCCCCCGCACATTGACTCTGTACTGGTACTCCCTGTATATAGCCTCACTATTGTTATTTTACTGCTGCTGTACATTTTTTGTTACTTTTATTTTTTACTTAACACTTTTTTTCTTAAAACTTAAAGCATTGTTGGTTAAGGGCTTGTAAGTAAGCATTTCACTGTAAGGTCTTACACACCTGTTGTATTCGGCGCATGTGACAAATACAATTTGATTTGATTTGACAATCCTGCAATAAAGAAGGGAATCTGTCTCTAATTTGTCTGTTTCTGTGTTGTATTCTCAAATGAACATTACCTTTTTGTTAAGTCATAAGCTCTCCAATTAGTTTTATTTGATTGTCACAATTTTTTCAGCTATGTGAACCAATTATGCAGCTGATAATGGCATGCAACGCCAATGCAGCCATAGGCCTACAGCAGTTGTTCCCAACGCCAGTCCTTGAGTAGCCCCAACATTACACTTTTGTTGTAGCCCCGGACAAACATACTTGATTAAACGCATTGAGGGCCTGATGATTAGTTGACAAGTTGAATCAAGTGTGTTTGTCTGCGGCTACAATAAAACTTTACTGTTGGGGGGGTACTCGAGGACCGGAGTTGGGAACCACTGGACTACAGTATGATGGCATTAGAGGTGATTTATGCTTGATCTGAAAATGTGGTCGGAGGAGACGTATGGATGGTGTGACGCAGAGACCAAATTGAAGCAGAGAATAGCTTAACCCTTGTGTAGTCTTAACATTCTGTATACTCCCCTTGTCCAAAGGGTAAAAAATGACCCGCCTTCACTAAACCCCTAAAATAAAGCAGCTTAATTGAATTTTAAACCCCAAATCTATTTTGCATGAAGAAACAACCTGTCATTCATCACAAACTTTAAATATCTGGGTTTTCCCTCTTCACAATGCAGAAAGACTGCATTTAATCAGTGAACACCCCTCGTTTTTAACACACCTGTCATAATTGTTTTCTTTACTAAAGTAGAGGTTCATTATTATTATTGCTAAAGGTACTGCATAGGTGTAAACATACATTTTTTAGCAAGAGATAGCACTTCTATAGCGTAAGAAAGTAGTAGAAATCTGCAGAAAGTAGTTTTGAATGCATTTTATTGAAGGGAAACAATAACAGTCTTGAATTTTTTTGGCATCATGGTGATATATTCTTATATACTGTACAATGAGGAATTAATCTACAAAATACTAGTCTTCTTCCATTTTTTTAAACCATTGCCCCCACCCCCAAGGTGAGTAAACAACAACAATAAATAAGAATAAAATAAGATAATAGATACAAAACAAAAACATGAAGAACATAAATCAATCCACTAATTAGCACATGTAGGACAGTATGCAAGTGTGTCTGCATGGACTTTGCAGATGTATTTCTCACATGTGCAGCACATAGTATTTGTTTTACAGTTCTTCTTTGGGGGGCAGAATTGGCATATCCTCCTCTTGCCTGCCCCAGCTGCAGCCTCAGGTGGACCAGGACAATATTCAGCCCTCTGAACAGCTTTCAAAAGCACTGCAGAGGCTGCTGTGCGAGGGAGGCGATCCCTATTTTCAATGCGTGGGGTTACAAGTGCCTTTCCCAGCTGCTCCAGGAACACCCTCTTGTTCCGCTTATCAGGCATCCAGGTAGGGTTGATCTTGTTCCATATCATGAAGGCATTGTATGAGGACACATCAATGATGTTATGGAACATGACCAGGGGCCAGTGGGCAGTCATCCTCCTGCAGCTGTAAGTTCCAATCACCTTGTGCAGGTTGTCCATGTTGTCTTTGTTGTGGTTGTAGTCCAGGATGATGGCTGGCTTCCTGTCCTCATGATCACTGATCTCAGCCATTGTGTGCTCAGGAGGACCACATTCTTCCTCCTCTTTGGGAGGTAAGAAACTATAGTGGTGGTGAGGGTAAAGGCAAACTTTGATGAGAAGGCCTCTCTCCGCCTTGTTGCGAGGAGTGCTGGGGGGAGCTCAGGCTTGTTCTTTCTAACTGTGCCAACCATGGTGATCTTCCTCTTCAGGAGCTGCTGGCTGAGTTCATAAGAAGTGAAGAAATTGTCACAACCCACAATCCCTGGTTCTTCTCCGGCCTCCACTGGTCGGCTTCCCTGTGTAGACTTGCATCTTCCAAGCATAGCTGGATTGTGCGTCACAGGCCACCCATATCTTGATGCCATACTTTGCTGGCTTGCTGGTCATATACTGCTGGAAAGGACAGCGACTTTTTGACAAAAGAGATTACTATCACTAATTAGTATCAGTGTCACATAAAACAATCACATAAATCAATGATATTACAGCAATACATAATAAAATGAACAGTGAAAATCACTTACATTACGGATATGAAAATAAAAATGTACCTCTAAATGGAACCAGTTGCTCATCCACTGGTACTTCAGGCCCAGGGTTGTAGAGGTATGGCAGACACTCCACCCACTTTTCCCAGACCTCTCTTATGGCCGCCAGTTTGTCTCTCACATGTCTTGCAAGTCTTGACTCACTGTTATCAAATCGTAGCATTCTTGAGAAAGTGTGAAAGACTTTCAGTGGCATCGTGGTACGGAAAATCGCCCTTCCACTCTCTGCATCCAAGAGAGTACATGTAGCCTCGTCTCAGGACCTGTACACACCAGTTAAGATTATCAGCCCTATGTAAGCACGCAGGTCAATCTCATCCATACTTTTCCAGTTGTCTCCATATTTACGGAAACCCTCCAAATTTGTCATCTCCAGGATGATTTTTTGATGGTTGGTGTGATGAACATGTGGTATTTCGAGACGATGACCTGGGCATGGGCAACTGCATTTCTTGTGGACCCTGGGGTCATCCTTATGACATTCTGTGCTGCCATCCTGCCCTGGTTGTCATATGGTGACAAGGACCATGTTGTTTTGCTGTTCTTTGACAAAATGTCTCTCTTTCAGCTTGGGGAATTTCTTCTTCATCTGAGGATGATGGATTGTGCTCTGGGTTGTATTTTTCCCCATCATCTTCTTTAGATACCTCCTCTTCTAAGTCATTGTTCTCTTGTTCCTCCTGGACATCTGAAAAAAGCTGATCTACAACCTGTTGGGCACTGAAACGTGCACTCATGGCTTCAGCAAAGAGACAACTGTGGGGGGACTGTCATCTGCAGGACCTTTATAGCCTCTGACTGCATTCCCCATTAGTAAACAATGCTTCAATGCATTTTTATTTTGTCTGAAATTTTGTTTAGTTTGTCTGAAATGGTTTTTATTTTGTCTGTGAACTTGAGTCATGTGTGGTGTTGTGGAGGGGAGGTGCTGCAAATGCACAAAAACGTTTTCGTTTTGGCTGAGTTCAATCAGTAGCACACTATCACGTTTCAGGTAAGACCCAAATGCAGACTGTGTTGAAGTAACAATATTTATTACAGCAACAGGGGCAGGCAAACGACAGGAGCCAAGAGAATCCCAATACCACAGGAACCTGCGGAGACTCAATTAGCAGGAATTGGATCATCTCGCTGTGGTTCCCGACACTCGTAGGTTGATGGGGGTGGTATGGCCGGTGACCCGGCCTATAGAATGCTTGAGTGGGGATTTGGGACACCAGGGTATGTCCATAAGACTCATATCGGCCCCCGAGTCGATGAGTATCTGTAGAGACTTGGACTGGTCACCCCACAGCAGGGTGGCATGGAGAGGGGGGCGAGTAGGGGGATAAGCTACATTGTCCTTAAGACCCACCAGAGTACTCATTCCTACAAACGAGCTAGGTCTCTTGAAGGGACAGGTAGACACATAATGACCTGCAGTACTGCAATACAGACAACGCTGGGTGTTAAGTCTGTGTACACGTATGCAAGTTGTGATCCTAGAGTGAGCGATTGCAATTGGGATCAGACCTTTTCTCCCTCCTACGTTCCCGTTGCCGTCCATCGATCCGGATGGTCAAAGCGATGAGTGAGTCGAGATCTGTCGGAAGTTCCCGGGCAGCAAGCTTGTCCTTTACTTCCTCCGATAATCCGTGCAGAAATGTGTCGAACAGCGCTTCTGGGTTCCAGGCATCCTCCATTGCTAGCGTGTGGAAATCCACTGCATAGTCTGCCACACGGAGGGAGTCCTGCCGAAGCTGGAGTAACCTCCGGGCAGCCTCTCTCCCAGGCACTGGGGCCTCAAACTTTTCTCACCTCCACAACGAATACCTCCAGACTGAGGCAGACAATGGATTGTTACTCCCACACCGCCATGGCCCAGGCGAGTGCACTCCTGGACATCAGCTTAATGATGTACGCTATCCTCGAGCGGTCCGAGGGGAACGAAGAAGGCTGCAGCTCGAAAAAAAGGGAGCACTGGGAGAGAAAGGCCCGGCAGGTTCTGGAATCTCCATCGTAGAGCTCCAGGGGAGGTAAGCGGGGTTCCAGGGAAACCGGGATGACGGCACTGCAACCAGCCGGGTTACTGAGGGGCTGGCAGGTTACCGTCATGGTAGGCTGCCTAGTAGGCACCCCACGGAATTGCTCCCGCAATGGGTCCAATGCTAGGTCGTGACGTTCGGCCACGTCCTGGAACCCTTCCATCAGACCGCGAAGCAACTCCTCGTGCCTACGTGGGAAGAGATGGCGTTGCGGAGCTGGTCCAAGTCTGCTGGGTCAGTCATGGCCAGTTTGTACTATCAGTTCGTACTTCAGGTAAGAACCAAGTGCAGACTGTGTTGAAGTAACAATGTTTATTACAGAAACAGGGGAAGGCAAACGACAGGTCAAGGCAGGAAGGGGTCGATAATCCAGAGGTGGGGCAAAGGTACAGGACGGTAGGCAGGCTCAGGGTCAGGGCAGGCAGAGTGGTCAGGCAGGCGGGCTCAGAGACAGGACAGGCAATGGTCAAAACCAGGAGGGCGAGAAAAAGGAAGTCTGGGGAAAAGCAGGAGCTGAGACAAAAACGCTGGTTGACTTGACAAACAAGACGAACTGGCAACAGACAAACAGAGAACACAGGTACAAATACACAGGGGATAATGGGGAAGATGGGCGACACCTGGAAGGGGGTGGAGACAATCTCAAGGACAGGTGAAACAGATCAGGGCGTGACACACACATGTTCTCATTTTGTGTGTGTGTGTGTGTTTGTGTGTGTGTGTCTTTGTGGTGTGTAAATGATTTTATGACTGTCAGGTCAAAAATGACCCTAAGACAATCTTTGTACCCTGGCGGTGTACAGCTTTCATGGAAATACACTGCTCAAAAAAATAAAGGGAACACTAAAATAACACATCCTAGATCTGAATGAATGAAATATTATTTTTAAATACTTTTTTCTTTACATAGTTGAATGTGCTGACAACAAAATCACACAAAAATGATCAATGGAAATCAAATTTATCAACCCATGGAGGTCTGGATTTGGAGTCACACTCAAAATTAAAGTGGAAAACCACACTAGAGGCTGATCCAACTTTGATGTAATGTCCTTAAAACAAGTCAAAATGAGGCTCAGTAGTGTGTGTGGCCTCCACGTGCCTGTATGACCTCCCTACAACGCCTCGGCATGCTCCTGATGAGGTGGCGGATGGTCTCCTGAGGGATCTCCTCCCAGACCTGGACTAAAGCATCCGCCACTCCTGGACAGTCTGTGGTGCAACGTGGCGTTGGTGGATGGAGCGAGACATGATGTCCCAGATGTGCTCATTGGATTCAGGTCTGGGGAACGGGCGGGCCAGTCCATAGCATCAATGCCTTCCTCTTGCAGGAACTGCTGACACACTCCAGCCACATGAGGTCTAGCATTGTCTTGCATTAGGAGGAACCCAGGGCCAACCGCACCAGCAAATGGTCTCACAAGGGGTCTGAGGATCTCATCTCGGTACCTAATGGCAGTTAGGCTACCTCTGGCGAGCACATGGAGGGCTGTGCCGCCCCCAAAGAAATGCCACCCCACACCATGACTGACCCACCGCCAAACCGGTTATGCTGGAGGATGTTGCAGGCAGCAGACGTTCTCACGGCGTCTCCAGACTCTGTCACGTCTGTCAACTGTGCTCAGTGTGACCTGCTTTCATCTGTGAAGAGCACAGGGCGCCAGTGGCAAATTTGCCAATCTTGGTGTTCTCTGGCAAATGCCAAACGTCCTGCACGGTGTTGGGCTGTAAGCACAACCCCCACCTGTGGACGTCGGGCCCTCATACCACCCTCATGGAGTCTGTTTCTGACCGTTTGAGCAGACACATGCACATTTGTGGCCTGCTGGAGGTCATTTTGCAGGGCTCTGGCAGTGCTCTCCTGCTCCTCCTTGCACAAAGGCGGAGGTAGCGGTCCTGCTGCTGGGTTGTTGCCCTCCTACGGCCTCCTCCACGTCTCCTGATGTACTGGCCTGTCTCCTGGTAGCGCCTCCATGCTCTGGACACTACGCTGACAGACAAAACCTTCTTGCCACAGTCGCATTGATGTGCCATCCTGGATGAGCTGCACTACCTGAGCCACTTGTGTGGGTTGTAGACTCCGTCTCATGCTACCACTAGAGTGAAAGCACCGCCAGCATTCAAAAGTGACCAAAACATCAGCCAGGTAAGCATAGGAACTGAGAAGTGGTCTGTGGTCACCACCTGCAGACCCACTCCTTTATTGGGGTGTCTTGCTAATTGCCTATAATTTCCACCTGTTGTCTATTCCATTTGCACAACAGCATGTGAAATTTATTGTCAATCAGTGTTGCTTCCTAAGTGGACAGTTTGATTTCACAGAAGTGTGATTGACTTGGAGTTACATTGTGTTGTTTAAGTGTACCCTTTATTTTTTTGAGCAGTGTATGAACAAAGGCGATGTTTCACTTTTTCTAATGTTGTGGTCACTCTAGGAAAAGTCATCACATTTCAAGTTTCAAAAATATAATTTTCTCTGGGGGTTTTCTCTGCTGTTGAACATAGCGGCGGGACATTTTTGACCCTTAAGACTTGTCTCGGCTATTGGTTTTGAAAACTTGGGTAATAGGCCTTTACAGTAGTATACTGCTAACATTGATAGGAAATCAACACAGAGGCCCATACCTTGTAAATAATGTTCTCCATCGTTGTTCTGAAAGCTTGATTATATGTGTACTGTTAGCCTTGTCTCATGTAAAACATTTTAAACTCTACAAAAAGTGCCTTTGCTGACCTTAATCGATAATCATGACAATATAGCTTGTAAATAAGCGTGTCTCTCTTATTTTTAACTAGTTAATAGGCAAACCTTGATAGATAAGAAGCGCATATCGGCCTACAACTTGTAAATAATATTCTCCATTGCTGTTCAGAAAGTGTGATTATACTGTGTCCTGATAATCTAGTTAGTATTCATTACATTTAACATTTGTTTTGATAAAAAAAAATTTTTTTCGCTTTTGTGTTTATTTTTTGTTGTTTGTTGCTTGTGTATTGATTTCAGGACCATGGATAGTAGGCTACCAGGTCATTTAAAGCTGTGTTGCTGGATATGTACGAAACAACACATATTTGTTTGGTCGAGACCCTCAGAGTATTTCCAACCCCAATTTAGCTGAGACAAGTAGAAAAGTTATTTTTTCAAAACAGTATGTATCCCATGTAAAATCTATTACAGTGTATTGCATTGGGGACTATGGAAGGGTTGGAGAATGAAGTGCTGTATGTACAACGCAGTCCCCCTCCAAAACTAACCATATTTGGTTAGTATAGACCCTACTGAGTATTTCCCACCCCACTTTAGCTGAGAGAGGTAGAAAAGTTCTCTCTACAAGCCAATAAGTATCCCATAACGCCATCTTAACTGCGAGTAATTCTCGATTTCCCACGTCATAGTTCATCTCAGCGAGGTTAAGACAATGGGAAAGGAGGCGCAGGGATGCAGCTTCTAGTCCTTTGCAGTAACTCCTCGTGTCTTCCAATGGTGGGTCCTTGAGAGGAGACAGCGTTGCGGAGCTGGTCCGAGTCTACTGGGTCAGTTATGGCCAGTTCGTACTATCACGGCTCAGACTACTCTGGGTTTATTACAGTACAAGGGGCAGGCAATCGGTAGGTCAAGGCAGGCAAAGAGTCGTAATCCAAATCAGAGTCAGGCAGGTACAGGACGGCAAGCAGGATCAGGACAGGCAGAAAGGTCAGACTGGGAAGACTAGAACTGGGAAGACTAGAAAAAACTAGAGCATAGTAAACACGGGAACACGCTGGTAGGACTTGACGGGACACGACGAACTGGCAACAGACAAACAGAAAACGCATAATATCCTATGGAAGCCCTGCCACACATATATATATTTTTTTGTCAACACTATCTAAAACGTTTGAGATACTCTCTCAAAATTATGTGGCGATCTCAATCTAACCATGTTGCAGAGATCAGCACAGTAGGGCCGCTGGCAAACGTGTGGCGAGCTGGCATATGCCCCAACACTTTTGATTCGGTTTGATAAAACATATTGACACGGAATAAATTGAAAATAGGGAAAGGTGAAGTTGTTTAGACTGATTTGCATCATGATTTGTCAACTCGTGCACAATTTATCTGTACTTCAATCTGATCAACGGTAGCCTACTGATAACAACCACAGCTGCAGGTAGAGAAGCTTATTAAGCTCTGATCCCCTCTGGCCAGGGGAGAAGAATCAGTAACGTCATGTATTTGTAATCTAAGCTATGTATTTATAGCCTAAAATGGACCTATTTATTTGTGTTAAGAGAAAATGTGAATGTGATCAAATTTGGTTCATATTCAAACTTCGGGTGGCTAGTGTTATGCGTCTGTGTGTAGCTGGTGTAGAAGAGTCAGGCGCAGGACAGCAGATAAGAGTAAAGTCGCAATTTTACTCAATAATAATAATACAAAACACGTCAATATAACCAAGGCCACAAATACAGACCACAATACAAATAACAATCACTCACAAACAAACATAGGGGAACAGAGGGTTAAATAATGAACAAGTAATTGGGGGATTGAAACCAGGTGTGTAAGACAAAGACAAAACAAATGGAAAATGAAAAGTGGATCGGCGATGGCTAGAAGGCCGGTGACGTCGACCGCCGAACGCCGCCCGAACAAGGAGAGGGACCGACTTCGGCGGAAGTCGTGACAGCTAGTCTACCTAGACCTTCAATCCACAATTATTGACTGGAATTAATCAATTAACACAATAGTGATGACATTCTGTGTGAGTAACTTTTTTTATTACAGATGCAAAGGCCTACATGATGCAACCCTGTCAAGTTCTGACCCTAGTTCTTTTGCTATTTCTTTGTTTTAGTGTGGTCAGGGCGTGA
The DNA here is from genome assembly GCF_002910315.2 of Salvelinus sp. IW2-2015. Classification (NCBI taxonomy): domain Eukaryota; kingdom Metazoa; phylum Chordata; class Actinopteri; order Salmoniformes; family Salmonidae; genus Salvelinus; species Salvelinus sp. IW2-2015. The sequence goes on along the minus strand of NC_036840.1, from coordinate 12,786,367 downwards.
GTTGGGTGGGTTATCTATGTTTTGTTTTTCTATGTTGGGTTTTTCGTTTGGCCTGATATGGTTCTCAATCAGAGGCAGGTGTTAGTCGTTGTCTCTGATTGGGAACCATGTTTAGGGAGCTTGTTTTCTATTGTGTTTTGTGGGTGGTTATTTTCCGTTTCAGTGTTTTCACCATTCGGGACTGTTTCGGTTTTCATTTTGTTTCACTTTGTTAGTTTTGTATTTTGTTGTATTCATTCTCATTAAAAGACATTATGGATATGTACCACGCTGCATTTTGGTCCTCCTCTCTTTCGCCCGACGAAGATCGTGACAAACCCTGCATAAAGCAAACGCAGCCCTGTTGGTTCTATTGTCCAATTGCAGTTGTCTATTTATTTTTTACCATATGACCTAATTAGAAAAAATATGGTCTCATCATAGCCCATATAAAACCATTTTATGTCATACCCTCCAACTAGGGTCTGGAGTTTAACCTGATTAGGTTAGCCCAGTGCTTCTAAAACACCTCCTCGGGGACGCCCAGATGTTTCACAATTTTGTTTTAGCCCTGAACTAGTTCATCTGATTCACCCAATCAAGGGCTTGATGTTTATTTGACAAGTTGACTCATGATTAGTTGTTAGTTGACAGGTTGAACCCCGTCCTCCCGTCCCAATGTAATCACACAATGTTACAAATGAAGAAACATATGCTATAAGATAGTATTGACATTTTTAAAAAATTATGGGGGGAATGGGCTTCCATAGGATATTATGCCGGCAACACATTCAGTCTCCCTGCAAAGACATGCTAAACTTCGACTCAGTATCTATACATGTTTAGATATTATCTAGAAATGTTTACTTAGGTATCTAAAAATGTCTATAATAAGGAGACATTTTTAGATAGTATTGACACTTTAGTGGCGGGAATGTGCTTCCATATGATCCTGCTGCTAGGAGAACAGTAAATGGTTTCTGATATAGTCGATCGGTGGTATTGTAGCCATTATTCATCCATCCACTTCAACAAGTGGTTCCATACACATATAATTATAGCAGGAAACATTCTGTACCCCCAAATCTTTTCAGGTCTGAAGTTTTAGATTTCACCTTGAATGTTTTGATATTCTATCCCCATGGCAACTGCCCATTGTGAACGAACAATTGTGCAATGTGCATAGATCCATACGTCTACTTTAAAATGGTGTTCTATGTGTTCTTGTTTGTCATCTCTCACTAATGTCCATATGTCTCATCTCAGCCCTGACTTTGTGAATGCAAGTCTGTAATACCATAGTGTACTAGAGTTGACCTACTTTTCACTATGGTGAGTCAAATAATTTAAATGTGATCCATTGACTTCACCAGCATGCTGTTTTTTAATTTCTTTCTCTGACACTTCCCCCATATCTAGGCATCATTTCATGGGGACTGGATCGAAACGGGGAGAGAGGACCTTGTGTCTGCCTCCGAGCAGAACTCTTTGAATTCTTCAAGGTAGTAGACCCCCTGCTGAATGTTTGAAAGAAATTGTGGAGACAGTGTAGAGGCAAAATTAGTGTTCCTTCAGAGATCATGTATTTGCTGAGTGTACCTGTTACCATGTAACTGCATTGCAGTTACTGACACAATATACATGCCGACTACAGTAGAATAATAAATCATAGCCAACTGTTTATTTGTTTTGTAGTTTGTAGCCTTCTATTACAACCAACACCCAACATCACAGCCATGGCTTAACTTGCTTTGTATTTTATCTGTTGTTTTTCTTCTGCCACCAATTGGATACCTGGCTTATGAGCGCAACACTATGGTTTAATGTGTTTTTTCAGATGTTCCACTGAGAGGGTGATCAGCAATGTTCCTCAGTACGTGGAGAAAGAACTGGTGTCAGGGCATGTTATCCCCCCATCACAGCCTAGGGAGAACAATCTCAACCCTGGTAAAAGAGAGCACTGAATTTGTATGACAAATGATTGGTACAAAAAATACTGCAGGCGATTGATGATTGAATGGATTACGTCATGTTAAGTTAGGCCTAACAACTGTCAAAAGGTGATTACCTTTTGGGTATTGCCTTTGTCTCAGGGCAGGTTTTACATCTCTCAAGTATAGGTCCAAGCACACCTGTCAATGTCACCTCCACCAGTCACAGCAAAAGCCAAAGGGCAGAGAATTATGAGGTCATCGATGATAACTTCCTGTCCATTGATCAGGGTGAGACACTCCTTATATTCCAAACACTAGATTGCATTGAAGTGTATCTCTTGACTGAGGGCCCTGTTCAATCAAAAACCACTAACTAGGATTTTCTCGAGGCAAGACAAAACATCACAAGCTTTGTGTTTTCATAGAGGGCTGTAGCACCAAAGGGAATGATGAAGATGATGATGTAGGACCCAACAGTTCCAACAATCCCCCCAGCAGCCACGAGTACCTACTCCATCTCAAACAGCAGGCCGGTTCCCTTCTCAGGGCCCAGAAGGAACGCCATGTCAAAGGTCAGTGGTCAGAGGGAAATGTCAGAGGTCTTTGACAGGGCAAAGGGGAAATATACTGGGTGGATTTGTTGATACTAATGTACCTGAATCATGTTTTTCACAGCATGTGGTAGTAATCAGAGCATGACCCTAAGAACTAGGCCTTTCACTGTCTAGGATGCAAAATTATTCTTCAAAATGTAGGCCTAGTTCATGTTTGGTTTGCGTTTAGCTAAAGTTAATGTATTCTTTTATTTTCTCTGACAGATCTCTCTCTGAAAAAGGACAAACTCCAGCATCTTCTCCTGAAACTGGACACTATGAAGGGCCCCCCGGGGCAAGACACTAGATGGCAATACAGCAGCGAGCGAGACGAACCAATGGGTGTACTTACAGTACTAATGTCTAATGTCTTGCAGTACTAATGTATGTTCCACCCCTTAACCTCTATAAAAGGGACACATCTCTAAAGGCAACAGTGCTTCTAAAGAGATAGTACTACAGTATATACAGTACATGTCATACAGACATAATAACTGAAAATGAATCACAATTAAAAGCAGTCCAGTCTGTGGATGTGTGATTGATGTCCAGAGTGGTGTGAGTGATGTGTGTTCTCCCTCTCTAAGGAGCCTGGAGAGGAGGACAGGGCTCATGCAAATCCTGGGGACAGACAGAGAGAGGCAGAAGGTGAGAGGACAGCCAACAACCACATGGCGGATAGGTAAGCAAGCACACAGCAGCTCACAGCCCCTTGCAAAGGATGTAGACTCAGGCATTGTTTGGCTGTTCTGCGTTGTTTGGTTGTGCACATTGAGTATTCAATTTGGTCCCGTCTGGCTCAGTTGGTAGAGCATGGCGCTTGCAATTCCAGGGTTGTGGGTTCATTCCCCACGGGGGGACCAGGATGAATATGTATGAACTTTCCAATTTGTAAGTCGCTCTGGATAAGAGCGTCTGCTAAATGACTTAAATGTAAATGTAAATGTTATTGTTTGATTATTAATAAAGTATTTGAGATTTTTGTTTCCTTTTCACAGACCTGTCCATATGTCACCCCATCACAGAGAGAGCATGAGCCTAGAGGATGACGATGCCTGTGACCATTCCCTGCACAGGTAGTGGCAACCTTTCTTGCCACACTTTGTTCATTATCCATGTTTAAATTGACCATCTTGCTGAGGTTTAATTTTGTCTCCGCAGGGGGAATAAGATGATCCACAGCTGTTGGCGCAGAATCTTCCAGTCCATCAGCTTCCCCTTCAGCCTGGCTACTGCCTTCATCATAGAGCTGATCAGCTTCATCACACAGTATGTCATCAAGGTAAAGTTGCTCTCCGAGGGATAATGATGTGCATGGGTATATTCAGATTAATAACTAGAATTCACTTATTTCAAAGGATATTATATTAGGTTGCTTTTAGTTCACCTGTCTTTACCTGTGTGCACACAGGTGTTGGTGGTGGGACTAGTCGTAGTGCTAGGGGAACAGGTGATCACACCTCTGTTCGGGGCACTGTTTAGCCACACCCTCCAGCCCATGGCCAGGTGTTTCGTCAACGTCTCATGGGCTGTCAGGGCCATTCTCCACTCCCTATTGGCCATTGTTAGGGAAGTCTTTATGAACGTAGCGCTACTCGTTCAATCGTTCAGGCTCGTGGAAGTCAACATGGCTTCTGCTGAGCCTCGTGGCAGACAGGACGAGTGATTCAGGAAGCCCAAGGGCAATTAAAAGCCTATCAACCTAATATAACCTAACTTTTCTCAGTGATTGAAAGTGTGCCTTTATGTTTAGGACAAGTGTTGTAGTTTTTAGCTAGTTATTACTAGCTACAATTATACATTAACACAAATATCATAATTACATATACACCCAATATCATTCTGTCATAGCTGCACATGGAATACATCCGTTCCTTCCAGTTATTCCTAAGAAAACACAATTTAGAAACAGTTACTGAAATCACAAAATGTGTTTATTTGCAATGTGCTGAACACATCATTCGAGCGGGGTTGAACCATTGTTTTTGAAACAACACTAATGTCTTCGTGTGTGGACATCTACAGTATGAAACATCGGTTTACACTCTATAGCAAACACTAGTGACGCAACATAATCACTGTACACTATAGTTACACAGTGTTCGGGAGTAGTGAACTACGTGTAGTACAACAAGTAATATAATTACATTTTGCAGTAGCAAAATTGTAATCTTGGTAGTGTTTTCAGTAGTTAATAACTTTTTTTTTGCCAGGTAGCAGTGTAGCTAACTACTGGAACTACACGCTACTTTGTTGCAACGAGAAAATAAAATATAGGTGAAGTAGGTGAGAATTTTCTTTCTTTTTTGGCATCAGACCTGCCTAATTCTCAGTTGAAACACATTTTGTGTGCCTAATTCTCACTACACACTCTGTTAACATCTGATTCCAGAGTGATTTGTTCTTGCAATATGTAGTCTGTGGCATTTCAGATTTAGATATGAACTACTTTTTCAAAGTAACTTTAGTTCACTTTATTTTTCTTAAGAGTAGCTTTAGTGTAGCTTAATTTCTTCCAGTGTGAAGTAATTGGTAGCTCGGTAAACTATATTTTCAGAGTCACTTCCCTAGCACTGTAGTTACATTGCATTGCGCTTACATTATGACTTTAATTTCTGAAATACTAGTTCTTCAACACTGCAAATGAAAGTAATACAGAATGACTTCATTCACATTAAGTCTCGTTCCACAATGTTTTACAGAAAACACACGTTTCTGTTTTCAGATTTACATTCGTCCATTTACTCAATCAAGACCTGAAAAGTGGTTGAGCTCTTTTAGGCCCAAAATAATCATTTGGAATTGGAGAGAGAAAAAACACTAAGAAAACAAAACAATTTATAAACATTTTTGTCTGTGTACAGTGTTCGTTTGGCTCCATAATGTCAGTTTTATTTTTGAATAAATGGTTAGAGTTCTTTTGCATCTTCCTCAATGTGAGTCTGAAGCCCAGAGTGTGAGTCTGAATGGTGCATCTGTGGGTTACTTGGTCGTCTGTTTGCTTGGTCGCTGGTTTGTTTCGTTGAGCCCTTGCGCTGCGATCCCCCCGCCGACGTCCTGATGCTGGAGCAACGGGACCTGGCGCCAGCTTCATCCTCCATGGCTATGTCATAATCGTCTGAAAGACAGATCACAGAGTGCATATTCTTATATTGGTTTTCTGTCTCAGACTCCTCTTCAGAAGTGCTTTTGTGTCCGTCTTTGGGATCTCTGATTTGGTGTGTTTTCATCCTGTGGCTCTGAGGCTTTTCTGTGTTTGTTTGGTCCTCAGAGGCCTCGCTTACATCTGCGGTCTCACTAGAAGTACCACTAGAAGCACCCAAAACATCTCTCGACTTATCCGTCCTTTCCCCCTCGGAATATCTCTTCTCTTTTGTGTCAACGGCTTGTTCCCACTCCTTCTCCCATTCCCCCTCCTCCTCCTCCTCCTCCTCCTCCTCCTCCTCCTCCTTCTTCTCCATATCCCTCTGCTTATTCCTCTCCTTCTCCTTCTCGTCTTTCGTCACAGCCCCCATGCTGATGGTGCTGTCAGCTTTCCTGCCATTGGAGATGAGGGTGGGAGTGAGGTCTTTAACCAAGGGCTCTGGCATCACCAGTATAGGCAGCATGTCGCCTGTTACGGTCCTGGAGCCGCAGTCTGGATGGCTGCTGTGGGAGCGTGGTTGTGGTGGGATCAGTGACTGTTTCCTGGTGTAGACCCCATGTCTCCCATGGAGGCTTTCGGAACCTCCCGAGGCCTCGTAGTCTATGCTGAACCCTTTGTTCTGGTAGCAGACCTCCTCGATCAGGGGGATCATGGGCCGGCCCGAGTTCACCTGTCGATCATGGAAAGAAGGGGCATTTAGAGGGTTGCTTTGAGTTGAAATGGTTGCTTTGTGACTTGTTATGTTCCAACTGATGCAGCGTTGTCCTGGTCCGCGCAAAAGTCTCATTGGTCTCGTTCAGAATTTCAAAAGTACATTGGACAATTATGGACAAGCAATTTCAGCACGTTTGAAAAGCTGAGGCTGTACGACCAGATCAAACCGCCCCTCCACGCCCATACCCCGCCTCCCAGGATGCCTCTTCCACAGAGCTGAACAACCGTATCACATTCTGTTCATGTGTTACTTTAAGCAACACATTTTTTTAACAGCTGAAATAAAAACCCTGTAGCACTTTGAACGAGCGTTCCCCCCAAAATATCTATTTTGTAGGCTAATTTAAGACGACATGATTGACATGTAGCTACAACCTTCTCTGTCTGTTGTAACTAAGGATATTGCAGTAGCACAAACATAAGCAGTACGCAAACCTTTTTTGCAATATCCTTATCCTAAATGTGGTGTGAAACCAAATGCATTTAGGCTACATGACAACATAACATGTAGCCTAACACCAAACGATATGATAGACAGTACATCATTGAAATTTGCCAGAGTAGCCTGTTCAGCTCTGGCCAGCCGAACTAGCACATACGCAGAAGTTACGGTTGTTTAGCTATCGGGAAGAAGCTTCCAGAGAATCTGGTCACGCAGCCACTCCGTTTTCGAAATATTAAAACACCACACATTAGCTTACTGAATCCATATAGATAGATACTAGATCTATTCTATGACTGAATCTATGATATTCCGCTTACACATGGGATTGGGTACTGACCATAAATCGGCTACAGTCTACGATGCAAAACATAAGCAAGTCAGTATTTCACCTCATCACCAAACTCACAATAATTACATATGCAATACTATTACATACAGTGAGCTCCAAAAGTATTGGGACAGTGACACATTTTTTTTATTGTTTTGGCTCTGTGCTACCATGCTACCATGATTACGGATAATCCTGAATGAATCATGAGTAAGGATGAGTGAGTGTCACGCCCTGATCTGTTTCACCTGTTCTTGTGATGTCTCCACCCCCCTCCAGGTGTCGCCCATCTTCCCCATTATCCCCTGGGTACTTATACCTGTGTTTTCTGTCTGTCTGTGCCAGTTCGTCTTGTTTGTTCAAGTCAACCAGCGTTTTCTCTCAGCTCCTGATTTTCCCCAGTCTCTCTTTTTCTCGCCCTCCTGGTTTTGAGCCTGCCTGCCGTCCTGTACCTTGGCCACACTACTCTGGATTATCGACCCCTGCCTGCCTTGACCTGTCGTTTGCCTGCCCCTGTTGCTGCAGTACACATTGTTACTTCAACACAGTCTGCACCTTACCTGAAACCTGATAGTATGAACTGGCCATGACTGACCCAGCAGACTTGGACCAGCTCCGCAACGCCATCTCCTCCCTAGGAGCCCTCATTGGTAGACATGAGGAGTTGCTTCGTGGTCTGATGGAAGGGTTTCAGGACGTGGCCGAATGTCACGTCCTAGCATTGGACACTTTGCGGGAGCAATTCCGTGGTTTGCCTACTAGGCAGCCTACCACAACGGTAACCTCCATGCCCCTCAGTAACCCGGCTGGTAGAAGCCCCGTCACCCCGGATTCCCAGGAACCCCGCTTACCTCTCCCAGAGCACTACGATGGAGATTCCAGAACCTGCCGGGCCTTTCTCTCCCAGTGCTCCCTCATTTGTTAGCTGCAGCCTTCTTCGTTCCCCTCGGATCGCTCGAAGATAGAGTACATTATTATGCTGATGTCAGGGGGGCACTCGCCTGGGCCATGGTGGTGTGGGAGCAACAATCCGCCGTCTGCCTCAGTCTGGAGGTATTCGTGGCGGAGGTGAGAGATGTTTTCGAGGCTCCGGTGTCCGGGAGAGAGGCTCCCCGGAAGTTACTCCAGCTTCGGCAGGACTCCCTCCGTGTGGTAGACTATGCGGTGGATTTCCGCACGCTACCAGCGGAGGGTGCCTGGAACCCGGAAGCGCAGTTCGACAAGTTCCTGCACGGATTATCGGAGGAAGTAAAGGGCGAGCTTGCAGCCTGGGAACTTCCGACGGATCTCGACTCACTCATCGCTTTAACCATTTGGATCGATGGTCGGCTACGGGTCCGTAGGAGGGAGAAGAGGTCTGATTGCGGTCCCAAATGCTCACTCAAGGATCCCACCTTGCATCTGATGAACTCTGGAAGTCCCCGGCATCTTCGTCTCCGAGAGGATTCGAGCTTACCTGAGTTCCTCCAAGAGCCTCCGAAGACTGCTGATTTGCCCCTTCCCAAGCCGATGCAGCTCGGCAGGGCAAGGCTGTCTCCAGCCGAATGCGTACACAGACTTAACACCCAGCGTTGTCTGTATTGCGATACTGCCAGTCATTATGTGTCTACCTGTCCCTTCAAGAGACCAAGCTCATTGGTAGGAATGAGTACTCTGATGGGTCTTAAGGATAATGTTGCTTCTCCCCCTACTCACCCCCCTCTCCATGCCACCCTGCTGTGGGGCGACCAGTCCAAGTTTCTCCAGATACTCATCGACTCGGGGGCCGATATGAGTCTTATGGATGTTACCCTGGCGTCCGAGCTGGGCATCCCCACTCAACCCCTCTCCATTTCCATGGGTGTTCGAGTGCTGGACAGGCACTCTATAGGCCGGGTCACCCACCAAACCACCCCTATCAATCTTCGAGTGTCGGGGAACCACAGCGAGATGATACAATTCCTGCTAATTGAGTCTCTGCAGGTTCCTGTGGTATTTGGATTCTCTTGGCTTCAGCGACACAATCCCTCAATTGACTGGCCTACTGGTGCCATCGTGGGCTGGAGCCCGTTCTGCCACACTCATTGCCTGAAGTCAGCTCTGCCTTCCCCGGGACATCTTCCTAGGGGCTTGGAAATTGCTCTGGACCTCTTCGCCAACCCCATGGAGTACCAGGACCTCCGGGAGGGGTTCAGTAAGGACCGGTCCACTTCGCTTCCGCAGCACCAACCGGTATCCAAGAAAGTCAAGCCGGATGTGCTGGCACGCCGCTATAGCCCCGCGGCTACACCCCCGGAAACTGAGACCTTTCCCCCCTGCTCCAAAATCATTAGCCCCTCTGCTGTTCGTCCTCTGTTGTCCCGTACCCTCCGTATACTTCCTACTTTTCATGTGTCTAGATGTAAAACCATGTATCACAGCCCTTTGTCTCCTGTCACCTGATAGTGAAAAAGGTACAGAGGCATAAGTATCATACCCACCAAAAATGCTAGCCTCCCCTGTTATTGTATTAGCATATCTTGGGGGTATGATATTTGTGCGTCTAACTTTCTCACTCATCATTATTCACGATTCACTCAGAATGATCCATAATCATGGTAGCATCCACATTAATGTAGAAATGTTTAGAAACATAAAAGTGACTCCAAAATGACACAATACATTATTTACCATTAATTTCTATTGGGTACAAAATAATCTGAACTACAACCAAAATAAACAGCAAATGCATCCCACAAATTTGTAGAGTCACAAGCTTTCTGTAATCATTGTGTGCTATGAATATGGGACCACTTAACTTTTTACTACTTTAATACACGTAAGGGAATTTGTCCCAATACTTTTGGTCCCCTAAAATGGTGCAAAATTAAAGCTGACAGTCTGCACTTTAACCTCCGTCGATCTATCATTTGAAATCCAAAGTGCTGGAGTACAGTGACAAAACAACAACAAAAATGTCACTGTCACAATACTTTTGGAGCTGTACTGTACATGTAACTATTATGGTTCATGTGTTACTGTTACACATCACCGACATTTACAGAGTTCACCACAATACATTTTCTCAAGTTGCACTACATTTTCTTGTTCCTGCATCTTGGGAAAACAAAACACAATGCAGAACCACGACGTCAGAGTACAACCACAGGTGCCATACTTTAATTTGCATAATTATGCAATGGAAGTGCATCACATGTAAACATTTAACACACATGACACCATCTCACTGTCACAACCACAACATCACTCTAGTGCATACGTAAAAGCAATGCATTCATGAAAACTCACCATCTGGAACCCCCTTAAGCTCTACATAAACAGCATTAGTGAAAAAAAGACATCAGGGGCATAGAGGGAGAGAGTGAGGACGGGAGGAAAGAAAGACTGTCTGATATGCTGAGTTTTAACTTCAGAGTCAGAGCTCAAAGATTGTAGTTGATATGGCGTTACAGACATGTTTAAAAAAAATATATATTAGTCCCAATGTTTTTTTGCCTTGGATTACTCTGTAGTTTAGATAAGTGGTTGATTAGTTTAGATTTGACAGTAGCTAGGTTTCCATCCAATTGGCGACAGATTGTCATACCAGTATTCTAAAATCTGCATATAGAAAATATATAGAAAATATGTGCATTTTCCCACCAGTGTCGTTTCAACCAAATGGACTTGTTGCGGATAAAAATCAGATGTAGTTTTTTTCACAAAAACTGTTGTGTTAAATAGCAAATGTGCCTACTATGGTATTGTCACGTGCGTTCTAGCCAACAGCTCTCAGATACAGTGCGGGTAGGCTAGTCTACGTGATGAGATTATTATAGATAAGAAGTGAGGATATTTTTATTTGTCAAATGGCAGTCAGGCATCGATCATCATGTCACCAGAATCAGCCACTTTGATATTTATTGGAAAGGAGCATCAAGATCCCGTGCACTTTCACCACCCTGTGAAGTTCATCGTCATTTATTTCATCAGTAGCCTAATAAACGGCATAGCTTCCCGAGTCGTAGTGGGAGGACCACACAGCATATCAACGCGTGACTCCCAAGTTTACTTCAACATGATGGTTATTGTATCAATATTTGCGCATAAAGGTGTTTCCTCCAGCATGTCTCGCATAATTAATTTGACGACACAAAAAGATCACACTTCATGTAGCGTATTTGGTTTTGCCGACATTTGGAAAGTCCACCAACAACGTTTTTTTTTTTTTACTTGCATAAATAGGTTGGATGAAAACCTGGTTAATGACACATTTAGCTCAGATTAGGGTTGTATAAGCGAACTACTTAGTTGCTTCATTGTGTTTGACTGTAATACTCAGTGGGTTTAAATGTTGTTCCAAACTTATACTTTGTTTCTTTGCCATTCCTGGGCATTCATTCAGTCTCAACTGGCCAGCAAATGGTCATTCAATATTTCAACACCTGGATCAATATCTTTCTTTCACTTGTGTGCGTGCTTTAGTTGCCCCTGTGTGGGTGTGAGAGTCATGTGTGTGGATACAGTGTGTGTGTTATGTGTACATGGAGCAGCCCTTACCACATTGGGGTGCTTCCCCAGGGCGACAGCCCCTCGTCTGGCCGGGTCCCGTCTCCGTCTCCTCTTGGCCCATCGGATCAGCAGGAATAGGGTGGTCACTAACAGCAGCAGCATCCCACCCATGATACCTCCAGCCATCCTCACATCCATGTCTCTGAACAACCGCTCTTCTCCGAAAGGTGTCCGTGGAACTATGGAGGAAAGGATGGAAGGATAGGAGAGACAGTTTAGCGTATGAAGTCCAACTGCCCGCACAACTGGTCCATTATCTTCACTTTGCACCGGCTCGTGCTCATAGCCCTGCGGAGTCCTACTCATTCATCCCAACGTTGTGCCTGATGCCCAGATGAAGAGAAAGTTTGTGTCTGTTTTGTAAGCAGTCGCTCGGTCTACACTTCTTTGAATGGGGAGAAAATACATTCTGGGGAATTCGAGCAGCTTGACGTCCAACCAGTTGACTGGTCATCATCATATTGTATTCATGTTGTCTGGAGTGGCGTGATTGACCGTGCATTGAAGGGGATGAACTGGGAGATTATAAGTGGATCTTCCAGCAAGACAATAACTTCAACATCACACTTAAATATGACAAGTGTAGCTAAAGAATAAATGCATTATGTCATTCGGGTTTGTTCTAAGTAGTCCAGCATGGATAAATTCTTATGCTTCTTATCACCTCTTATGGAAATAAGGTCACAAATATTTAATGAATAGATCAACCACACATTAAAAGCCACAAAGAAATAGTTAATTGGCCACAAAATCAACATTTTGCAATGACCATCTTAGTTTTCGGACTTAAAACTCATTGAAAACCTGTGGTTTGAATTGAAGAGGGCAGTCCATAAGCGCATAGGAAGGATATAAAGGACATTTTAGAAAGGCTCTGTGCCGTTATCCTCGTAAGGTAAGGTATTGAAAACAGGGTATCAATAATTTTGACCCCTAGCTTAAAATATATATATTATATTACTTGTTAAACAAAATCTCTTTCTCTGAGCAATTGTATTAGTATAAAATAATATAATTTCCCTTTTTTTGGAACATACAATATACTCTAACTCCGTTTTTCAATTATATATTTTATACAGTCATTTTTGTTCATCTTTATCAAGGGTGTCAATAATTTGGAATGCAGACCGTGGGGGAAAGAACAAGGACGCCGTCATTTTGCGCATATCCCAGAAACTGATTTTAGTGGATGTTTGTCAAATCCGTCATGATTTTTGTGTTCTAACAGGCCCACAATGTGGTTACTAAACAGTTTGCCTGTTTTTGCTGCATAATATTTAGATATAGTCAATTTCGGGGTTAGAAAAGATTTCTGTTAACTGCCATTCGTGTAAGCTGGTAGCATAGCTAGGCATATTGACATCTTAAGTGTAATGGGGTTGGTTGGTGACAATGACATGTATTGGGGTTGACATCCATACAAGCACTATATTCTGATTTTTATCCCAAAATAGTGTGAAATACCATAGTCTAACTGTAGACTACTTTTGATGGGGGGCAATGAGGAGATTCTGGATCTTTCTCCCATGGGGGACGCGTGAGTATAGTTGCCTGGCATGCCATGGCATTTCCATTGTTTTGGTCGAGTTCAATTGATGTCTTTCCTGCATCTACAGGCTACACTGTAAGAAAATAGTATTGTTCTTTGTTGACATTCAGAGAGCCCTAGTGGATTAACCAGTGTTGATCAGATCCATATGTTGTGTGTGCACAGTACTGTCATTGTGACTTTCCCTACCTGTCAAAGAGCTGATACTGTGTGTTTATGGGTGTGGTCTGTATGTGGGGTTCCTGTATCCTATCCCGTCCCTTCCCCCTTGACGTGTCAGTAATGTTGTACTTACCTGGCTGGCCTCTTTGTAGCAGCTCTATGTCGACTGAGGCTTTAGCAACCTCACCTGATTCCTCATCCATAGCGACCACCTATAGGATAAATAATGATATTACAGAGAACTGTAGATTCGAGCCACAAAAGGCTTCTATGTGTATTTCTAACCCTAACCAACTGTTTAACAAATCCAGGTTTTTACACAGAAAAAAGATATAAACGCTACATGTAAAGTGTTGGTCCCATGTTTTATGTGTTGAAATAAAATATCCCAGAAATGTTCAAAATGCACAAAAAGCTTATTTCTCTCAAATGTTGTGCACAAATTTGTTAACATCTCTGTTAGAGAGCATTTTTCCTTTGCCAAGATAATCCATCCACCTGACAGGTCTGGCATATCAAGAAGATGATTAAACAGCATGATCGTTACACAGGTGCACTTTGTGCTGGGGACAATAAAAGGCCACTCTAAAATTTGCAGTTTTGTCACACAACACAATGCCACAGATGTCTCAAGTTTTGAGGGAGTGTGCAATTGGCATGCTGACTGCAGGAATGTTCGCCAGAGCTGTTGCCAGAGAATTGAATGTTCATTTCTCAACTATAAACTGCCTCCAACGTCGTTTTAGAGAATTTAGCAGTACATCCAACCGGCCTCACAACCGCAGACCACGTGTATGGCGTCGTGGAGGTCAGCGGTTTGCTGATGTCAACGTTGTGAACAGAGTGCCCCATGGTGGCAGTGGGGTTATGCAATGGGCAGGCAAATGCTATGGACAACGAACACGATTGCATTTTATTGATGGCAATTTGAATGCAAAGAGATATTGTGACGAGATCTTGAAGCCCATAGTCGTGCCATTCATCCGCCGCCATCACCTTATGTTTCAGGATGGCAATGCACGGCCCCATGTCGCAAGAATCTGTACACAATTCCTGGAAGCTGAAAATGTCCCAGTTCTTCCGTGGCCTGTATACTCACCAGACATGTCACCCATTGAGCAAGTTTGGAATGCTCTGAATTGACGTGTACGACAGCGAGTTCCAGTTCCTGCCAATATCCAGCAACTTCTTAGAGCCATTGAAGAGGAGTGCGACAACAATCCACAGGCCCCAATCAACAGCCTGGTCAACTGTATGTGAAGGAGTTGTGTCGCACTGCATGAGACAGATGGTGGTCACACCAGATACTGAYTGGTTTTCTGATCCACGCCCCTACCGTTTTTTAAGGTTTCTGTGACCAACAGATGCATAGCTGTATTCCCAGTCATGTGAAATAAATAGATTAGGGCCAAATTAATTTATTTCAATTGACTGATTTCATCATATCAACTGTAACTTATTGCATGTTGCGTTTTATATTTGATTTTTGATTTTTGTTCAGTATGTATTTGTCTGACTATGATCGTACCTCTAGGATGTGCCTCTCGAAGGGTCGTAGGCGGTCGGTCTTAGCGATGATAACCCCTTCCTGGGTGATGTGGTACAGTGCAGTTGTGGCTGATGTGGGCGGGAGAGAGTAATGCATTTTTGGATTCACCCCCTGCAAATGGAGGGAAGGTGAAGCAAGACAGGATGTACCAAGAACCATGGGATGAAAAAACGTTTGTTTATTATCCCTTTAAACGAACTAAATTTAGTCAGACACACATATTATCCCACCGCTTACATCTACAAAGTCCTGGTCTATGGCTTGGATGAGAAGCACCTCGTTCCCATAGGTGGAGACTAGCGTGGCAGGRCTGGAGCTCTCGAYGATGAAGCCCTTGTACGTGGTTCTGTTAAAGAGGGGAGGGAACCGGTTCTCTGCTAGCACCCGGACCAGCGCTGTCGCCACACTGTACTTCTTTGGGTCATTCAGCTGAGATGCCTGTAGATGATTGATGGTGTTTTCAATGTCAAACAGTCCAGGAAGATCCCATTTCAGGTCTATTTGGTTACCAAATTAGATTTTAAAAGGCTCTTAGTACGGCGCTTATCGTCTTATTTGTGGCTTTTTGATACTAGTGCTTTTATCGTTGTTTCATTCAAGATTTTCTTACCATGATGCGTAGTCGGAATGTAGGTGTCAGGTGTCTGTTTTCCACCCGTCTAGTCAATGTGATCTCTGCTGTTTGGTTGTCAATCTGAAACCTGTTTTTGTCAGCACCTGAGGCACATGTGTTACAGGTAAATACACAGGCCACCGGATGTCACACAGAATGACCATATGAGTTCACTTCTGTCAAGTGTAAGGCTGCAATGCAATCCTTTCAAAGAAGAAACATTAGAGCAGTCTGCTGGCCTCTCAATAGGCGACTATGGATTAAGCAGACACTGTTAGGTAGGCCCACACCTGAGAGAATGGAGTAGAGCAAAGGCGTATCAAGACTTCTGTCTCCATCTTCGGCATGAATTGGACCAGGAGAGAAATTCAGCAACATGTCCTGAAACCAGAGAATTACTGCATCTTAGAATCCACATGGATTGTTCAATCAATCAATTGTTAGATCTTGACTCCGGCCAGGTTGCCCTCGCAAAAGAGATTTCTAACTTCAAGTGTCTTTCCTGCTTAATATATTAAGGGTTAATTTAAAAAAAAATCTATAGTGTATGCAGTATGCACATCCCATATAATTCAAATTCTACAATGAAAGAACTACGCAGTAGTCATGACCTGGTCCTTTTCTGTGATGTTGACTGCGTAGATGGGATTGGTGCAGACAATCGCGTGGTTGTTGTCCTGGGAGATAGGTGTGCACGGTAGGAACTGAGGGTACTGGTCGTCCCCGTCCTTCACGTTCACAGTCAGAGAGGCGGAAGTGTTGTACCACTCCTTGGTGTTGGTTTCCTGGAGTAGATATTTTTATTATTTTATCTAAGCTTCAGTAATGATGCCCAATATAATGGAAAACTCTTCCACCTAGCAAGACTGAGAGCAAACCCTTACAGAAAAACCACGTTGATTTCACATGTGGAAAATCACAATTTCACATTTGACATTTTTACATGTTTTGCACATGTGAAACCATGTGTTTTTGGAACACTTCACATGAGATGATATTTCACATGAAGTTTCTCATGTGGATGTTCACATGATCACATGAGATTTCACAGGTGATGCCCTGCGAACAATAATGAGTTGTTATGATACACACACTGTCACCCTGATCTGTTCATCTGTCTTGTGGTTATCTCCACCCCCCCACCAGGTGTCTCCTATTATTCCCCATTATCCCCTGTGTATTTATACCTGCGTTATCTCTTTGTCTGTTCCCAGTTCGTCTTGTCAGGTCTTACCAGCATGTTTCCCGTTTCTCCTGTTCTCAAGTTTTTGTTTTCTATTCTACCCGGTGCTGACCTTTCTGTCTGTCCTGACCCTGAGCCTGCCTGCCGTTCTGTCCCTGATTGACTCTGACTTGGATTACGATCCTCTGCCTGTCCTCGACCCGCCCTTTGGCTGCCCCTTTGTTATAATAAATATTCGGAGAATCTAACTATCCGCCTCCTGTGTCTGCATCTGGGCCACATCCAGAGTCGTGATACACACAACACTTTTAACTTACATATTTGACGTACTTTAACAAACAATACTACATTGTGTATGTTTATTTATACAGTAATTATTATTCAACATGTCTTACCTGGGATTTGAACTCACAACCTCTTGGTTTACAGCATTCCGATCTTCCTGCTATGCCACAGTGTCTGTGTCAGTAACCGATTTCGACTGTATTGCTACACTTTGGACTTAAAATTAAATCCCAACCTTGTTAAAAATACAGTCAAGAAAATACAGTCACTACATGTGTAGTGTCATGGTATTGCATGTCGGAATGTTTCCTCCCCATGTTGTCACATTTTATTTCACATTCGTTTCACATGAGATAATATTCTTCCATGTGCTCACATGTTGTCACATGTAGTTTTATGTTGTCACATGTTATTACATTAACTTCACATGAAATTACATTTGATCACATGAGATCACACAAAATCACATGAAATTCATGTGTTTTTTCTGTAAGGGAAGACAAAGACATGGTCGGGAGACCAGTATTCAGCCCAGCCATGTCCTTCCACAGCATTTGAGATTTAAAGTTAGAGAATGATGCTGCCTGTAAGATGCAATGTGCTTTGCATTGTAACTATTTATGATCGGTTGCTCTCCACGGAGTATTTGAGGATGGCTTTACTCATAAATAGTTGAGTAGTAATAGATTACATATTTTCAGATTATAATTATATTATATGACTAGGCAGGGAGTACACAGTAATAGCCTCTGGCTTTCAGAATTATTGGCCTCTGGCCTCAATGTGTTCTTGTTAATTAATGAAAAAGGGGATTAGTAGCAGAAATGGGTTCAAATGGTATTTGTTTTCTTTCAAATTCTTCAGCTGTGCTTGATTGAGCATGTCTGACTCAATGAGCTCACTTAAATAGTCCAAGAAGTGCAACCCCGTCCGTCTGGTACCTCAGACAGGCTCAATCAGACGGTCAAAGTATTTGAAAGAAAACACATACTATTTGAACCCAGTTCTGATAAGTAGCAGGTCTTACCACAGCGTAGATGACTAGCTGCAGCTGGGTTTTGGTCTCATAGTCCAATGGCTTGTCCAGGATCACTTTACCACTGTTGGGTAGGTCTATCCTGAAGTAACTGGCATCAGGCTGGGATGAGAGGAAACATGGAAATGAATGCTCATTAATTTAGTGCACAGATGGTCTACCGAGCGATTGACACAGAGGTGTAATCAGCAAGGTTAGGAGGTACAGGAGCATTTAAAATAGATTTCATTTGAATAGATGTTGGGTTGTCACTATAAGTGTATATATTGGGTCATTGTTTGAAATAAACAGGAACATGACAACAGGATTCAACACTGTGGTGAAGTGCCTACTAGAGAGCGAGGAGTTTTATTGGTAAAAATACAGTTTGACTGCTGTCAATTAACTCTTCATACTCTCTCAATTCTATCACACACTGTCCCATAATGATTCTAAGTTCAAACTCATGGTATTGTCAAATCAAATCAAATTTTATTTGTCCCATACACGTGTTTAGCAGATGTTATTGTTGGTGTAGCGAATTGCTTGTGTTTCTAGCTCCAACAGTGCAGTAATATCTAACAAGTAATATCTAACAATTTCACAACAATACACACAAATGTAAAGGAATGGAATTAAGAATATATAAATACTTGGGCGAGCAATGTCAGAGCGGCAAAGACTAAGATACAGTAGAATAGGATAGAATACAGTATATACATATGAGATGAGTAATGAAAAATATGTAAACATTACTAGTGTTCCATTATTAAAGTGGCCAGTGATTTCAAGTCTATGTATATAGGGCAGCAGCCTCTAATGTGCTAGTGATGGCTATTTAACAGTCTGATGGCCTTGAGATAGAAGCTGTTTTTCAGTCTCTCGATCCCAGCTTTGATGCACCTGTACTGACCTCGCCTTCTGGATTATAGCGGGGTGAACAGGCAGTGGCTCAGGTAGTTGTTGTCCTTGATTATCTTTTTGGCCTTCCTGTGACATCGGGTGCTGTAGGTGTCCTGGAGGGCAGGTAGTTTGCCCCCGGTGATGCGTTGGGCAGACCGCCCACCTTTTGGAGAGCCCTGCGGTTGCGGTCGGTGCAGTTGCCGTACCAAGTGGTGATACAGCCCGACAGGATGCTCTCAATTGTGCATCTGTAAAAGTTTGTGAGGGTTTTGGGTGCCAAGCCAAATTTCTTTAGCATCTTGAGGTTGAAGAAGCGCTGTTGCGCCTTCTTCACCACACTGTCTGTGTGGGTGGACCATTTCAGTTTGTCAGTGATGTGTACGCAGAGGAACTTGAAGCTTTCCACCTTCTCTCCTGCGGTCCTGTCGATGTGGATAGGGGGGTGCTCCCTCTGCTGTTTCCTGAAGTTCACGATAAGCTCCTTTGTTTTGATGATGTTGGGTGAGAGATTATTTTCCGGGCACCACACTCCCAGGGCCCTCACCTCCTCCCTGTAGGCTGTCTCGTTATTGTTGGTAACCAGGCCTACTTCTGTTGTGTCGTCTGCAAACTTGATGATTGAGTTGGAGGCGTGCGTGGCCACACAGTTATGGGTGAACAGGAAGTACAGGAGTGGGCTGAGAATGCATCCCCAGTGTTCAGGATCAGCGAAGTGGAGGTGTTGTTTCCTACCTTCATCACCTGGGGCCGGCCCGTCAGGAAGTCTAGGACCCAGTTTCACAGGGCGGGGTTGAGACCCAGGGCCTCGAGCTTAATGATGAGCTTGGAGGGTACTATGGTGTTGAATGCTGAGCTATAGTCAATGAACAGCATTCTTACATCTTGTCCAGATGGGATAGGGCAGTGTGCAGTGCGATGGCGATTGCATCGTCTGTGGATCTATTGGGGCGGTATGCAAATTGAAGTGGGTCTAGGGTGTCAGGTAAGGTAGAGGTGATATGATCCTTGACTAGTCTCGCAAAGCACTTCATGATGACAGAAGTGAGTACTACGGGGCGATAGTCATTTAGTTCAGTTACCTTCGCTTTCTTGGGTACAGGAACAATGGTTGACATTTTGAAGCATGTGGGAACAGCAGACTGGGATAGGGAGAGATTGAATATATCCATAAACATTCCAGCCAGCTGGTCTGCGCATGCTCTGAGGACGTGGTTAGGGATGCCGTCTGGGCCTGGCAGCCTTGCGAGGGTAAACACGCTGAAATGTCTTACTCACATCGGCCATGGAGAAGGAGAGCCCACAGTCCTTGGTAGCGGGCCGCGTCGGTGGAACTGTGTTATCCTCAAAGCGGGTGAAGAAGGTGTTTAGCTTGTCCGGAAGCAAGGCGTCGGTGTCCGCAACGTGGCTGGTTTGCCCTTTGTAGTCTTTGATTGTCTGTAGACCCTGCCACATACGTCTCGTGTCTGAGCCGTTGAATTGCGACTCTACTTTGTCCCTATGCTGACGTTTTTCCTGTTTGATTGCCTTATGGAGGAGATAACTACACTGTTTGTATTCAGCCATATTCCCAGTTACCTTGCCATGGTTAAATGCGATGGTTCACACTTTCAGTTTTGCGCGACTGCTGCCATCTATCCACGGTTTCTGGTTAATGTAGGTTTTAATAGTCTCCTATACACTCCTATACACTTCCTGATAAACTCAGTCACCGTATCAGTGTATTCGTCGATGTTATTCTCGGAGGCTACCCGGAACATATCCCAGTCCGCATGATCAATCTTGAAGTGTGGATTCTGATTGGTTAGACCAGCGTTGAATAGTCCTTAGCACAGGTACTTCCTGTTTGAGTTTCTGCATATAGGAAGGGAGGAGCAAAATGGAGTCATGATCAGATTTGCCGAAGGGAGTGCGGGGGGGCCTTGTAGGCATCCCGGAAGTTGTAGTAGCAGTGGTTGAGTGTTTTAGCAGCGCGAGTACTACATTCAATGTGTTGATAGAACTTCGGTAGCATTTTTCTCAAATTTACTTTGTTACAATCCCCAGCTACAATAAATTTGGCCTCAGGATATGTGGTTTCCAGTTTGCATAAAGTCCAGTGAAGTTATTTGAGGGCCGTCGTGGTGTCGGCTTGAGGGGGAATATACACGGCTGTAACTATAACCGAAGAGAATTCTCTTGCGAGGTAATACGGTCGGCATTTGATTGTGAGGTATTCTAAGTCGGGTGAACAAAAGGACTTGAGGTCCTGTATGTTATCTAAATTACACCATGTGTAGTTAGTCATGAAACATACAACCCCGACCTTCTTCTTCCCGGAAAGAATATTTATTCCTGTCTACGCGATGAACTGAGAACCCAACTGGCTGTATGGACTCAGACAGTATATCCCGATGTTTCCGTGAAACAGAGTATGTTACAGTCCTTGATGTCTCTCTGGAAGGAAATCCTCGCCCTGAGCTCGTCAACTTTATTATCCAGAGACTGAACATTAGCAAGTAATATACTCGGAAGCGGTGGGTGGTGTGCAGGCCTCCTGAGTCGGACTAGAAGTCCACTCCGAGTAGCTCTCCTCCACCGGCGGTGTTTTGGATCAGCCTCTGGAATCAGTTCAATTGTCCTGGGGGGTACGAACAAGGATCTGAGTTGGGAAAGTCGTATTCCTAGTCGTAATGCTGGTGAGTTACTGCCGCTCTGATATCCAAAAGTTATTCCCAGCTGTATGTAATAAGACATTTTTTTGGGGGGGCTAATAATGTACGAAATAACACATAAAAAAAACAAAATACTGCAAAGTTTCTTAAGAGATAGAAGCACGGCAGCCCTATCTGTTGGTGCCATTTTTCATACCAAGGCTCTGTCGATGATGTAGGTGATGGTGTCTCCATCAGCATCGATGGCCTTGACGGTGAAGACTACAGAGTTGACTGCAGTGAGCTGAGGATTGATGAAATACAGAAGACCTGTCATTATGCATCTGAAACACAAGATTATCTATATTATCAAAGTGTGATCTAGAGATGTATCTTTACCTCACTTATGTAACGTGGTTGTATAGTCTTCTCAAAGAACCTTGGTTTGTTGTCGTTTTCATTCAGGATCTCAACTATGACCCTGTATTCATTCTAGAGAAAGAAAACAGTATTTTCAGAAATTCAGTGTAGGTATTTCCTCTCCTTCATTTTGAGTCGGTTCAC
This sequence comes from Salvelinus sp. IW2-2015, assembly GCF_002910315.2. Lineage (NCBI taxonomy): Eukaryota > Metazoa > Chordata > Actinopteri > Salmoniformes > Salmonidae > Salvelinus > Salvelinus sp. IW2-2015. The sequence goes on along the minus strand of NC_036840.1, from coordinate 12,764,246 downwards.
ATTCTAAATGTAAAGGTTGGGAATAACATGCTGTAGGCCTAGTTGAGATGGAGTAATTGAGATGCCTTACCTGTATTATGTCATCTTCATAACATGTTAATGCTGCCATCAAAACAGATCCATGGCGCTTGGAGAGAAAAAAGCTATTAATTATACTTGTTAAGTATGAACTGTCAAAGATAGTAATGTGTCCTATTCAATCAAAACTGATAACTGGTTTTCTGGTATAAGAATTAAAACAGAAGGACAGCAACAGCGTGATGTCTTATTACCTCTCGATCCAGGACTCTTAAAATGGATGAGTTTAGCCTGATGGTTCTCCCTTCAAGGTAGAACCAATTGGCGTTCTCTCCGGTGAGGCACAAGCGGATGCTATTGACTCCTGTAGGGTCCCCGATGATGCTGAGGTTCGCTATGAACTCTCCTACGGGGCTGTTCTCGCTCACCGTTGCAAAGATGTCCGACCCACCCAGACAGAGGCTGGCTGTCAATCAACAGACACAGATTTGGGGTCAATGGCTCTCAATTAAATTACTTAAATTAAATGTCAATGACTTATGTTCATTAGCGGTTCAACCATAAGTAGCGTTGTTCTCTTTATTAGGCCAGGTGGCATTGTAATTTTGGTTTAAGTGGTTAATTACTAAAACCATAACATGATACCAGTGGTCACACAGTATTTGCAGTTTCATGTTGAGGCAACTGAAGAAGCAAGACCGCTATTCCCCACAGTGAGAGTTTGATTGAACTCTGGCCTACCTTTGATGACATGGTAGGATGTGTTTATTGCCAGCTGGCAGAGGAACAACCCCCATGGAGTCAACATCTTCCTCTAGCCTCCTGAGCCTCCAGTCTCTCAGCCACAACTGCAACCAGCAGAAACCAGCAGAAAAATAGCGGTGTTACATTTTCATAACTTAATCCAGCAGAGACCGGATGTTAAGTTCTGTATTATATGCAAATCATTATTGACAGCATTTAGGTAACCAGGATCCAAAAACACTTTAGTGATTAAGATAGTTTGTTTTCCAATATGAAGTACAGTCGGTCCAGCATTAGTTGACAACCGTTTCCCCTTTGTTAACATCCTGGCATTCACCGCTAGTCCTCCTAATACTATAAACCAGTGGTTCCCAACCTTTTTTGGTTACTTTACTACCTACTGAATTTTGCTCTGCCCAGAGTACCCCTGAAGTAGCCCCTCGTGCATTTTATCAGTAGGACTAGGTTCTTATGAGTCTTCTCAAGTACCCCCTGTGGATAGGCCTAGTACCCCTGATTGGGAACCACTGCTACAAACTATTTAGTCCATCTTTGGTCACTCCTAACAGCCTTCTGCCAAGGCAGTTACGGTAATCAGCCCGGGTAACATGACTTTCACTGCGGCCTCTCTTGTTAAACCCCACCTCAGTGTCCATTAAGTGTTCTCAGTGCCTGAAAGCTTTTTTTGGCTCCTTGTATAATCAACTTTTAAATCCTCAATATTTTCCTTTCTCTGATGTTTTTTTAGGCCTATGTCTTACACCAAAACAAGGCAACTTGTGTTATTTATCGTAATTCATTATGACTAATGTTGACTAATGAACCACTCCCTTCGGTAATCCTTTCATGTTTGTTTTGTTTTATGTTGTTGATCACATTAAATGACTGCAGTTTGATTAGCCTGGGGCCAGTGCTAGTCAATTGTTAGCCTGTGTACCAGTCTAGTTTACTATTCCTCTCCTTGTCATGCTAAACATGTTTGGCATGACATTGCCATAGGGAGTTGACATGAGAGCAGAAACAGACTGGCACCCAGGCTAGTCATTTGTTGCTTGGTCCATTTATCAGATTGTTCTGCCTACGAGTGTCCACTGAGTGTCAGGCACCCTCCTTCCTACTCTCAGGAGTCAACCTGGATTGGTCACACACCTTTACTGCTCTCAAAACTTTACTGTCAAAGAATCAATTTTTTTTTTCTTCTCCCCAATTTCGATCTTGTCTCATCGCTGCAACTCCACTAAGGGCTCAGGAGGTGACGGTCGAGTCATGCGCCCTCCGAAACATGACCGACACCAATGTGTCGGAGGAAACACTGTTCACCTGACGACGAGGTCAACCTGCAGGCGCCCGGCTGGCCACAGGTAGTCGCTAGAGCACGATCAGTCAAGTAAAGCCCCCCCAGCCAAACTCTCGCCTAACCCGGGCGATGCTGGGCCAATTGTGCTCCGCCCTATGGGACTCCCGATCACGGCCGGTTGTGATACAGCCCGGGATCATACCCGGGTCTGTAGTGACGCCTTTAGCACTGCGAAGCAGTGCCTTAGACCGCTGCGCCACTCGGGAGGCCAACTGTCATAGAATCTTACTTTAATATATTTTACTGTTTGCTATTTATTGTTTAAATGACAGTGTGTTTAGATGCCACCTGTGGCTTGAGTGTAAACATGCACACGCTGCTCAGTGTAGCTATGAGGTTCAGTGTGAGAATCAGGCTGTGTGTCTGAGTTGTGTGTTTGGAAGGTCTTGTCTGACCTCTCTGACCTAACAGCGCAAGAGAATCATGAGGTGAATTACAGGTACATCACGATGGATGCCCAAAGATTCCTTTACTTGAGATCATGCATGCTCAGTGATACTATGCTTGCTTAGTAACAGAAATACAGAATGTACAGGTTTTTTTCTCTCACTTTTTCAGTTGAAATTTCATGGAAGTCACCATGGTTACTTGGTGTTCAATACAATAGTATGGTTCAGTACAAGTAGTACCTTATGATGAATGTGATTACTTTTACAGGCGTAGCAATTAAGATTATAACTGCTGATTTGATGCGGATAAAATATAATTGTCTCAATGTGCCAAATCGGAATAACGATGGCAACATGGATATGTTGGACAACACATTAAGAACACCTTCCTAATATTGAGTTGCTTCCCAGAGTTGTTAAATTGGCTGGATGTCTAATGGGTGGTGGACCATTCTTGATACACACAGGAAACTGTTGAGCGCGAAAAACCCAGCAGTGTTGCAGTTCTTGACACAAACCGGTGCGCCTGGCACCTACTACTATACCCTGTTCAAAGGCACTTAAATCTTTTGTCTTTCCCATTCAACCTCTGAAAGGCACACGTACACAATCCATGTCTCAAGGCATAAAAATCCTTCTTTAACCTGTCTCCTCCCCTTCATCTACATTGATTGAAGTGGATTTAGCAAGTGACATCAATAAGGGATAATAGCTTTCACCTGGATTCACCTGGTAAGTCTATGTCATGGAAAGAGCAGGTGTTAATGTTTTATACACTTCATATATAATATTGATTGGGTTCATGGCCCTCACCCCAAAAAACAAATCAGTTCACTAATTTAGTGTGGCATGTATATGAAAATGAAATGATACATTTCTTGGAACAGTTCTTTTTTTGTATTGCACAATAGAACATCTATTAAAAAGAGTAGAGACTGATAAAGCAGCTGGTAAGGCTGTGGATAATGCTGTGTGTGTCTACTGGTTATTAGGAGTGGAGTCAGTCTGTCTCTGGATTAATACCGTCTTTAATCTGATTGAAATACCTTCGCAACAGGAAGCAGGTCTCTGTCACACGGGCAGATAACAGGGGATTACATATTGAATATTATTCTATATCCTATCCAGCCCGACTTGACACACCTGCCCCTGGCAGATGTAGGCATAAGTGTGTGTTTGTGTTTCCCCCTTTTGTGTTTGTGTCACCCAGTTGTGTCTGGGTCAATCTGGTTCACTATAATAATACAATTAATAGGTCGTTTTAACAGAGGGATGCAGAAGTTGTAGAGGAGCTTTCATCAAACTTGCATTTACATACAGTTGCGCACTTATATATTGGTTCCCTTGCACTTTACAATGAAGTGCAATGGAGCAGAATATTCTCTTTTCTCTTTTCAAAACTGTTTGAATGGCTGTTTTCACAATGTAGGCAACCTACCGCAGTTGAGAAATGACCAGGAAAACGAGAATCACCTGCCTCCAACCAAATTAATTTGAATTCTGATTGATTAAGTCCTGGCCATTTTCTGACTTTGGTGTGAAAAATCTTATTTTCAATTTAGATTTTTTTCTTCTAAATTTCAACATATTTTAAAAGAAATAGTGAATCGTGCAAGGGTGGCAATATATTAAAACACACGGGTAGTTATTTTAAGTACCTCTGTGCACTGTTTTGACACGCGGCCTCACCCAGCCTGCCTTTGATTGTTGCTGGAAATTGAGGCTCTAGCTGAATAGGCCTGCGTTGCCCAGTTTGTTTCTCTCTGAAAAGCTATCTGAACTTCTCTCATGCCCTGCATCCATCACAATTAACTAAACTCATCAAAGTGCTTTTGATAACTGAACACAGCAATTACTGAGCCATTAGGGCCCGCTTCGAACATTCCCTGAACTTAACCATTTAACCTAACTCCTAAACCTATCCTTAACTCTATCCTTAACTCTATCCTTAACCCTATCCCTAACCCTATCCTTAACCCCTAACCCTAAGCCCTAGCCTAGCTAACGTTAACCTCCTAGCTAACGTTAGCGTTAGCCACCTAGCTAACGTTAGCCACAGCAAATTGGAATTGGTAACGTTGCATATTCATAACATATTGTACAAATTGAAATTCGTAATACATTGATAGACATCCACAAATGAATACCCAGGTTGAGTCATAGCATAACAGAAGGTTAATCCATTATGATATTTTTGGTCACACACACCAGATATGAATTCAGTTGTAATATTATGTTCCCTAGACTAAAGGTTATTGTTTGCAATTATCACCACTTAGTTAGAAGGCAATGGAGGTCGGAGACCTTTAATGCACATGTAACTCAAGGTGATGTGATGTCGCAATGATGTGACAATTTGTTCAGAGGCTTAGCACTTCACCCACATTCTTACATACACTCATACACACACACACACATATTTTCTTCTACACATACTAACTTACACTAATTTACATGTAGGCTCACACCATACTCACTGGCGTCCGGTAGCTGAATGGTCAAAGCCTGAGCCGAGGCTCTCACGCTCGTGGTATCCCTCTCCTATTCTGTCTGTTCCAGCCCCTTGGTTTCAGACACATATTTCCCCCTGTGGCAGAACTTTCTCCCAGGGTCAAACAATCAAGAGCAGTGACGACAGCCCCGCTTCTCCCACCACCACCGGTTGAGCCTTGTTCCCCAAGCGTGGGAGCGTGGCAGAAAGAGCGAGAGAGGGAGAGAAAGAGGGAGGTGTGTGTGTTGGGAGAGAGCATTAAGAGCTCCTGCATTGAGCACAGACTGGGGGCTTAGCTGGTATTTCCAGGACAGGTTAGCCATCCAGTACAGCAGTTAAGAGAGAGGGAGGTTAAACCGAGAACAATGCTGGCTGTGCTGCTAATGCTAATGACACTAAACCAGCCTAGGGGTGTCAGTAGAGCTCTCCCACCGAGCCCCCATATCACTCTCACTAGTCACTATGAGCCCCCTGCTGGGTAGTGTCTGACGGATCACTCGGTGTGCTGAAGAATCATCATGACACCCCATTAGTGTTGTGAATCCATGCAGGAAGAGAGGCCTTGGTTTCCCTTCCAACTTCAGAGGCACTGTTAATGGCAACACATTGCAACACCACCGATTAGGATTAAACCGACAAACGTGCTGCCATACTGTAGGAGTATGGATTTTGGTGTCGGAATGAAAATGATTAGTCAGATGAGGAAAACAATTATAAATAAATACAGTAAAGCGATTATTGCAGCATGTTTTCTATCAACCCCAAACAGTACTGTATAGCTTACCTTGGTAGTGTTAACCTTGGTAGTGTTAACCTTGGTATCTATTCTGCTGTTGATTAAATCATAGTACAGTTACAATCACTTCTCATCAGTTTACAGTACAGCAGCCCTTTTCTAAAGCCAGATGCCTCCCTCTTTGTCTCCCTCTTTTTATAGAGGCCTTTGGGTAACTCGCACCATGCAATTCCTTAATTACTTTTGACAAGGTTTTAAACCGCTTGGCACACACACACTCTCTTGCTCTCGCTCTCTCTCTCTCTCTCTCCCTCTTTCTCTCCCTCCCTCTCTTGCTTCCTCCCTCTCTTGTCTTCACAAATCTGCTTTCCCCATCTCTATAAGAAAACCTATAGGCAATGGCAGCAGTTGCCTGTGTAGTGCTGCACATTTGCTCCTGCGTTAACATTTAATTCTACTTTACTGGTATATCAGCAGGGCTCCTGCCTTGTTGCAGCAGGTTAATTGGCTTAGGGTCTCTTACTGTTGTGTTGATTAACAGTTAGTGTGGATTAGACACGTATCCATCAGAGCAGTGCGTGGGTAAAATCAGAGGGAAAGCCAATCCAGACCAAAATGTGTTGTAATAATTGCGTTGTGTGCTTTAAAACCTGTTAGTTCATATACCTTGACACCGTGATGTATAGTCCTAAGGCCGAGACAATAAGAAGACAAAGTGGCAGAATGAATTCAACCACACATTTGTTTCATTACAAAACCGGAGAACAACATCTGTCTGGTGAAGCCCACAAAACATATTGCTTGTAACAAACAGCATTTGAGCTACAGCATGGTCATGCAAGGTAATGTTTCCAACATTTTCGTACTACTAAACAACTATTGATTTACAACTATTGATTTAGAACCATTGATTTACCGCAAGTCGCAAAGAAAACAGGAGCTGCCTCCACTATTCCAGCACCATTTCAACTTCAACATTCCAACATAATCTAATCACCTACAGTGCATTTGGAAAGTATTCAGACCCCTTGACTTTTTCCACATTTTGTTTCGTTATAGCCTTATTCTAAAATGTATTAAATTGTTATTTTTCCTCAACGAGGAATACCCCATAATGACAAAGCAAAAACAAGATTTTGACATTTTTGCACATTTATTGAAAAACAAACAACTGAAATATCACATTTACATAAGTATTCATACCCTTTACTCAGTACTTTGTTGAAGCACCTTTGGCAGTGATTACAGCCTCGAGTCTACTTGGGTATGACGCTACAAGCTTGGCACACCTGTATTTGGGGAGTTTCTTCCATTCTTCTCTGCAGATCCTCTCAAGCTCTGTCAGGTTGGATGGGGAGCGTCGCTGCACAGCTATTTTCAGATCTCTCCAGAGATGTTCGATCGGGTTCAAGTCCGGGCTCTGGCTGGGCCTCTGTCATGAGAATTATGTTCTCGATGTTTATAAACCAATTCAATTAAACTACTCAGTCTGCTAATCAGGATTTGTAAGATACTGATTGAAATGAAACAGACGGAGGCCCAGCTAAAATAGTCAATAAGGTTTATTCACGGGAGCGCTGGTTAGTTGGACAAAACCATTCATTTTATAYTGGCTTCTTACCCGCATACTTTCACACACAAACAGAATTCATACGCATATACTGTCCTGCTACCCAGCCGACAAAGATTAGGGGAGTCCGTGAGAATCACTCCCCGTCCTCCCTCAAGATAGGGAGACCCTGGGAAGTACTCTCAGTGGCCCCCCAGCCAAGGTCGGCACCAAATCTTGCTAAGACAGTCTGTTTTTAAGATACTATAATAGACATTGTTCCAGTTATATTGTTTTACCCTAAATCTGACTAAAACTACACAACTCATTAATTATACTTTTACTGACTTAACCTAAACAAACCCATCAGATAATAAATGTATGATTCTAATCAATTTAATACAGTTATTGTCACGTTTCCTGACCTGTTTTCTGTTGTGTTTGTATTATTTAGTTGGTCAGGGCGTGAGTTGGGGTGGGTTGTCTGTGTCATTTTCTATGTGGGGATGTTTGTGTTCGGCCGGGTATGATTCTCAATCAGAGGCAGCTGTAGATCGTTGTCCCTGATTGAGAATCATACTTAGGCAGCCGGGGTTCACGTGTGTGTTTGTGGGTGTTTGTATCTTGTGTATCTCGTGTCAGTGTTCGTGCCTCACGGGACTGTTTGACGGTAGTTTCATTTTGTATTTTGTATCGTATATGGTTTATTTTGTGTTATTAAATTACCATGGAAACCAACCACTCCGCATTTTGGTCTGATCCGTCTCGCCTCTCCTCGTCCGAGGAGGAGGATTGCGACTACCGTAACAGTTATAAGGTTTCAGAGTGGGAATTATTTAATCATTATCTTTCAACATTTAAATTACTTTAACAATCCACCCTTAATGACTAAATAATACACACTAATACATCAAACACTATATGGAAACATAAATGGTATCCAAGAACATTTCAAACCAATACATGTATGTATATTCGATATTCATTAAGGACATTCACTCAAGGACATTCAGAGACTTGTCCCGAAGCCAATCCTGCGTTGTCTTGGCTGTGTGCTTAGGGTCATTGTCCTGTTGGAAGGTGAACCTTCACCCCAGTCTGAGATCCTTAGTGCTCTGGAGCAGGTTTTCATCAAGGATCTCTCTGTACTTTGCTCCGTTCATCTTTCCCTCGATCCTGACTAGTCTCCCAGTCCCTGTTGCTGAAAAACATCCCCACAGCATGATGCTGCCACCACCATGCTTCACCGTAGGGATAGCGCCAGGTTTCCTCCAGGCGTGAAGCTTGGCATTCAGGCCAAAGAGTTCGATCTTGTTTCATCAGACCAGAGAATCTTGTTTCTCATGGTCTGCGAGTCCTTTTGGCAAACTCCAAGCAGACTGTCATGTGCCTTTTACTGAGGAGTGGCTTCCGTCTGGCCACTCTTCCATAAAGGCTTGATTGGTGGAGTGCTGCAGAGGTGGTTGTCCTTCTGGAAGGTTCTCCCATCTCCACTAAGGAACTCTGGAGCTCTGTCAGAGTGACTATCGGGTTCTTGGTAACCTCCCTGACCAAGGCCCTTCTCCCCCGATTGCTCAGTTTGGCCGGGCATCCAGCTCTAGGAAGAGTCTTGGTGGCCTCCATCATTTAAGAATGATGGAGGCCACTGTGTTCTTGGGAACCTTTAATGCTGCAGAAATGTTTTGGTACCCTTCCCCAGGTCTGTACCTCAACATAATCCTGTCTCTGAGCTCTACGGACAATTCCTTTGACCTCATGGCTTGATTTTTGCTCTGACATGTACTGTCAACGGTGAGACCTTATATAAACAGGTGTGTGCCTTTCCAAATCATGTCCAATCAATTCAATTTACCACAGGTGGCCTCCAATCAAGTTGTAGAAACATCTCAAAGATGATCAATGGAAACAGGATGCAGCTGAGCTCAATTTCGAGTCTCATAGCAAAAGGTTTGAATACTTTAGTAAATAAGTTATTTCTGTTTTTTATTTTGAATACATTTGCAAAAAAATCTAAAAACCTGTTTTTGCTTTGTCATTATGGGGTGTTGTGTGTACATTTTAAAATAAGGCTGTAATGTAGCAAAATGTGGAAAAAGTCAAGGGGTCTGAATAGTTTCTGAATGCACTGTATGATTAGTCTAATACAGTGTCAACTAAAACCTTCCAAAAACGATTTAGTCCTGTCAACGTACGCTAAATATGATAGTGGTATTTATTTCTGTGTGTGTGTGTGCGTGCATGTGTGCAAGTAGAAAAAACATGTTGACAATGCCATCCTCCTCTTTCATGTTGCCTATACGGTCTATGACTCTGTCATGCAGTACACACTTTTAGTTGTTGTTGTCGTAGACTACCTGGTTAAAATACTTGCTCACTAGCCTAGCTTCTTTTCATGGGCAACGATGCGCCAAGCGAGTTAGTTAACATTAGTATACTGCTGTACATCTAGCTACATGTTGAACTTCTATCCTCTCAGACCAGGGGCACAATGTATGAATTTATTGTTGGATCAGAATCGCCGTTTTAGTCACCAGTATGGAGAATTAAGAAAACTCACAAGTCCAAGTCCCTATCACCATCATGGCTAATTTAGGAAAGGAACGATTTTAGCTAGCTAGCCACCGGAGGACAACAACACAGCACGCAAACACACACACACACACACCCTCACATTGACAATGTATTGTGAAGTAATTTGTGAACCTATTGTGAGGTGGACCATAGCTGTAAAATACATTGGATTTGAAAGAAGTCATCAAATAACTGTTGTTTTGAAGGTAACATTTCAACCACAGAATTATGTCATCATGGTAAACAAATTTCAACATAGACAAGCCTTGTATAAAATATGTTGAATTTGTACCTTTGAAACAACGTCAGATCTTTAAAAAAATAATAAAAATAAAAACGTCTGGGCAGTACCTCCTACTGGATAATTGATCTATCTACAGCTACCCTTTGATCTCCCATCCAGGGTTTTAACTCTGCAGCAGAGGTAACTCTGGGTCTTCCTTTCCTGTGCCGGTCCTCATGAGAGACAGTTTCATCATAGCGCTTGATGGTTTTTGCGACTGCACTTGAAGAAACTTTCAAAGTTCTTGAAATGTCTTAAAGTAATGATGGACTGTCATTTCTCTTTGCTTATTTGAGCCGTTCTTGCCATAATATGGACTTGGTATTTTATGTATTCCAGGTGATTATCTCATGAAGCTGATTGAGAGAATGCCAAAAGTGTAGAAAAGCTGTCATCAATTTCTGAAGAATATAAAATATAAATATATTTTAACTGTAACTCAGTAAAATCGTTGAAATTGTTGTATGTTGCGTTTATATTTTTGTTTAGCGTAAAATCATTTGGGACATATCAATAAGCCCCATTGGACTCTTTAAAAGGTGCAGTGTTCCTATTTTTCACCTGAGGGTGACAGTGTTGTGGAGGCAGTGAATGTATCCTCTCTCTGTGTGGGAGCTGACAATGTCAACTTTGTCAGAGGCATTGTGTAGAAGGCTCTGCAAATTGTTTTTGTTATCAGCATCTTTAACAGTTGTCTGAAGCAAGTGGCAGGCTATAGCCTCTGCATGCCCCACTACACAAACAACATAAAAGGAAGAGAAAGGTGATGCTTGGCTGTGGTGCTTGGCTGTTGCTGTAGTATACTCCAGTGCCAACCTCCTCATCTTCCCACATACAGTAAAGCTCCAAATATTCACAACACCAACCACCACCCGCCCATGCCAGACCAACTGACAGCCCATGATGCACTGCCTTAGGCAGGCACTTCCGTTCTTCTCGCAGACTCTCATTTAGTTGCTTCAGTTCGTAGGCTAAAACCAAACCTCTCTCAACCCCAAACAAAAGGCCTTGTGACTCTGGTTGTGTGGCAATGTTTAACCCCCCTGCAGTGGAGTCCTGGTGATGTTGCTCTGAGACCTTGCTAATTGAGAAGCAGCAGACTGGCAAGCCGCAAGGCTGGATGCGCTCAGATTAAACAGAACCTTGTCTCGTTCCCTGTAGCCAAGGCATGGTCATACTGGGATAAGGGCAAGAGCAAGGCCTGCCTTTTGCCTCTGCTCCAGTACATGTGCATGGAATTAAAGGAAAGCCTCGAGGGGTATCCATGTACTGTAGAAATAGGGAATTGAAAAAAATGAATGACGCTTTGATGTTGTGGTGTATGTTTTTGATTTGATTGCTGTGTGAATACAGAATAAACATTGTGTAACAGGTAATGACAATGACATACACATGTTTGTGTACTGATCATGTCGTTTCAAGCCTAATATATCGGAGCTCCCACAGACTCCACAGTTTATTGTAACTTATGCAATTTGAATAGTGATCCTGCTTTATTTTCACCCCTGAAGCATGGAAGAATCTAGTTGAAAGACCTCGAAACACAAGTTGAAACTGTATATTTTGTTTGGAAGGATAGTATAATCGGCTAGACGTTCTTTACCATTCGGCCATCAGATTTGCCACCAATGTTCCTTATAGGACACATCACTGCACTCTATACTCTGTATACCTGTCGCAAGACCCACTGGTTGATGCTTATTTATAAAACTCTCTTAGGCCTCACTCCTCCCTATCTGAGATATCTACTGCAGCCCTCATCCTCCACATACAACACCCATTCTGCTAGTCACATTCTGTTAAAGGTCCCCAAAGCACACACATCCCTGGGTCGCTCCTCTTTTCAGTTTACAGCAGCTAGCGACTGGAACGAGCTGCAACAAACACTCAAACTGGACAGTTTTATCTCAATCTCTTCATTCGAAGACTCAATCATGGACACTCTTACTGACAGTTGTGGCTGCTTTTTGTGATGTATTGTTGTCTCTACCTTCTTGCACTTTGTGCTGTTATCTGTGCCCAATAATGTTTGTACCATGTTTTGTGCTACTACCATGTTGTGATGCTACCATGTTGTTGTTATGTTGTGTTTCTACCGTGCTGTGTTGTCATGTGTTTCTACCTTGCTATGTTCTTGTCTTAGGTCTCTCTTTATGTAGTGTTGTGTTGTCTCTCTTGTTTGATGTGTGTTTTGTCCTATATTTATATTGTATTATAATTTATTTTTTTTAATCCCAGGGCCCCGTCCCCGCAGGAGGCCTTTTGCCTTTTGGTAGGGCATCATTGTAAATATTAATTTGTTCTTAACTGACTTGCCTAGTTAAATAAAGGTTAAATAAAAATCATCCTTTTGTCTGTCAATTTCAATTTAGCCTTTATTTAACTAGGCAAGTCAGTTAAGAACAAATTCTTCTTATTTACAATGACGGCCTAGGAACAGTGGGTTAACTGCCTTGTTCAGGGGCAGAACGACATATTTTGACCTTGTTAGCTCGGCGATTCAATCTAGCAACCTTTCGGTTACTTGCCCAATGCTTCAACCACTAGTCTACCTGCCGACCCTAACCACTAGGCTACCTGCCGCCCCTAAATTAGTCATATGTACGGGATACACATGGTATACAACTGTCCAACGAAGTGCTTACTTGCAGGTTCCTTCTCGACAATGCAACAAGAATAAGAAATAATAAAAGTTAAGAATACGAACAGAAAGTAAATGGCAGTAGAATATAATAAACATTTTAGCATAAGTATAATACAGGAAGGCACAATTTATAGTTCAATATTTACATGTGTTTTGGGGAAGGGGAATTGGGGAGCAAGTGTTTAAATTGTGCAGTATTTAGCAATCGTAATACAAGTCTGGTAGCAGCAGTTATGATGTGTGTGTCACATGAATGTATATACACTGACTATACAAAACATTAAGAACACCTGCTCTTTCCAATTGAGACATGAACTGTGTATGTGTGCCATTCAGAGCGTGAATGTGCAATACAAAATATTTGTGCTTTTGAACGGGGTATGGTAGTAGGTGCTAGGCACACTGATTTGTGTCAAGAACGGCAATGCTGCAGGGTTTTTCACGCTCAACAGTTTCCTGTGTGTATCAGGAATGGTCCACCACCCAAAGGACATCCAGCCAACTTGACACAACTGTGGGAAGCATTGAAGTCAACATAGGCCAGTTCCCTGTGGAACGCTTTCGACACCTGTAGAGTCCATGCCCCGAAGAATTGAGGCTGTTCTGAGGGCAAAAGGGGGAGGATGCAACTCAATACTAGGAAGGTGTTCCTAACGTTTGGTGTGTGTGTGTGTGTGTCTGTAGATGTGTGTGTGTGTGTGTGTGTGTGTGTGTGGTGGTGTGTGTGTGTGTGTGTGTGTGTGTGTGTGTGTGTGTGTGTGTGTGTGTGTGTGTGTGTGTGTGTGTCTGTAGATGAGTGTATATCTGTGTGGGGTATGTGCGTGGAGTGTGTGTGTGTGTGCTAAGGTGCAGAGAGTCAGTGCAGGTGATCAGTCCAGTTCAAGGTTTCAGCAGACTGATGGTTTGTACATAGAAACTGTATCTGAGCCTGTTGGTATCAGACCTCATGCTCTGACACCATCTGCCTGACGGTAAGGGAGTGAGCAGCTCGTGGCTAGGGTGTGTGGGGTCCTTGATGATGCTACGGGCCTTCCCCAGGCACGGTTTTGGTTAGATGTTCTGGATGGGTGGGAGCACAGTCCCAGGGATGTACTTGGCCAACTAACACCGCTGGAGGGCCTTGCGGTCATTGACAGAGCAATTCCGTACCAGGCCGTTGAGGCACACCGGTCAGGACGTCTCGATGGTGCAGTATTCGGAGAGGACCTGGGATGGCATGCCCGAATTTCTTCAGCTGCCTTAGGAAGTAGAGACGCTGTTTACTCCTCTTGGACAAGAGTGGTGCGTGGTGTTGGTGTTTGGTCCATGTCAAGTCCTCTGTGATGTGGACACAGACGAACTTAAAACTAATGGTTATCAGACCCTACAACTGTGGTGTCGACAGAGAAACTCTGCACTTCGTTTCGGTTTGTCTCTGTCTTCGTTTCTGTCTGTCGTCTGGTCTATACAATGTGTTTCCCAAACTCCTCATGGTGGTCATAGGAGAGCAGCCACCACTCTGGGTGGAGACAACCAGCGTCAAGACGGTGGTATCTCTCTCTCTCATCTCTCTTCTTCTCTCTCTCTCTCTCTCTCCTCTCTCTCTCTCTCTCTCCTCTCTTCTCTTCCTCTCTCCTCTCTCTTCTCTCTCTCCTCTCTCTCTTTCCTCCGCTCTTCTCTCTCCTCTCTCCCCTCTCTTCGCTCTCTCTCTCTCTTCTCTCTCTCTCTTGCTGTCTCTCTCTCGTCTCTCTCTCTCTTTCTCCCTCCTCCTCTCTCCTTCTTCCTCTCCTCTCTTCTTCTCTCCCGCTCCCTTCCCTCGTCCGGCCTTACATCATCTCTTAATCCCTTCCCCGTCCTCTCTGCCTCTCTCTCTCTCCACTCAGTTCTACCTCTCTCCTGCTCCTCTCTCTACCTCCTCTCA